>NC_089680.1:74031873-74370623 GCF_037042795.1 Molothrus aeneus
TTAATGCTTTATAATAAAATGAAAGGAAGAAGCCTTTGGTGGGAGGGGAAAGGGAGAAAATAAGAAAAAAAATTAAAAAGTTAAAAAACAAACACCCATCCACTCACTACTGCTACTTTGCAAAATAAAAAAAAATCCATGCAACGAAGCAAGCAAGCAAAAAAAAAAAACAAAACAACAAAACTCAACCCTAAAATAGCCAAGCAAATGGGGACCAATAGACAAAAACCACACTATTCAGAGAATTCACTGAATGACTAGGTTGGAAAAGACCTTAAACATCCTTGAGCCCAACCCATGCCTTAACACCTCCACTAAACCACTAAACCATGGCACCGAGTGCCACATCCAGTCTTTTTTTAAACACATCCAGGGATGGTGACTCCACCACCCCCCAGGGCAGACCATTCCAGTACTTTATCACCCTTTCTGTAAAAAACTTTTTCCTATTATCAAACCTATATTTCCCCTGATGCAGCTTGAGCCTGTGCCCTTGGGTTCTGTCAGTTGCTGCCTGGAGAAAGAGACCAACCCTCACCTGACCACAACCACCTTTCAGGAAGTTGGAGAGAGTGAAAAGGTCGCCTCTGAGTCTCCTTTTCTCCAGGCTGAGCACCCCCAGCTCCCTCAGTCATTCCTCACAGGGTTTGTGTTCCCAGCCCCTCACCAGCCTCGCTGCCTCCTCTGGATGCCTCTAAGCATCTCAAGATCCTTCCTAAACTGAGGGGCCCAGAACTGGACACAACACTAGAGGTGTGGCCTCACCGGTGCTGAGTATAGGGCAAGGATGACCTCCCTGCTCCTGTTGGCCACACCATTCCTGCTCCAGGCCAGGATGCTATTGGCTTTCTTGGCCACCAGGGCACACTGCTGGCTCACGTTCAGCCAGTGTCAAACAGTAACCCCAAGTCCTTTTCTGCCTGGGCAATGTCCAGCCGCACCATCCCCAGCCCATAACATTGCAGGGGCTTATTGTGGCCAAAATGCAGGACTCAGCACTTGGATTTATTAAACTTCACCTTGTTAGACTCTGCCCATCCATCCAACCATTCCAGATCCCTCCAGAGCCCTCCTACCGTCCAACAGATCAACACACACTCCCAGCTTAGTGTCGTCTGCAAACTTACTCATGAAAGACTCAGTCCCCTCATCCATGGCATCAAGGAAGATACTGAACAGAGCTGGCCCCAGCACAGAGCCCTGAGGGACACCCCTGGTGCCTGGCTGCAGCTGGATGCAGCACTGTTCACCACCACTCTCTGGCCCGGCCATGCAGCCAGCTCTGAACCCAGCACAGAGTGCTCCTGCCCAAGCCGTGGGCTGCAGCTTTTCCAGGAGCGTGCTGTTGGAGACAGTGCCAGAGGCCTTGCTGGAGTCCAGGCACACAACATCAACAGCCTTTTCTGCATCGACCAGGTGGGTCACTTGCTCATAAAGGGAGACCAGGTTGGTCAAACATGACCTACCCCTCCTAAACTCCTGCTGGCTCCGTCTGATACCCTGGCCATCCTGTAAGCACTGTGTGATGACTGCATATAAACTCTTCAGTCCCCCTTACTGGGGACTGAGGTCAGGGTGACTGGCCTATCATTAACAGGATCCTCCTTTCCACCCTTTTTATCAATGGGTGTCACATTGGCCAGCTTCCAGTCATCTGGAACCTCACCAGTGAGCTGGGACTGTTGGTAAATGATGGAGAGCAGCTTCGCAATCTCATCTGCCTGCTCTCTCATCACCCTGGGATGGATCCCATCTGGACCCATGGATTTGTGAAGGTCCAAGCAGCTCAGCAGTTCTCTACTGCCTCCATTCTGCTCCCCGATATCATCGAGCAACCCAAGAGGACAGTTGTCCTGAAGGCAAGCCTTCCCACTAAAAACTGAGGCAAAGAAGGTGTTAAGCACCTCTGCTCCTTCTCCTCATCTGCAGTTACTAAGTTCCCTTCTGCATCTAATAAACAACAAAGGTTGATCTTACTCTTCCTTTTACCATTAATATATTTACAAAAGCATTTTTAATTATTCTTTACAAAAGTCACCATTTTAAGTTCAAACTGAGCTTTGGCCTCTCTAATTTTTTCCTACATGCTCTAGCAGCCCCCTTAAATACTTCCTGAGAGACCTGACTCTCCTTCCAAAGATAAGACATCCTTTATTTTATTCCTAAGTTCCTCCAAAATCTCCTTGCCCATCCAGGCTGGACGTTTGCCTCATCGACCCATCTTTCAGCACACAGGGACAGTCTGTTTCTGTGCCCTCAAAATCTCTGTTTTGAAGCTCACCCACCCTTCCTGAACTCCTTTGTTTTTAAAGGCTGCTTCCCAAGGAACTCTCTGAATAAGTGTCCTGAACAGGACAAAGTCTGCCCTCCAGAAGTCCCATGTGAAAGTCTTATTAACGTTCCTCTTGATTTAACCAAATATAGAGAATGTTATAATTTTATTACCACTGCAGCCTAAGTGACTTCCAACCACCACATCTCCCACCAATCCATCTCTATTTGCAAATAACAGATCTAACATTGTCCCTCCCTTGGTGGGCTCACCCACCAGCTGTGACAAAAGTTGTCCTCTTCAAGCTCTAAAAATTTCCCGGACTGCCTTTTTTCAGCTGTGTTGAGTTCCCAAAAAATGTCTGGCAGGTTGAAATTGCCAGCAAGAAAAATGGCTGATGATCCAGAAACATTCTCTAGCTGTTTATAGAATGAATTGTCCACCACTTCTTCCTGGTTGCGTGGACAAGAACAGACTCGCAGTAGGATGTCAGCCTTGTTGGCCTATATATTCCCTAATATAAAGGGCCACCCCTCCACCTCTTCTCCCTTTCCTGTCTCTCCTGAAGGACTTGGAGCCATCCAGTGCAGCACTCCAGCCACGTGAGTCATGCCACCACATTTCTGTGATGGCAATGACATCATAGCTTTGCTGATGTACCGTGGCCTCCAGCTCTTGTTTGTAACCTGTGCTGCGTGTATTGGTATACCTGCACCTCAGCTGGACTGCTGATTTCACTCCTGTCTCAGGCTTACCACCCTTGGGCCTGCTTCCAGACAGCCCAGATGCACCCCCTTTCCCCTTCTGACCTAGTTCCATGTCCTTTCAACAAGTTCTGCCAGTTCATGAGCTAAAAGCCTTCTGTCCTTAACAGAGAGATGGAGCCCATCTGGTTCCAGTAGAGCAGGTGCTGTAAAAGTTGCCCCATGATCAAAGAACCCCAAATTCTGCCAATGACACCAACCTTTGAGACACTTGTTGATAATGTGAGCTCTCCTATTCCTTTCACTGTTTTTCTCAGCCACCAAAGGGACTGAGGAAAAGACTACCTGTAGCCCTGTCCTATCAACCACTTGTCCCAGTGCCCTAAAGTCCCTTTTAATTGTCCTGACACTCCTCTTTGCAATCTCATCACTGCCAGCCTGGAATATCTGCAGAGGGTAATAATCAGAGGGCTGAATCAGCGCAGGAAGTCTCTCAGTGATATCCCAGGCCCCAGGGAGGCAGCAGACCTCGCTGTGGGGTGGGTCCTGTTGACATGTGGGGCCCTCTGTTCCCCTCAGAAGGGAGCCATCCACTACGAGTACCCTTCTTTTTTTCCTGATGTTAGAGGTGGTAATCCTTCTCACAGATGAGTCATAACTGGGAGGCTCACTGGGCAGATAACTTTCTTCTAAATCATCTGGTTGACTCTCTAGATGAAGGGGTTCATACCTATTCTGAAGTGGCACCTGACTTGGGGATGGGGGTCGGGAGGAATTTTTATTATTACCTCCTCAAGTAGGTACCCATTTCCAGTCCCCTTCACCTCTCAGGTGTCCTTCTATTGTCTGACAGTGAGAGGCATGGGAGTCCTCTGACTCTTGGTGGGCTTCCCTCAAGGATGGAAGGGCAAATCCACCAATCTATTTCCCTTTCACTTTCCCTGATACTCCTTAGTCTTTCAACTTCCTCTCTAAGCTCAACCACCAGAGAAAGGAGATTGTTCACCTGTTCACATTGCAGGCAGGTTTCCTCCACAACATCCCCTGAAACTGCTACTAAGCTCAAACAGTCCGCACAGGAATGGGTCTGGACCGATGTAACCTTTTTGGAGGGTTCCGTTTGATTATGTACACTTGTACTAACTACAGTTTTCAAGTGCGTAAAAACCATTACTAACACAAACCCCAAAAACCACCAACCAACAGAAACACTGCAAACAACACACAGCAAACCTTGCGGGCAAGAAAAGTTGCAACCCTGCCTGCTTGCCCTGCCTGAAGCCAACTGCTACGCAAACTGCTGTGCCACACCCTCAGAGAATAAAAATTGATACTAGTAATTTTAATCCCTGTGTTAGGTTTCACCATCCTCTTTCTCTTCTGAGAAAAGTCTTACGGCTTTGCTGTTAGCGCCAGCTTTGCTACTTCATGATGTTTGCAATGAAGTATTGTTGTATTTGCCTACAGAAGCTGGGCAGCATGAAGGGAGATGCTGGCTAGGAACCCACATCCAAGGGACAACAATTGCTTGACAGGCAGACTTACCAGCAGGAACTGAAACAGGAGTACGAGGTCTTCCAGCTGCTTGGGGTGAAATGGGACGCTGAAAGGCTTCTGTTCAGAGAAAGTAAATTGACTTCAGAGAAGTAAATTTTAAATTTTCTTCAGAGAAGAAATTTTAAAAAGCAAGGAAATGCTGAAATGGTTATGGTTGAAAGAAAGGAGATTAAAAAAATGTTACTGGTTTATAACATAATGAAAGGAAGAAGTCTTCAGTTAAAATAAATACAGAGAAATAAAGAAGAAATGAAAGAAAAAAATAAAAAACACTCACCCACCCACCACCACCACTCCCCCAAACTAAAAAATCCAACCAGCTTAGCATCCAAGCCCAAAATAAAATCAAAAATAGGGACCAATAGAAAAAAACATTACAGGAGTAATTTTAATCCCTTTGTTAGCTTTCACCACCCCCTTTCTATTTTCCAAAAAGGCTCAGATAACGTTTCTCTTAGCACTAGATTTATTGTTCCCTTATGTTTATATTTAAGTATTATTTGCCTACAGAAGCTGTGCAGCATGAAGGGAGGTGCTGGCTAGAAACCCACATCCCAGTGACTACAATTGCTTGGAAAACAGACTTACCAGCAGGAGCAGGAACAGCAGCAGCAGAAGGAACAGGAGCAGGAGCAGAAACAGGAAAAGCAGCAGGAACAGAAGCAGGAATAGGTGGAGGAAGAGGAATAGGAGCAGGAGGTGTACCACTAGGTTCAAAGTGAACTTGCGGAGATTCTGTTTGGAGAAAGTAAATTTTAATAAGCAAGGAAATGCACAATACTGGAATGGTTGTGACTGCAAGGAAAGGCTATTACAAAATGTTAATGGTTTCTAATTGAAAGAATGGAAAAAGCATTTGTTAAAAAAAAAGGAAAGAAAGAAAGAAAGAAAGAAAGAAAGAAAGAAAGAAAGAAAGAAAGAAAGAAAGAAAGAAAGAAAGAAAGAAAGAAAGAAAGAAAGAAAGAAAGAAAGAAAGAAAGAGAACAAAACCAAAAAATAGTAATACCAAAAAACCCAATAAACCCAGCCACCCCACAGCCAACACTTCCCAAACCAAAAAAATCCAACTCCCCAAGCAACCAAAACCAAAGGAAAATAAAAAAACTCAAGCAAAGGGGGTCGAATAGAAAAAATAAATTACTGTAGTAATTTTAATCATTCTGCTATCTTCCACCATTCCCTTTCTCTTCTAAAAAGTCATAGATCATTTCCATTAGCACTGCTTTTATTGCTCCATTATGTTTACAATAAAATTATTGCTGTATTTTCCTACAGAAGCTGTGCAGCATGAAGGGAGATGCTGGCTAGGAACCCACATTCAAATGACTACAATTGCTTGACAAGCAGACTTACCAACACTAATAGGAGAAGGAAGAGGAATAGCACCACCAGGAGAAAGAGGAGACAATCCAGCTGCTTTGGATTCAAAGTGAACTTGTAAAAATTTTGCTCGGAGGAAGAAATTTTAAAAAGCAAGGAAATGACAGAACTGAAGGGCTTATGGTTGCAAAGAAAGGCCAATACAGAAATGTTAATGGTTGCTAACAGAAAGAAAGGAAAAAAGAAAAAAGACGTCATTAAAAAAAAAAAGTAACAGAAAAGAAAGAGATGAAAAACAAAACCAGCAAAAATCAAAAACCCACCAAAAATCAAAACCCAACAAAAACAAAAAGAAAACTCCTGCCCAACAACCACCATTACTACCCAAAAGATTCTAACATTACTAACAAAAGATTCAACCAACCAAACCCAAACTAAAACCAAAAATATCTAAGCAAATCAGGACCAATAGGAAAAAATAGAAGAGTAGTAATTTTAATGCCTGTTTTATCTTTCACCATCCCCTTTCTCTTCTGTAAAGTCACAGATCATTTCTCTTATCACTAGTTTTATTGCTCCACTATGTTTAAAATCAAATATTGTTCTATTTACCTACAGAAGCTGAGCAGCATGGAGGGAGATGCTGTCTGGAAACTCACATCTAAGAAACTATAATTTCTTGAAAAGCAGACTTACCTGCAGGAGCAGGAGGAGTAATAGGAATAGGAGACGAAGTAGCTGGTCCAGGTGCAAAGTGAACTTGTGGGGATTCTGTTCAGAGAAAGTAAATGTTAAAAACCAAGGACATGGACAGAACTGAAGGGGTTATGGTTGCAAAAAAGGCTATTGCAGAAATGTTAATGGTTTATAACAGAAAGAAAGGAAAATCCTTTGGTAAAAAAAAGGAAAGAAAGAGAAAGAAAGAAAAAGAAAGAGAAAGAAAAATAAAGACAGAGAAGGAAAGAGAGAAAGAGAGAAAAAGGAACAGAAATAAAGGTAATGCATAAAAATAAAAAAACTAATACCCACCCACCCACCACCACCACTCCCCAAAACCAAAAGCAATCCAACCACTCAAGCAAGGAATCTGAACTAAAACCAAAAAAACCCCAATCAAATAGTGACCAATAGAAAAAAAACATACAGTAGTAATTTCAATGACTGTGTTAGCGTTCACCATCCCCTTTCTCTTCTGGAAAATATCTCAGGATGTTTCTCTTTGCAGTAATTTTATTGCTCTCCATTATGTTTACAATTAAGTGTTGCTGTATTGGCCTGCAGAAGCTGTGCAGCATGAAGGGAGATGCTGGCTAGGAACCCACAGCCCAAGGACTACAATTGCTTGCAAAGCAGACTTACCCTCAGCAGAAAGAGTAAGACTCTCAACAGCTGATAAGGATCCATAGTTAGAGCCCGAAGAGTCTCTTCCTGCTCTTAATAGGTCAATTTTGGAAGCCGCCAGTGAGTAGAGATCCTCAAAATTTCTAACCACATTCTTAAATCAAAGTAGAAGGAATCATTAGTGCCAGGCAAACTACACTTAAATGTCAAATAGCACATATCCAAATTTTTTACAAAAGACAGATTTCTTTTTTTTTTTAGCAGAGAAATAAAATAGAGTTTGTAAGCCAGGGAGAATGTCAGTCCCAGGACTTAAACATCAAAAACACCTAACACTGGATTTTCTATTTTTTTCTAAAATGTTGAATATTAATGTAATTGAGGAAAAGGGAATTGCTCCACACCCTCGTTAGGAGCTGCTTTGATGAGATGTTTTCAAGCATGCAATACAGCATTGAGCTCTTGATACAACTTTTTCATTTTATTTCAATACAAGATGTAGCACAGGTTCAATTTCTGTTCACAATTACCACACAGTTTCAGGCTAATGTTCACACTTCCAAAGTGAATTAATTTACTAATCCTTCCACTCGACAGCAAAACAATTAACCTGGCAGTAACAAAAGAAACATCACAAACCTACGGACTTCTGAAAACAAATATTCTGATTGCACTAGAACTGGAAAAATGTAGCTGTTTCCATGTATGCAGTGGAAGAATGTCCCAATTTTGTTATATTGATTGGATTGATGATAAAGTTAGCAGGACAAGAGAGCACAGATGATTTGGCAGTACTGGTCACTTTATATCTACCCCAAGTAGTCTCAACTAACTGTTGAAATTATTGGTCTTCTTTACAATGGTTAATCACATTTTTTTTGTTACGATTTTTCCCTTCAGACAGTATTACATTGGTCTTTTGAATGTAAACCTGTGATACAGACAAAAATCAGCTTAGTATCACAAACAGGGATTTGCAAAGATTATTGCAGTTTTCCTTTCCTTGGTTTCACATTGATGATTTTCAGAATAGATGTTAACCCAGCTAAAATCAGTCGGGTTTTTCATTGTGGTGTCTGGGAAACAGCAGTGGCAAATTAACCAATATCACATCTTTTCTCATCAGAATCTCCAAAATGTCTTGGTGCTGTGGTCCTAGTGCCAAAAGAGGATTATTGCAGATTATAAGGCCTTTAATTGAAATGTTCTCACCACAGACTAAGACAATTCTAGAGAATGTGCCTGCAAACAACTCCACTGCTTTTAATGACAAGTGTCCCTAAAGTCATTCCTACTGCTTACCTCACTCAAGATTGCAGGACTGCCCTTAATACAGTTTGGCATAGAGTAAAACTAAAATCCATTAGGTGACCTCTGTCCATAAAAGGCAAATTTTGTAATAAAACCTCAATAATGTGCTTGGAAAGAAATCAAACAGGAACTAGAGATGAGGGCAGATGAGAGAGAGAGGGAAAAGGGAGAAAGAGGAAAAGGTGCGGAGAAAAGGAAGTTCACAGTGACACAGACTGTGAGCCATTGCTGCTGTTTGTATATGTATTGAGTTACCAAGTGCACCTGAGGCTGCAGGTGAACAAGAACTTCACAGTTCTGCCCCACCAGCGAGCTCCCCAGCACATACTGTACTATCTTATTTATACCACAAGCACTTTGTGCAAATATGAAATGCAACTTTTTGTGTTTATGATTCTCTTCTGGAGAGAAAGAGGGAACAGGCTGCAGGTGCTTCTGCAATCATTGTGAGGTCAAAAAAGAATGGGAGTTGAGATGGGACTTAAAAAAAAATAAAAAAAAAAAGCAGCATCCACTACCAAATTAGAAAAGCAGGATTTTAAAGCTGGTGATTGCCACAATGCCTCCTGTGGAAAGATGCCACCCATGGGACCTTTTGTGCAGCTCTAAAATGGATCATCACTGTACTGAGGAAAAATTTGAAATTCTGCCTTTTGACAGAAAAGTTCATCTGTGCTAATTAAGCTTCATGGGAATCTGAAGGCATTCCATATTCCATATTTCCATATTTTAGAGTGGAAACACAATAATGCACACAGAATTTATATCTTTATCACATTGAAATGTATCTATGCATGCAAGAGGGCAACAGTGAAAAATTTCCAGTTTAGAATCTGCCTTTCTTGAATGTTTGATTTTGTGACCCTGATCCTGTAATTATATACTGCATTAGAAAAGAAAATCTACAATAAATTGGAAGGAATTACTGCAGAAGCTTACACACTGTATACAATAATTACCTTGCCTAAGTTCCTTGCACTTTACTTGATTACCTGCCCTCTCTCTAATTCAGACAGAGAAGCACAATGAAAGAAATATGTACTCACTTTGCCTTTTGTTCTCTCATTGGGAAAAAAAATTCTGTCTTGGCACTAATGTATTCTGCACAGCTCTAAAGACTAATATTGTTTCTGTTGTAGACATCAAACTTACAAACAATGAGGAGGCATTGCACTGAATCTATGTTCATAGCTGAAAATATGGCACATCTTCTGTTAATTTCTCTTTTTTTCCCACTCATTGTTTTATCCTAACAAAATTAGTAGTTTGAAATGTGCAAGTTTTTAAACCTACATGGGCAACATAGCTTCTATGTTTAAACATTCTAAATAGCAGTTTCTTTTAAATAAGGAATGCTCAA
Organism: Molothrus aeneus; assembly: GCF_037042795.1. Classification (NCBI taxonomy): domain Eukaryota; kingdom Metazoa; phylum Chordata; class Aves; order Passeriformes; family Icteridae; genus Molothrus; species Molothrus aeneus. The sequence goes on from NC_089680.1 coordinate 74,041,739, forward strand.
AACCCCACAGTGGATGCTAAAACTGTGGGTTGAAAAAATCTGATAGTGACCAAGAAGGAATATGAAAATTTTGTCTTTTTTTGTTTTGGTTGGTTTTGTTTGTTTGTGGGGATCTTGGTTTTGGTTTTGTTTGTGTTTCTTTGTTTTCTTTTAATTAGTCTTTTGTATATTAATGGGAAAAAGGGGAGGGGGATAGAGGGATATTAATTTTCAGGTTTATATACTTCTGTCCATGTTTGTATTGCTGTCAGTTATTTAACGCTGTAACTGCAAAATTAAAAGTTACCATCATCTCTGAAATACCATGTGCAAGACTAGAATTGGAAATTGTCTTTCAACTGTTGACTGCAATAGTTTTGAAGCTTTTTGCTCTCCACATGCTCAGAGCAGATGTATCTCAGATGCAAGAAATAAAAGAAAATAAAAAAAAAAAAATTAGACAGGATTGGTTTTAGACTCTAACCTGGAAGGATGCAGCCTCTGGCCTGCCCGCCGTTGCTTCCTCTGGAAGGGTCTGCAGCTGCAGGCTGGGGAGTGGCGCGGCTGCTTCAGCACCTGATGCCTCTGCCTGCTCTTTGGCCTGAAGGGAAAATACCCCAGCATCAGTGGTAATTCTCCTTCAGACACACCAGCGGGGATGAACGGTGGCCCCTGGAGCCCATGGAGTGGACTTGCTTTGATCACTGCACCTAACATCCATGAATAAAGTACGACTGATTGAATTTTCGTTGCAAATAAATCTCTAATTCAAGGGGCTGGGAGAGAATGCTACCAAAACAAAGCACCTTGCCCTGGTCTGAAAAGAGAAAGGCCAAGGATATGGCACATATGTATTACTGTAAAAACACAGCAGTTGCTGCATGACATTCACTTCCAAAGTTTGAAAGAAGCCAGTATGGAGATGGTGGTGGCACAAAGGAAATTTTCTATCAGCACAGTTTGCTGCAGGAGAAAGATGCAGTTCAGATTCTGTCACTTTCTGTGAACATTAAAGGAAAGAGACTAGAAAAAGATATCTGAAAATAAATAAATTAAATAAATAGCAACAGTTTTTCAGGGTGACCCCTGAAACTAAAATAGTGATTCCCACATTGCTGGGAATTAAAGATATAGTAAGGGAAATTGACACTCCCAGGTAACAAAATCACTTTTGCTCTGTGCTGCTCTAGATTAAAAACAGTTATGAAACCATCTGCCATGAGAGCTAGAGTTGAAAATAGTCCTTTCTCCTAAATAATTCATATGTATAGCTTTGTTGGACCTTCAAATAGTCCTATATCAGGGCACAATTGCACAAGTCAGAGGGAAAACTTGAGATTACGATTAAGTTTAAAATATGATTTTAAAAAATACTATGGAAGTTTCCCACCATAGATTACTACTTCCTGCCTTTTCTTTTCCTATTGATGATGTTTCATAGGTTAAAGTAGCAGACCCAAGGCCAAATGTTTTACGGCCACCAAGTATGTGACTTTTTATTATTCAGTAGAGGGGTAACTCCACAACAATTGCCAATTTTTGGTGTGTTCCATTAGTCTTCACTTGTCAACCAGAAACAGTGCTCAGTGAGGGAAGGCAAGTGAATTTTGTCATAACTTCTACATTCAGAAAAGGTTGTCTATGTGCTACAAACTTGCATTTTATTTCACTGTGGTTTTTTAAGATGGAACAAGTTGAGAGGGGAAACTTCAACACTAAGGAAAGGAAGTTGCTTTGCAACAACTTCTCTCGTCCCCTGAGAATAAGCAGTTCTAAGGCTTTAGCTGATTTAGAAACACAAATCAGAGGCAACACGTCAAATTCTTACCTCATTCAGGGCAGCCTCCACAGCTTTCATTTGACTAATGATCAACTCTTTGTCTCTATTATAAAAGAAAATAAAAGAAAATAAAAGAAAACAAGAACAATGAAGTAACCTTATGGAACTGAAACTCTACCAATGTAGAAATTAATCTTCTGCTACTTGATGGCTGTCATGTCTTGTAAAATAATTGTTGATAACCCAAACTATTAGGATTTTCTCTCTTTTTCATATTTCCAATGCAAACCCTAAGCATAGTTCATGTACCGCTATTTGGTGCATTTCCATATGAAAGATGCTTCTGTTGAGGATAAGCAATTAAAATTGAGATAATTATAGGCCTATCAATGAACAACCATCATGGCTTGAATATAGAGGTCATAAAAAGTCTCTAGCAGGGTGGAATTATATTCTTGTATTGGAAACCACAGACAGATTCTGTTTATTTAATCTCTTTTGTTTATATTCCAAAGGGAGAGATAAAACCTATAAGTTGTGAAGATTTGCTGTGATAATGGAGGGAAGAGTAGCTTTCTTAGTTGATATTCAGCTGCTATATACAGGGAAAAAAAAATAAAGCCAGTTTTAAAGTGACTTCACATTAGAATCACCTTTTCTGGATATATATATATATATATATATATGGCCACAAGGAATGATCTTTACTGAAATGCCCAAAATAGATTTGGGCAGGATGAAAAGGGCAAGCTTTCTGGAACAAATCTTTCTGCAGGTGACACCTGCTTTATCAAATCCTACCAAATAACATTTGTCATTTTAATTCGCTTGTTAAACATTTAATTGATGACCATACAAATTGCATTATTTCCCTGGTGCATAAAACCCTTAAAGCTTCTCAAATATTGCTCTTCAGAGGTTGAATGATCCCAGGTATGATGAGAAAATTTAATTAACTAAAATTTTTTTAGATGCTAGCCGTGGAACAACAATATTCATAACACATACTTCATACCACAAAAAGACAACAGACAACAAAGTCTGCAAAGACTTATTCTTTTCATATGGCGTAAAAATTGGTCAGTAATAAGCTCCTTCAAGTCAAGGGGGCTCCTTTTGACTACCAATCTTTTCAAGACCAGTGCCTGAGCCTTTCCTGTCATTCCAGGTGATGGTGTAAGTGGTGTGGGGATTAGGTCTAAATCCAAAACTCCCTGAAATCAGCAGGAAGATCTGTCTTGTACCACAGGAAAGGCGAGATCCAAAATGGGTTTCAGTCCCTTTGGCAGTGAAGACCTGTCCCCTAGCTGATGCTTCTGTATTTACTACAAATAAATTATATCTGCCTATAAAAAGTTGGCGTGGAAACACAGAGAACAAACAATCATTTCTTAAATAAACAGAACTTTAAGGATGTGCCAAAGAATTGTTGTCAGATCAGTTAGATAGCACAGGTATTTTGTTTGCCAGTTCTTTCAGCACCCAGAATTTGAAGCACTATTATGGGATAACTGCATAAAATGTATGACCTACTATTTTGAACTAACACTTTTGTTTTTAGAAGACTTTCCCTGAATTTAAAAATAAAAGAGACAGATGTACTTTTCTCTTCTAACCTTACGCTGTCCAGGGCTAAAGCCCTGCCCATGGAAGTAGGAATTTCAATTTTTGTTCATTTAAAGTGACATTCCCCAGGCCCCAGGGCTCACTTTACTCCCTGTTCAAGGGCACGTTCTGCCTCCCCAAGAGTCTCCCACAGCAGCTTCTGGTCCTGCTCCATGTCTTTCAGGAGTTTCTCCTGTTGATCCAGAACTTGGTCTCTTTTCCTCAGCTCCTCCGCTGTATCAGGGAGGCCCTGCCAGCAGACAGAGAGCAGAGTTACTCTGTCGCCCAAAGAAACTTCACTTTATGCCACTGGCTAGTGACCAACGTGAAAGACAAACTGATTGTAAAGTACATTTGGACCACTGCATCCTAAGGTTTTATGAATTTCCTAGCAAAAGCATTACTGACTCAGAACCCCCCCTAGTTTTTAGTATATTTGCTATATATAAATGTGCTTTAGAATGCAAAATGATTGTAGGCAAAAAAAAACCAAAACAAATCCCCATTGAAGACTTTTTCTTAAACTTAAAAAAACCAGATAGCTTAAAAAAATTTTTAAAGAGGAGTCTTTGAAGTGTTTTCTCAGTAGCCTAAAGTTCCAGCAGACTGAGTAGTGCGTGTGTATTTACTCCTGTTATTTTATTTACACAAGCACTGCGCTATTTGGCTTCTTTCATGAAAGGTAATACTCTGGTGACTGTTCCAGAAGAATAATCTTACCGTTGGAGATATGTGGCTTTTACTTAGCTCAGTAAATGAGTGTGATTCCAGTCTATTGCTCAGCTCCTGAATCCGTTGCTGCTGTTCTTGTAAAAGCAATTGTGCCTCATGCTCACGCTGCAAAGCATTTTGTAACTCCTCCTGTACATTGTCTTTGTTGATTTTCTGGGAAGAGAAACAAGTTGTACCTGATTCTGTAACTATATTCAGTGGTTTCCCTACCACTGAGTGAGTTCCACTTGCAAACATATCAAATTCTAAAATAAACTCATGCTTGTGATTAGTATTGAGGTTTCTTTAACATGAAGACATCACTGAACAATAAGATGGCAGACCAGTTAATTGCTGTGTTTTTTATAAAGAACATTCATGGAAAGTCTTGGCATTCATTATTCTATTCTAATTAGCACCGTGGGATGCAAAACTTCAGTATTTAGAAGGAAAAATATGCAGATCAATGTTCAGAATTTTAGTGGAGAGCTTCTTAACCCTTGTAAACACCTTTGTGGACTGTTCTTCTTGTCCAAAAACTGTTCCAGAAAGAAATAATTCTTCAAAGAAAGTTGTCATCTGCATTTCAACTACAATCTAATATATGATCATTTTCATCTAACAGTCCAAAACCACTAAGGGCATAAAACCTGTTAAGAACACAACTGAAGATGATTAGATATTTTGGAGTTTCAAAAAAAATCTATTTTGCTAGCTAAGAACAGGAAGGACAACGGGTGAGACATCATCTAGCAGATATTCTTTGCTTACAAGTGTTTGGATTGGGACACCCTGACAGGTTCTACCAACTAGGCTTCAGGTTAGGGAACCCACAGTGTCTCGGTAAGTCAATCAGCAACAGCAAAAGACTCAGGGGAATGTTGTGCTACTGAGAATATAGACAAAAGCTTTTCCTCCCCCTGCCATAAAGTTACTTCTTCAGGGAAACAGACCCGCTAAAATTTGTATTGTATTTATTATAACATTCATCAACATCCATACAGAGTTTCAACGGCTATCTTTATATTTCATTAACATTCTTATTGAATACCCTCATTCCCACTGACTTTATTCTGTTGAAATGAAATCTTCTTTTAGGATACATAAATCACATCAACATTTTCAACAAATGGGAGAACCTGGATTGCTGAAGACCAAACTCTAATTTATACAGAATACATCCTTCTACAAATCAAAAGATAACTCCAGTGGAAAAGGGATATTTCTAAATAAATCTGTCTTCTGGTTACGTGACATTTACAAGGCAAGATTTCTGGAAAATTCTGTTGAAAGTAAATCAATTTTATGCTTGTTTTCCAAAAAAACACAAATCAAAAAATGTGTAGAAAGGAGAATCTCTTTTAAGCAAGAGAGCCTCCAAGTCAAATGCACTTACTTGCTGAGCTTCACTTAATTGGGTCTGCAGTCTGTGGGCTTTTGCTTTTTCAGCATCTTTTTGCATCTCATTGAAAGCCCATCTGCATTCTGCAAGCTGCAGGTGCAGTGAGCGGGACTCTACCTCTGCTGCATGAAGCCTTCGTGAAAATTCAAATATTTCTTGCTGCAAAGTTGCTATGTTTCTCTGTCAGCAAACAGAAACAAGTTGATGGGCTATAAAATCTGCTATTTTAGCAATACAATAAATAATATTTAAGACTGAAGAAAAGGAAGACAAAACATAATTTTTCCCTCCATCTCTAAAAGACATACACAAGGACAAAAGTTTGAACCTGTCACCTACCAAGAGTTACTGCAAATTCTGTTTACAAGGAAGTTCTATTTTCACCTAAGGTTTACTATGAAGATTATTAGAGAAAGAGTTTATCCTTTCATTTTGGTTAAAGGGAAGAAGGTTATCTTTACTGAAAGAAAGGATGGTAAACATGAGAAAGGAGAAAACAATAATAAAAAGCAACCTTAACATTTACATCAAGCCAAAAGCAAATTTCTTATTATAAGCTAATACAGATCTGATAGAACTTGAAAAAAAATCTTTTACTTGGATACAATAAACCTCCTCCAAAAATTCTTTCAATAAAAGAAAAGACCTATTCACACCCTAATGTGTGACAAATCTACTTCTGAGTGTCCACATAGTAGCACTTGACTGTCATGGACTCATCACCAGCCTGAAACCAAATAAATGCTGCTATCAAGGGAGCTTCACCGTTGCTGTAAACCTTCTGTTTCCATGGAGGAGGACTGTAAATCTGCTTACTGTGCTGGGCAGTCTGTCATGGAATCCAGCTTCCAGGGCCTGGGCATTTACTCTCTGGAGCCCACGAGCCAGCCTCTCTATCAGCGAGTCCCTCTCCAGGTAGGCTCTGCACCCACGAGCGTTCCCTTGAACTGTCTCCATCAGAACGCTCAGGTTGTCCATCAGTTTTGCAAAGCAGTTCCTGGCTGTGCCGATCAGCGAGTTACTAGAAAGCCAGAGCTCTGAATCTTTAAGAAAAAACAACAAAAAGGAAACATCGAGCAGGTTATTAGTTCCCATTCCTTGTAATATCACGTTCTTTTTCACTTCTACAGGATGGAACCTGTAAATATTCTGAAACACAGAATGCTGAATCTGAACCACTGTTCCAACTTTGCTTTTAAAGGATATGAATTCAATTTCTTGAAAACGGCATGATCAAAGAAGAAAGTGCCTGAAACTGAATCTAAAGACATTTGATTCAATGGCAACTTTGATACCAATTTAGTGTTTAGGCTTCTGGAAAATGCATCATCTTGTCTTTCTCCTGCTATTTCCCTTTATTCACATAAATTATCCCTCTTCTAATATCCTTTCTTCTGTGACAAAAATGTGGGGACTCTAAAACTAGAGGTTAATAAAGAACCAGGGATGGCAGAAATGCAGATGAACCAAGGGAACCTGTATCAGTTCTCACTGTAAATAAACTGCAGAAACACTCTCCAGCCTTCAGCTTCCATGACTCTATATACTGAAAGCATAAAATATCCTATCAGCTGCTTAAGAAAAGTAATCTGTTCCAACAGTACAGAAATGTGATCATTCAGAGAATGTAGAAAAGAGTTATTATTTTACCCTGGAATCAAATTACTCTTTCAGGGAAACAGCTCCACTACAATTTGTATTGACTAGCTCAGGACATAACCTCTAGTCAAAGGCATCTATCATAAATATCAGAAATATCTCTTCAGAGCTATGATCCAGAAGAGTTTAGATAAAATCATAAAAATGGAAATGATATGACCACCCTGACTTATTTATTTTTAAAATATATTTCTGCTACAACAATATACAGTTAAAATTACCTTGGTTGCTGAGAACACCCTCCAGTTCTGAGATGGAACTGATTATTGTGGTATAGAGGTTAGAGCTAGACAACCAGTTAACTGCTTCAATACAGTCAACTCCTTCCTCTCCAAAACCTGTGAAACAGAATTGCAGCTAACGGGATAAGTAAATCACTAAAATATGGCACACTGCTGCCTCCGGCTCTTTCAGAAATTAACCAAAAATTAGCATTAAACAAGAAATTAGTCAGGACAATTTAGACTGTTTTAAGCATGCTTCCAGAATGACTAAACAACAACAACAACAAAAAAAGTAGATGAATCTTCTAATTTGGAAAACATTTTTAATACCATTTATCATTGTAGAGGGAAATATAAACTGGTCTGGCAACAGAAAGGGGCAATCTAGACATAATCTCTAAAGAAAATTTTGAAATCCTATGCTAATATTTTACCTGAATCAGAAAGCAATTTTTGTGGATTTTTAGGAAATAAATATTAAAAATTATTTTTCAAAAAAGAGGAAATACCTTTTCCAAAAAAAAAAAAAGGGAACATTGCAAGATATTTACCACAGAGAAGATGCTGTAGCACCTAGTTCTGAAATCCATAACGCAAATATCAAAAATATCAGATAGTGTTGAGTTCATGTGCATAATTGCAATTTTACCTGCAGTGCTTAATATAAGACTAGGCATTTCCTCTTAGAGTGAAATAAATTTGTCAAGCAATATAAAAATCATAAATCCATAAATAGCATTTGTCAAAATGTCATTAAATATGTCTTTATGCCGTAGCAATAATAATATTACTCTTTGTTATTCCCTAAGCATGTAATTTGATTTAACTCTTTAAGAACATTTCACTTACGTGTCACAGGATGCCTGCCTCTGGATTCTCCCAGACAAACTTGAATTCCAGAGCTTCCTCTGCATCCATCTGTCCAGACAAAAAAGGTACAAGAATATCGGGCCAGAGCCCTCAGCCTGTTAGCAGCCAGAACTGCGATCACGGCTCTTCGGAACACATAAACCAGGTTCTTGGCTCTTCTCTGCCTCAGCCTGCCTTCGTCCTGGTTTCTTTCCACCACAGCAGGGAGAGCATAAAGGAGGCTGACGATCTTGTGGTTCAGGAGTTGGTGCTGGTTCACCTGTTCCTGGAGAATGTCTCTTTGGCGAGACGTGGCGCACAGTCGGCCGTAGAGAGAGCACAGGGCCCCTGACAGCAGCGCACAGGCTGCCAGCAGGGATGAGCGTGCCTTGAAAGCATCTAATAATGAATTTTTCAAGGATTCGTTTTCCTGGGCCAGTTTGTCAGAGAGTTGTTCAAGGCCATAGAGTTTTTGCCTCATTTTCTGCGCTGTTTCTTCACATTCCTGCGACAGAAACAAACCAAACAATAACGGAAGAAACATTAACTACATGGTTTTTACCTAGACATGAATGAAAAGAAAATTTAGCTTTGCCATTCAAATGATGCATTAAAGGAGCAAAAGTTGTTAGTAATAATCGTGATGAAAGTGTCTCTTCTAGTAAGGAATTACAGAATCAGATGTATGAAACAAAAAAAGTGGTAGGAGGGAAATTTACACGATCATCAACTGTAAATGGACTCCTGATTTCTGAAAACAATCCACCAACACCGTGACAGCTCACAGAAGGTCCAACACCACCTGTCAGCCCACAAGACAGTTTTATGAATTGACTTAACAATGGTAATAACATCCTCCAATTTCAGAGAGAACACTGCTGTACTAAGCAGAAAACCAGTGTAAGTGAGAGGAAAAACATAAGGAAGTCTGGAACATGAAAGTAGACAGATTAAATTTTTCAGCATGCAAAGACTTCCAGCCCTGAAATCTGCATCAAATACAGCATTATTCTGTGAAGTAAGTTGCAGTAACTCACAAATAACAAGGGACATCTATTTCCTTTATTCACATCGCTTTTAATTGAAACAGGTGCGAAGGAGTGTGATGATAAAGACAGTAAATGGTGGTTGTGGAATAACAGGGAACATTCTGGATTGCAAATAACTCATCTAATAAGGAGTGACAGTTTCACACTTTTAGGCCACTCCTCACTGTAGTATCAGAAAAACAGAGTTGCTTAACACCGTTGAAATCTACCACTGCTCTTAGGGTCAGTACATATGTAACTAAATTTATCCCCAGGTGATACCACATTATTGTTATTCTCTACAATCTCTGCAAATGATGATGCTGAAAAAGTAGCTGCTGCCCTCAGTAATTCTCAAAACAAGCCAATTTGATCTTACAGCTTTAACATTCTCAGAAAAAGAATACTGCCATCTGTAGATGAAATCAGGCTTCTCAGCTGGGCCTGAAGACTAAATTCTCTTCAACAAATGCTTGATCAAAGTAATTGATTTCTTATTTTAAGTGATGGTAATATTAGCACAGGGATGGGTTGGCTTGTTGTTTGGTTTTGGATTTTTTCAAACTTTAAATGTATACTAAAATTCCCAAATGACCTTTAACTGCTAAGAGGCTTCAACTATTGAAATAATCCATTCAATTTTTAAAGAAAAAACAAGTAGAAGTTCACAGCACCATACCTGTGATCTTGCATGAAATTCTGCAAGGACGTTTGAGTACTGCTGTTCAAGATATTGCTTTTCTTTCTGCCACCAGCGTTCCTGTGCTTTTAATTGTTCAGACATTTTCTCCAAAGCCTCCTCCTGGTTCTGCTGAAGGTCATTCATAGTGTCAGTCTTGTGCTTGCAAATATATTCTAGGTGAGATATCTGTGTGACAAGCATTTAAGAAGAAATTATTATTTACCTTTTCACTTTAAGTTAAGCACAGACTATTCCAGCATCAAATCTAAACTGCAGTTTTTTCAATATTTTTATTAAAACTAAGTAAAACCCTTTCACAACAGATGAATTACTTGGTTCTCAAAAAAAACCTGAAAAATATTTTGAAACAAAGTATTTTATTTGGTTTTGGTTTTGCTATCCTTCTACCAGCTTGCAGAGATATTTGTCACCCTCTTTGCAGGAAACCTGAGCCAGACACTTGATACGTTTTTTTTTTAATGATTGTATTAAATTTTAGTAAATTAGTAATCCAAGTATATCCTTTAGAAGTTTGTGATGATTGCAAACAATAATTAAAACACAGCCTTTAATTTTTTTGTTTGTGGTTTTGGTTTTTTTCTTTTGTTGAAAAGCCAAGACATTCCAGATTATTATTAAGTTTTAAAACAATTTCAGGGAATTCTAGCACAGAGAATTTTTTCCTTACAAGTAGCTCATACGTTTAGGATGTATTTTCAACAAACATGAAGGGATTCACTCTTGTGCTTGAACACTGCACCTCATGCAAGCTAAATGGAGGAATGAACCAAGCCAACAATGATCCTCAAATGCACCCACCTGAACTTTCTGCTCCTAGAAAATATCGAGATACTTCCAGATAGACCACACTGAACTGTGTGGAAAAAAAGTTTTTTCAGCCCAGTCTAAAATCCCAGAAAAGCTGCTAAGTACATGAGAAAAGCCCTAGAAGACCTCATAATCAGTCTCAATAACAATGCTTACTTAAAAAGCAAGCAACAATAAGACACAAGCCCTACAAACGCTGCCAGCAGTGTTCACCTTCCCTTCCCTTTCCTCATCTACTTCAAAAGAGAAATAAACCAGAACACAAAGTGATACCCTAAAGAGCTCTTTAGGCATAGCTTAGTCTCTGGAGCCAGCTGAGTTATTTAAAAAGGGGTTTTTCCTTCATAAAACAGAAGGCTTTCTGGGGAGAAAGGCCATGTAAGCTCACTTGCTTTAAAACCACTCAGAAAAGTACAGCTCCTCCTTCCTACAGATCCTGACATGTTTTATAATAGGTATTTCTGTTGTGTTTCTGAATAAAAATGTCATAATCCAAAGTTACAATTCAACAAAAAAACCCCACACTGGCATTCTTTCAAGTAGTACAGCTGAATCATAAAGACATAATTAAAAGGTGATATTCCTGGAGAAAGTGTATTTGGCCTCTGGATTATAGTAAAAGAAAGACTTGATTTATGACTGTAAATGACTAGGTTCAGTGAATTTCTTCATCACTACGATGAATTTATTATCTTTTAATTAGGTTCCTGTGGCTACTATCAGATTGTCCTTTCAGAATATCCTGCACAGAAGGTGGAGCTGAGAGACTTGATGCACACTCCAGTCACATCTAAATGCCCTGGCAACAAAGTGAGCAGTGGACAAGCCAGAATTAATGGTGCTCATTTGTTAGTGTCCAAATCCTTTTTGGGGGATGAATATCAGTCCTTTTTAACGAGACTGCAGTGTGAGCAAATGTCACTGAGCTCAGCAGAGGCAGCTGATGCCTGGGGACACTCACCCTCTGGTTAGCCTTGCTGAAGTTCGAGACCAGGGCTTCAACATTCTCATGCAAGAGGGCACAAAGCTCTGCCCAAGGTAACTCTTCCAGGGGGACGTTTGTCGGTCTGGAAAGCACCTGGGCATTTGCCAGGGTCTGGTATGTGTTCAGGAGGATGGACATCTCCCTCTGGAACACAAAGAAAAAAATTAATTGCTGTAGCTGGGCAATGTTCAAATCAAAAGAGATGCATCCTATGTGTGGTAGCAGAGCTGCCTGCAGCTGAAAATGAGCCCTCAAGGCTCCTTCTCACAGCTTCACAAAATTCCTCAGTTCATTTCTAATAATTGCAGCCATAATATTGCCTGATATTACAGCAGAGTAAGAAAACAGATTTCACAAAATTTATCTAATTAGACACAGTATGTAAATAAATATGTGAGTAAATCCCAGTCCTGTGGGGGCCACAACCATGACCTGGCACAGATAAAAATTTCCATGCTCTAGTGGATGCAATTCATTCACCCATGTTAATACCTTGAGGTGCCTCCAAATTGTGCCCCAACACTTGCACAGCACACAGAAAACTGTCCAGTTGGCCTGGCAGCACAACACACTCTAAATTCCTTTAAAAATTTGTTTTGCATGGATTAGATATGATTAAACAGCTGGCCAAAATGGGCCTACAGCTCCATCAGTCAAACTCCAAAAGCTGTGCCTCATTTATTTACAGTGATTTTAATCAGTGGTATATTAACTTGATTCAGATTATAAATAAATTTTAGCAACAACAGCATGCAGTAGAAATTCAATTCTTCATACTTTTAGTACATACAAGTGCCTTAGAAACTTTTTAAAGTTAAGATAATAGAAAGCTGTTTCTCAAATGCTGTATTAGTACAGTCAGAGATCAAGATAAGATTATCAGACTAGAGTGGAAAAACATATTCAGGAAGCATAAAAATGTTATAAAATATGAAAAAATACTGTACAGGTCAGGAAAGCAGGAAGGGAGAATGAAGGGAAGGAAATGCACTGACATTTTTACCCAATTTAAGCATGGGTATAGCAAAGACCAACAGCAATATATTAAATGTTATCTATACTTAGGTTCTGCTACAGTCTTCTGCTTTTTCATTTTGTGCAGCAAAATCAGAGCTATCTCAGTGGAGTAAACAGGATCACACACAGGCAATTCTGCTTCCCAAACAAATACAAACAGCTTTGGGAAAAATGCAAAGCCATCCAAGGCCATAAATACCTGATCTCATAAGGCAACCACTAATACAACTCTTCCAAAAATGAATATTTTTATCACCCGCTCAGGACAGTCTTGTGGTTTGAACGCTTTTGAGTAAAATAATTAAAACAACCAGCTCTATGAATATGACAGTGAGCTAATTATTATTATTTTTTACCCTTTCAATACTGTAACATTAATTTTGAGTCTAGCATTAAATACTGTTTCCATTACCAGAAATCTTGATCATGAATGGAATCTTGTCCATAGTTCTTGTCATGTCATATATTTTACTAAGGAATACAAATAAAAAGGAAAACTCCTACCACAGCAACAGCTAGCAAGCACTTCAGGTTTGGAAGCAAGCACTTCAGTAGAATATTTGCAGCTTGCAATTGTGTTTTGTAGTTAGAAATAGCAATCATTAATGCCTGTAGTTAGGGCAGACAGTTGCTTTTCTCTGTATGCATTCCTTTTGTGCCTGATGAAATGACTTTTTCAGGCTAACTAGGCCAGCAGATGTCTTTTAATACATTAATGCTTGCATGGAAGGAGCTGTTATTCTCCCAGAAAGAAAAAAGAAGATCCTGATTTTATTTGTCTCCAGTTTATGAATGACAGATCTGCCTGGGCAGTGGACAGCACTAAGACAAAGTGTGGAATAACTCCATCAGCTGAACAAAAGACACCCACAGATCTGAAGACTCTCTGATGCAGGTCTCTGCTCCTCTCCACAGGGAACAGACCTCATGTACCCTCCATGCTCAGAGCTCTGACAGAGAAAGAGGAGAAGTTTGCAAGCCACCAGCAAAAAAAATGTATATTGCTAAGAGTAGAAAGAGAGCAAATGTAACCACACAATGAAAGGAGAGATTTTCTAAATATGCTGACAACTTTCCTTTGTCCATGCTGCTGTGCAAAGAGATGGCAAAATTGTTATTCAAGGTGTAGCTGAGTAAAGACAGTAGAAAAGCCCAAAGTGGTCATATAAGAGGAGAAAGTTCAGAAAATAATCCAGCAAAATACATCCAATGTGCCAAATCCACAGCAAAACAAGTAAAAAACAAAACAACAACAAAAAATCCCCTCTGCTTTTCCACTGGAAAGCTTGAAATAATTTTCAAGCAATTTTTACAGTCAAATACTTGCACTAAAACTAAAAGGGTGTATGAAATTAAAAAAAAAAAAAAACAAACATTTCTAGAATGATAGCTCATGAAACTTGACAAAAAAGTTAGGTAGAAAGAACATTCTTCACATGAAATGATCATCAATATCTACAAAATGCCTTAATTAGGAATGCCAGTACATCCTGCCCATACTTAAATAATATTTTCAAATTAGCTTCTCCAAGGCATTGCTTACATTTATTCATGTAGTAATTTTTTTTAAAGGTAACATAATAACAAAAAGGGTGAGAGAATGGCAGAATTCTGCCACAGCTCAGCGCAGCAAATGCAGCAAATTCTCCCCACAGTAAATATTTTGACAGTATGCTTTAAAAAACCCAAAGCAATGTGTGCCAGATTTTTTTCCTTACTACTGAGCCTTTTTTTCTATTTACTATTTACTATTGAGGCTTTTTTTCCTTACTATTGAGCCTTCCTTCAGGCTGAAGCTGTCTGGAGGAGCCACTAATGTTGCATTGGCATCTTGAGCTCTCTTCCCTTCCTCAGCCTGGTCTTTCCGTTGTGCACCGGAGGATAAACGCTGTCCTTGTGAACTGGAAAGTTTCCACAAAAAAGATACTTTAACCAAAATTACTTTTGTCAAATGCACTGTGTTCTTTTAAAGGATAATCAATGGATATGACAGATACTACTTTAGCACCACACATGGATTCTGAAGCTGCTTGCCTTTCCTAATTGAATGAAGAAATTTATATTCCTTCTAAGGAAGATTTTGCAAGAGGTTATATTTTCAGTTACCAAGCCTCGTGTCATGCAATTCATAAGATTATATGGATGTGGCCTCAAAGTTACGTATAACAAACAGAATTCTTCATATTTTAATTAACACAACAGCTGTCTTCAGAGAGACCATGTCACATCTTGCATCATCAATGCTGATTTCAAGTACAGTTCTTGCTCTCCAGGTTTCCACATGCCTGACTCTACTCTGTCTGGCTTTTAAAGCAAACTATCCAGAATTTTAATCTGTTCTTGTACTGTGTCACTCAGGAAAACAGATCTATCAAGAGCCTGGCATGACTAAACAGGCAGCTGATGAGGAAACTCCAAGGCCAAGCAATAGCATAAAGGACACAGAAGCACAGAGAGGGAATCCAAGGAAGAATTTTAAAAGATTGCCTGAGTATTTAGGCATGGTGTCAGGAAAGCCAAAAGCTTGCTTCAAATTGATGTTTGCACAGGATGACAAAGGCTTTTCCAGCTCAAGTTTTAAATATTTTACTAAAAACATGGCCATAATCATGAATCTTGAATGAGTTGCTCAGGCCACAAACTTCCTTCCTTGTGGGAAAACAATTTTTTCCTTCTCCACTGCTCCTTGTGTGAGTAAGTCAACATAAACACCTGTGTATACAGGCTGAAAGAGAGCTCACCCAAGTTCTGCTACCACAGGCACAGCAGACTGTGCTGGCCAGGAAACATCCCAAGAGATTTCCTCTGCTCTCACACTTTTCGATACTTTTTAACCATTTAAAGCTTTCTACGGCCATTCAAAAGTTGAAAACAAAGATTATCCACTATAAATGATACACAACTTCTTGACAGGAGTCTTAGAGATCCAACTGACTCACTGAAGTGGAAAACAATGTCTTCATAATAATCTAAGTGTATATAGAAAAGCCATCTTTTCTAGACCTGCTGGATATCTTTTCCTACACTCACCCCAACCATTACTGGACCCTGGACCTAACCATAACTATGATTTGCAAAATTTTTGGTTTGGCAAATAATCTGTAGCAGGCCAGTTATTATCTGTACCATTCACAATACCTTTGGTTACTGATGTGGGCCTGTTATTAATGGACTGCCAGGTTCTGAACCTTTAGTTTGGTTTGGCACTTTGCACCAGATTTTCTGCTGACTGAAAAATGCAGGGACTGTAAAGTGCGAGTTGTACTGAGGCTGTCTACTGCCATTTTGCAATGGCTTTAAAAGGAAACTTACTCTTTTTTTCCTGTCTCAAGTGCATTTACTGGCTCTCTGAACTCTTCCCTTGCTATCCCTTCTGGAAAATCTTCTCTCCTGCCGCGATGCCCTTCATTCAAAATGTCTTCCAGTTCTTGAATTCTCAACTACCAAGTGATAAGAAAGCAGTTGAAGGAAGTTAGGAAAGACTGCCATGGTCTTTAATGCTCTTCACTGTTCTGTTCTGCTTTTTATAGGTGAATATCTTCTATTAATTCTATATGGAATTAGAAAGCATTTAACACACATAAAAATGGATTTATACATAGAGTCCAAAACAGAAAGAAATAGATATGCTGACCCAAAGCACCTTTTGTTCTCCTTGCATGGTGTTTGGATTTTCCTGTTTTCCATTATTTATATTACTGAAGTTTTCCAGGGGAATTCTATTCATTAAGTAGACTCATAAAAGGGTAGGATTAACAGTAAAAGCTACACTTGCACTCAGAGCAAAGCTCATGTGGAGCTTGTTCATGTACATAAACAAGGAAGAAAACCTTCTGAGGTCTTCACCCATAAAAGATAAATCTCTAACTTCACGGAATGTTACTTTTCCAGCTCCTTTGTATGTTGTAAAAGTAGAGAGGGAATAAAAAAACCTGAATCATCACAATTTATTTAATCATCACTTCAGAAATCCAAGTGCCTGTACTTAGAGAAGGTCATAAGAAAATGACTGAAGAAGTGGCAATGCTTGTTTGTGTTCCTCAGAAAACAAGAAAAAAATAATGAAATTCCCTTTTGTTTTCTCATTTAGTTCTTCAAAAATCCACTAGGAAGGCTTCCTTAGTCACTACAAGATCACTCAACAATCACCTTACAGGATTTTCACTTTTGTTTTTTTAATAAACCCTAATTACTTTAATGGATCAAACCCTGTGTGACACAGTTTAGTGATACAAAAATTTAATATTCAAGTATACATATCACATTTTTTCATATATTCAAACTTTTCTGGCAACAGCAGATGTAATAGCTGAAATGTACTCTGAATAGTTACATTTGGAACTGCAGTCTCAGGATGCATTAATATCTCACACCTAGAGAAGTTGGGAGAATGCACTCTATCTCTGAAATTACCTAAGTGCCCATTCCAAAGATATAGGACAGAATATCTCAGCAGTTTAACTATTGTGAAACATTTCCTTTCCCCTCACTCTTTCAATGCTCCTTTGAATTCTAAAACACAAGAATGTGTTTCCATATCTCCTGGAAATCAAGGAGATATTTTTCTATTACCTTTTACAGTCTTGACAATCATCAATCACTGCAAAAAATCTACTCAGTGTTTTCACTGGAGCAAGGAAGTCTGAACATTTTTGGAAGATTGCACCTTTACAAGTTCATCTTCCATTTTACTGCAAACTTCTACCAAATATTTAATCAAAAGTTTACCTGCATGACTTCTGTAGTGTATTTACATTCTACATGCGCTCGTCTTGCTGCTGCAGCATCATCCTCCAGTTTCTTTATTTTCACTGCAGCTGCCTAAAAGTACATTTTAAAAATATCTAAGTCCGGAAAGATGATGACATCATGCAAAGACAACTTAATTTCTTCAGTTTATTAGGTCTCCATACACCAACCTGTGGTATCTGAACTACTTGCACTTTGGAACTGTGAAAACTCATGTCAATAAATAAATGAAAGGAAACAATTACATATCCAGAATATTAAAGTAATATTTTCTGTTTAGTTAAAGAAATTGATGTAGGATTACGTTCTTGCTACAGTTTTCATAGTCACAGATACCTGTCTCTATCTAAAGGCCTGGACATGGTATTTCAATAGAAAAAATGTTTTTAGCAGAAGCAGTAACTACAGAGCTGCTATAATAGAAATCCACATGAAATTTTAGCTACATTGTTTCCTATCAAAAACATCATCTCACTTTGACTGATGATTGATTTGAAAAGAACAATACACCCCAAAATGACTTCTGCCTTCAAGTGATGCCAGAAAGATGAAGAAAAGGACATTCATATTAAAAGTAATTTAAGACACTCAAGGTTACACAGATACAAGTCAAGTCATTGATTTTGGACAGGTAAAGCAAAGGAGCAAGCATGTGAGACTGAATCCTAACTCCAAGCACTTCAGTTAGGGAAACATTAACTGAAAAATAAATTAATACATAAAATGAACATACGAGCTGTTGGCAATAAATTTAAACTATGTATAAGCTCACACATTCACAAAAGGAAATAATTGAGAAACAGAGATCTGTGGAAGGCCTATTAAAGAGAAAGTCACTGCACAGAGCTTACCAAACCCACTCCACAAAAGCATCAGCCAAAAGGCTTAAGCTTTGCCTCCTCCCACAAGATCTATCTGCTTAAGATGCTTAACTAAAAAATAAAAAAGTCACAAATCCTGCGCAAATACTCCCTCTGTACCCATATTGCTAAGAGTACTTTCCCAGTGACATAAACCCCTTTCCATCTGCAGTTCAAACACCACTCTCAGGTCAGGCTCGCAGCATTCACCTGTGAATCCACCTTTCCTGCCAAGTGATGCTCTGCATTTTGTTAATCAAACACGGGGCACTCATAGCCTAACTCAGAGGTTTCACCCCTCAGAAATGAAACCGCTCAGTTGTGCCAGTGCTTGCTGAGGCCCCCAGCAGCAGGCAGAAAGCTTTACCTCCAGTTCTTGGAGGAGCCTCTCCTGCCGTTTATTCTTGATTTCCAGACAGGCGGCCTGGAGCTTCAGCACCTTGGTGCAGCCACTGTGCTCTGCCTCCAAATCCTTCAACTTCTTGGCAGTGCTTTGCAGGGCAGCATTAGTTTTCTAAAGATAAATAGGTAAAGGAATAAATCAATACATCAAGAGGCACTTTTTCTAAGATAAAGTATTGCAGTTGAGAGTTCAGCTGCAGTTTGAGAGGAATGGAGACTGCATCAGAAGATGATGTTAGAATTTTAAAATCTATGACGCCAGCACACGTCAACAGAAGTGTTTACCCAACAGCAGACGTGCTTTTGATTCACCACCAAGAAATCTGTGTTGGCCCAAAAATCACTGTGAACATGATCTTCTGTGGTAACACTAAAATCAATACCAGATCTCCACTGGAAACCTTTCCTTAAAAGAGTACAGCCCTTCAATCTCTTCTGTCTCCCAGCTCAGTGGCAATGATAGAAACAGAGTGCATTTGGGGAAATTATGCATGGGGACAAAAGTTCATTTTTGTTATGATTGTGATTGCTGAAACTTCAGATGTTTTTAGAAACAGTTAGTCCCACAGACTAAATAATTTTGATTTCTGCTTTTCTGAAAAGCATTTTCTTCTTTCTAGAAACTGAATTTAAAAACTGATGAAATATGAAGTCCTCAGTAGAATAAAATGATCTGGTCCCCACTTCAATTTCTGCATACAGAAATTGAACTCAGCTAGAGGCTGGAAGCATTATTAACATTACTGGACACTGCAGCTCCATGAAGTCACTGCTACAAAATCCCCATTGTCCATATGAATTTGGATTAAATTTAAGCTAATCCTCTACCTTTGCACGTCCAGCAAGACAGTTTTCTACTCTTCAGAATGCAAAATAAATAAATAAAGAAGCCAAAATTAACTGTTTTCTACATTTTCTAACATTTCTTCTCTATATCTGGAAAGATACAGAAATATTTATTCCTTCAGGTTTATCTTCCAAATATTAACAAATGTGAGCTAGGAAATGTGAAATAAGTAACAGATAGTTTGCTGTGAAATACAACAAAAAATTTAAAAACATTTTCTACTGGAAATATAATTAACATTAGAAAACTAAAATTGTTGTGAGTATATCAAGCTCGTTAAACAAGTCGGCATGAGCTGCAGGATTTCAGAATTTTGAAGAATTTCTGAACTTTTTGGAGGTGATATGACTGTTGAATACTATCCCCGTAGCCACCTGCAAATATTTGCTCATGAAAAACACAGCTGGTCTTTTTTTTTTTTTTTTTTTAAACCGTTTGTGAACGACACACTCTCCCAAGTATTTGAAGGAAAAAAACGTGCAGGGATATGAACTCCTGCCTATCCACGAGTTGATGCTATTGCCCTTCCTAGCGAATGCGACCCCTCCCATCCCGGGCCAGGATCCGCCCAATAGATCCTGTCACACAGCAGGGAGGGTGATTTTTCCTGTGTGCTCGTTCCAGAGGCACATTTCAATACTCCATGACTCCACTCCCACGCCTACCTCAGCATTTTCACAGCCAAGTTCAGAATTACAGTTTGTGTAGTTTTTCCAGTCAGGATTTGCCTACATGCTCAGAATCCCACTTCTCTGCATGTATTAAGACCACAATTAAATCTCCTTTCATTTTATAACTCATTTCATTTTATAACTCAGAATAACTCAAGGAGATTTAAATTTGGGCCTATAAATACACAACACAAAAGACTGCAATGCATTCAAAGTCATAATTTATAAACCCAGATATTTCTGATGTTCATCTGACAAGCTCAAATGAATTAAGCTTTCAATGCGGTCGAGTCAAGGACAATCAAGATGTAAGATTTTTTTATTTCCCAGAATTTTATAATTATATGTAACATAACTCTAGGGTGATGGGCAGGGGAGCAGCTACAAAAGCAAAGTGGAAAAATGTAACATTTTTACTACTGAAGGCAGGTTAGGGTTTGGCACCTAGCAGTGAGTCACATTTTCCTTTCAGTGATTCTTGAAAGTCCTGAAAGACTTCTGAGTCCAGTGACATCAAGATTCTGAAACCCTACAGCTCACTCTGGCCTGTTTAACGAGCTACATGTATTCATGGCAATCTTAGTCTACTCATGTGAATTACATTTCCTACAAGTTTGTAGCTTTAATACATTTACCAACAAAACCCCTTCCTCTACAACCACTGTCAGAGAACACTGCCAGGGAACTGACAGAGAAGACAATGTCCTGAGCCATACACTGCTCCTTTTGTCCTTTTTCAAGGACAAACATCACTCGACAGAGCATGGCATACTTTTTCAACACTGATTTTTGATGCAGCATTAAACTCTCTGAAGGTAGCTTCTACAAAACACTGTGCACAACAGAAGGCAATACCCTTCCAGAGCCTCCTCAAACTAACTCAGCCACTCACTGTTAGGCAGAACTCAGAGCTTACCCTGCTGCCCCTGGCAACTTAAAAAAGAAAACTCTATCTAAAAGTAGGCTTCTTCACAGCCTATGTCCTGCCCTACCTTTACAAGAATCAGCTTTGAATAAAAACTGGCTTCTTTTGAGAAGGACATTAGGTCCTGTCCGCAGCTCCTCTCCTGTCCACAAGCTCCTCTGTTTTTCACTACCAGCATTACACACTAAGTGTAACTTCATAACTCTGTAACTTCATTACTTCTGTAATCTTCAGAACTATTCTGCAGTATTTAGCTATTTGGGGGATTTTTTTCTCCCTTAAACCCAAAAAACTCCAACCCACCACACACTTGGCATCAAAAAACTTTCAGCCAGCATCTCATGGAACTTTCCATCTATTACTACATCATACCTGAAAAGCCATTTCTGCTTCAGCTTTTTCTTTAAAAAGGAATTCTAGCTCAGCAAGGTGTACTCTGTGGATGTTATCCATCTCCACTGCAAATCTTTGAACTATTTTCTCAGTCTCTGATGCTTTCTGCTGGTGTTCGTCATTCATTTCTGTTGTTCACAAAACAAACAAACAAACAAACAAAAAAAAAATAAGCATGTTCAGAAAAAAAAAGAGTATAATGAACATAAGTTCCTCTGTGTATTGTGGTATCCTGTGAAACACTGGAACAGTAACACTTCCAGTTTCACTACAGAGAAACAATCACATCTTGTGTTCCTGTAGCATCTTTCACACAAGGACATAGAAATGCTTTGGAGATTTCTCAAAAGCATTGAGAAAATTAGATTTCAAAAAAATGAGATTTCAAATTGAAGCTCTTCTCCCTTTGGAAAGGAATAAAAATTCAACTCTTTCAAGTGAGGCCTCTATAGCATAGGGAACTTAATAACTTAATTACATTTTTCTGCAACACTTGGCTAGCTTATTGCCAAATAGTTATGAGACATTTCAGTCTGTATCAATTAATTTCAAGCTCAGTTTAAGTAACAATAAGGACAGACACTTGCCACATGAAAATGATTCAAGGAAAACCTTAGGCAGGTTGGGCTAATGAGCAAAGGCTTAGCTTTTCTGGGGAAATTTACTGCTGCTCAAGAGATTTAAATCTTCAGCCCAATGGCTGCCCCAAGATAGGGAAATACTGGATCTACTTCTCTGTGCAAGCTTAAATGCCAAGGAAGAGTTCTTTTCCTAAAAGCAGTTTTACTAGGAACTTTGCTTCATTTCACAAACTCAGTCAAAATATTTTGTATTATTTTTTTATGTTACTGAGTACAACTAGCTATGTTGGCATTTATGTGATCACCACTTTCTAAGAGATTTTTACTTCAAATTCATCCTATTCTTCTGAAATTTCTTCCTAGGTGGAGAAGGGTGAGAAAACCAGAAGAGACATGTTGGGAAAACACAGAGAATTTGTGGACACAATGATGGAAAAGACCTGTCAGATGTCAGGAAGTCAAACCTCAAGAAGAACAGCAGAAAAACATCTTGGAGAAAATACTAACGAAAGGGCACAAGTGAGGTGCTCTGTCCAAGAAGTTAAGTTGAGATTGTATCCAAAACACCACACGAGGTGAGCAAGGCTCCAAGTGATAAGGGAGAAGAAGCAGTAAGTTAAAAACTAAAAAGAAATGAGAAGAACACTCAAAGCCAAGTCTTTGGCTTCTTTGACATTTGTAACAATAAAAACAAAACCAGGGGGAAAAAAAAAAACCAACAAAGAACAAAACAAAAAAAAAACAAAGAACCCCAACCCAAAAAAAAAAAACTGTTTGCGAAATTTAAACCAAGATTTCTGTAATCTGTGTGTTCTCCAAATGAATGAAAGTGCAGAATTCTTATTATCTTTTTAAAAAAACCTGGCAGTATAAATGCACTTTCAAGTTTCAGAGTCTCCTTCCATCCTTGTAAGGTTACAAACTCCAGGAGTCCTCCAGTCTTTTCAGTGAACACCAAAGATTCACAAATACATCTCTTGTACTGAATTTAAACAGTATTATATTTACTTAGGTAACAATAAAAAAAAAATCTCCCCAGCTTTTAAGAGTGAGAAATCCCTCTCTGTTTGAGAAGCATTAAGAAAATTTGAGTTTCTGAATGCAAAACTAGTAGGGGGAAAATGTGTACGTAAAACCCTTCCTTTCCACGTACTACTGTCATAACCCCTGTTATTTGTATAAAAACAAAACCAAAGATGACTTGAAGAGGCCAGATATGAGCAACAAAAAGCCAGAAATATCTGAAAAGGTGAAAGAGAAAAGCAGCACGATGAGAACTCCTGGGGGAAAAAAAAGTTTTTGGAAAGAGTGTAAACAAATAAACAGGACTTGATTTTATTTTTTTTCCCCCTGAAAATAAAAAGGAAGAACAGCTGGATATAGTGATAAGCAGGAAGTGGAGAGGGACTCCTTAATTACAATTCTGTGCACACTGAAGGAAGGAAAAACAGAAGGTAAGGAGCAAGAGAAAAAAAAAGGTATTGATAGGCTTAGCAGGTTATATTTAATTGGTATGAGACAGCAAGGGTTTTGCAAACTCTTATGAGCTTATAGAAGCAGATGAGTAAGACATGGGAAAATAAGAAAATAAGAGACTTTCCAAAAAACACTGTAACTGTAAAACCTTGTGCAATCTCTGCTTTTTTAATGACTTGGGACTGATGTAGCCTCTGGCCTATGATTTTTTTTGTTTTTTTGAAAATTACCTTGAAGTTCCATAACTTTGGCTTTTGCATCACACAGTTCATCCTCTGCAGCATAGAGCCGTAAATCAGCTTCTTTACTAGCAAATGTCATTTCACTCTCCAGATGTTGACGAAGAGCTTCTCCTTTCTCAAGTTCCAACCTTAATTTCTTTATTTCTTTTTCATAGCAAGACATCTAGAAAATAAATATTTCAGAAATTGCATTCATAGCTGCCATCTTATCCCATCTGATTTTGAAATACAGTCTTGCAACCACACATTTTAGATCCTTTTTTTTTTTTATGCAAACTGTTCCTAGATCATTTTCATGTACCTTAAATGTACCTCTCTGTTTTTCCAAACATGCTCTGCCTTAAGAAAATAAAAGCTACAATTATATTTATTCCACAGGCAATTTTATGGTAACTGTATTTACAACTAGAAAAGCAGTTGTGTTGGGATACTAGATTATCAGACACCTAGGAACTCAGTGTGTAAACACAAACTTCAGTCCAATGATGTTCAGCAGTCAAGCAGAATGCTATTAAACACAACAAACAAAACAAAGAAAAGGCTTCAAAAAGGATTCTTATCTGGTGTAAGAAAGATAGTCTAGTCACCGCTGCCAAAAACTGGAGCCAGGAAACCACATTCAAGCCATTAGAACTCAAGAAGGTGGAAAGTAAACCATGAATTTCTTCAGAACATCTACAAAGCAGCAGCATCCTTCATGGATGCCCCATTCATAGGAAATAATTTAACAGGAGCTCCATTCATAGGAAATAATTTAACCCCATTACAAAGGTTTTCCCTGATGCTCTTGTGGCAAACTAGTACCTAAATGAAGTAGCAGTGAGAAAAGACTTCATTAAAATTTTCTTTACTTTGAATTTTATTACTGCTAAAAGTAACAATTCTGCTCTTAGCAGTTTGTTAGGGGCATCTGGTGTGGGTGCTCGTTCATCTGTTTCCTGCTAAACACAGCCAATAAACCAAGTTTGTTGTTCCCTATCCACTTATTTAAGGATTCCTGCTTCTTACAGAGTGACTTGCCCTTGTCATGATCCCGTTGCTCTGTCAATGGTGGGGTGATTCTGTAAAATGGACCCCTGGAATTCCTGGGATTAAAAGACTCAAACAAACAGACAAACAAACCACATCTTACCTTGAGAATTCCAAAGCTGAGGGTGCAAAATATTCTTCTGCATGATTTTACTGTTGTGTAGTGCTCAAGTTTCTTACACACACCTTCAGCTATTAGCAATGACGCTAAAAGTGATATCAGTTTCTAGGGACAGGCATGAGGTGTCTGTACAGTGCTACTTTGTTATTCTCCAACTACTGAATGTCATTTTGACTCACCTGATGAGAGGATTATTTCAAGGAAACAAATTGCATTTAAGGAAAGAAATTACATTTATTCTCCGGGTAAAATAAAGCAAACAAAGAAAAAAACTCCTTACCTCTTGATTGTGTTGATTGTTTAATTCCAAATTTATTTTCTCCAGACTATGGAGTTTTCTTCTCAGATCTTCAACAGTGTCCGTTTCCATTTGATTTAAATTCTGAGGCAATGGTAACTCTTCTAACTGATTATCTGAGCTGAAAAGTGTGTTTTGAAGAAACATGAGCATTCCTTTGAAGTTTTAATGCTTCTTTACCTCAATTAGCCAATCATGGGTCCAGAGTTTTAAACCTTCACATAAGTAAAATTATTTTGTGCAGTTTTCATCTTACTATTGCTCTTTGAAGAAAGGATTATATAGAATTGCTTATTGTGCAAGATATGAGAGATGTGGCAGCAGGAACTTAAAAGAGAGATTCACTTTCCATTAATAAAGTTGATTTAAGCATAACATATTTATTATTATTTTTTAGTATCTTTGTTCCCCATAATGAACTTCCATAATTTTTGATAATTAACTTCCAGGAGGCTTAGAAACGTAATTCCAATTATGTGAGTTAAAACAACTGCAAGCTTTTTGTCTCCACAAAAAGTCTCATTTTTTAACATTAGTTACCATCTCAAAACCATCTCTGTCATGAAACAAATCCACAGATGTGGGAACAAAACCTCTCTTTTTACACTTTGTCTTCTGAGATACATACATTCAAACCACAGACATGCAACTGGTCACAGACACAACAGAAATTGAAGGTTTAGGCCTCCAAACTACCCTGTTTTATCATAATTTCCACTACTATTTTAGTTAAAGCAAAATCTACTTGGCAATTAGCAGAATCAGCCCTCAAGCACCACAAACAATTACAAAAGAGTCAACACCAAGTTTCTATATATAAAGTGAAAAATTTATACATACAATATATAAATTTCTATAGATACACACACACAACCATGTATAGATACAGATATATATGTTACATATATATATAGATATGTATGCATATACATATAAATAGTTACATTAAAAAATATTTATTAACCAGGTAAATAATTTAAAGTGAAATTATTATAACTTCAAACTGGAAAACTTTTCAGTTATTTCAGTTCTTGAATATCAGTGTTCACATTATTTGATATGTTCATTTTCACATTATTTTAAGTACGTAAGACTGCAACAATTATTTTATCCAGACTTGCAAAAGTGCAAGAGTTTATGGGCAATAAATGTGAAATACACTGATAAAAGAAACATGATTAAATTAAGCACTAAACTGGTATCATATAATGCAGAAATGTAAATAATAAAATACCATATCTTTGTCTACATGAAGTATTTTTTACAGAAGTAACACTGTCCTGGCATTTAATTAATAGATCTTTAAGTCACCACTTTACCCCTAGATTTGTGTATAGGTACAGTTAACATTTTTCATGACCAAAAATTTACCTGATGACATATTTTTCTCTTTTTTTTTTTTTGACTGGCCAAAAGATACAAATACTATCAATAAGGGGATCTGTAACTTAGATAAAATCTTGCCTTTGAAGACATTATCTCTCTTAAAGGATGACATTTCAGTATTTTAGCTGCAGACCATAAATATCTTATAACTGAATAAACAGTAAGTATATTCCCATTTAAAAAGAAGACAGACATCGTCTGTCAGATCAGAACAGCTCGATGTCATCAGAAATTGTTCCACAAGGTGCCGTGTTCTTAACCCATTTTATGTATTTAATAAATGTAGGAGATAATAATCATTAAAACCTGCAAGAAAACCACAAGGTCATGATTAGTTTTCAGAACTTACTACCAAAGCCATACCCAAAGCAAGCAACATGAACCAAAGAGCAAGAGATCAGCAACAATTAAAATCACTATTTTTAGTGTAACTCTGCTCCTGCAGTAAGAAGATTGGGAAATAATAGAACCTGAGCAGCTGGAGCATCTGTAATAAAATCGGAATAAAATCTTGTTTGTGGACATCATGTAATTGGTTTGAGTGACTCTTTTTTCTCCCTTTCTGGGGAAAACACAGAAGAAATAAAGGCAAGTAATATTATTCAGAGATGATGAATGAAGTACCAGTCTCAGCTGAAAATAGCTAAAAGCCAGACAGCACCAAGGGGGAAAAATGAAACCCAAACTGAAAACTGGGGAAGACTTGGTCCAAGAAACAAAGGTTATGGAAAGGGGAACCATTTATTTGGTCTGTAGGCAGCAGGGGAGTCATTGACCTTATTTAAACTTGGTGAGATGCAATATTATTTTCATGGAGACCACACAGAATGGAAGCAAGAGAATAATGACTTTTTGTAAAAACCTTTAAGGCTTTCATTAAATGACATTGGTTTGTGTGGCAGTCAGAGCTAAAGCAATCTCTTTCTTTCAGCTCTCCTATGAAATCTCCACCAACAAAAAATCATAATGGAAAGACATTAAAACTTACTCGGAGGAGAAACTAACTGCAATTAACTATTCTGCTTAACTGAATCTGTGGGGGAGAATCAAAAAAATAAAACCATACCATGCACAAAATTTGTGATACCACAAGCATTAGCAAATTAAGGATGCCATGGAAATGAAAAATATGTATCAGAGCATTAAAACAGGGAACATAATATTAAGTATTGGCAAAAAAAAAATTAGACACCTTTTGAAATAGCATTTTACGCACAGCTTCTGAAGTCACGATGCAATTGGTGGAAACTTAAAAATATATATCAGAAAACCCTAATTTTTTTCTTAGTATAGAACAAAAAAAACACCCAAACCAACAAAAACAAACAAATGAACAAAAAATCCCCCAGCTAACAAAAAATCCCCCAGTCCCAGTGTCAGAACTGTTGAACTATTACTTATGTTGCCCACTTCATTTTGGTTGTCTACTTATACATTTTCAAATAAAATGGAAACTAGCCTTAAGAATTTTTGTTTCTGTAATACTTTCTTTAATTGTCACAGCATGGCCAGCAAATGCAATACTTTCTGAAAGCTTCCTCCTACCACTTCTAGGAGATTTTTCCTCCCATCTTCGTATAACAGCTACAAGTGTTACAACCACAAAGCTGTCAGAAGATTCAGTCAAAGACAAAACCACACCAAGTCCCTAGAAGGTTTCGAAATATGCACAATTTGCAACCTATCAAAATTCAGAGAATGTTTTCTACTTCCATTTTCACATATTAGGAGTTCATCAACCCTTGGTTTTGAGCTAAAATATGGTTTTTTACCAACTACAGCTTTTAATAAGATACCATTTTTATTAAGACACCATTTTTAACAGGAATTTAAGAGGTTTCAATAAAGCATGTGAGCAGGTGAAATAGCTCCTGATTTCTACATTGTAGAAGTTATTTTGTAGCTCAAAACCTAAATTCTCAGTTTTCACTTCACAAGTCCACTGGTTACAGTCAGCATTGACCATTGCAGAAAAGCAACTTTTCACTAGCTTCAATTCCACAGCTGGCAGAAAATGCAGAGTAGTTTTGCAATTGAGAGAAATGTTCTTGCACTTACTACCTAGGAGTGTAATTTTGCTAAACTTCTGCAGCTAAGAGAGCAGCCTGCAGTCTGATTTTCTAACCAAACTCCGTATTTGTGGAATTTTGCAGTTCCCATAGAACTGGCAGTTTTGTACAGACTAAAGAGAGACAAATTGTTTGTGCCAAAGATCAAACTCTTATCACGTTATAAAACACGGGGGTCATGGTAAGACTTCAAGCCAACATCTACCAGCCCAATTAATTTGGAAAACCCTTCTGTGCCTCCTGGGCTGTGCTCCTGCTTGCTGGCAGAAACCACCTCTACCTCCTGATGACTCTATGACACTTTGCATGTGTCACACCATATCTGGTTCTTCCTCAGCCTGAATTGTATCATTTCAGGCATCTAGAAAATAAATAAGCCACAAAAGCAGGAATTAAACTGCTACACTTAAAAATCCAGAACTGGACCTCACCGGATAGGTTCCCTGGAAGCAATGTTGTCTGAAGGGGCTGAACTCATGGTTTCCAAACTGTGGTTTTCTTAAGTCTATAAACTGTGGAGGATGAAGAACACAGTTAACCATACATACTTCTACTTGATGAGCTTCAAAGATTAGTCTCTTCTGCATCATTAAACTATCAAGGCCTCTAGCAGACACATGCTTTGCTTTATTTGTCAGCCTACTAAAATATTGATTTTTTTAAACACTCATACTACCATGTCACGTGAACAATTACCACAACTGCAATTTGACATCAGCTTTAGAAAATAGCATTGTACTGTTAGTCTTCTAAGCCTGACTATTGTAGAGAAATAAATATATATATGTAGCAGGATATCCACTGTCAGAGTTTTCAGAACACCAATAAAAAAATGTTATGTTTGCATAGATTGAGCTACCTTCCTCCTAAGCAGATTACAAACTCTGCTTCTCTTCAAAAAATTCTACACAGTTCTTAGGGAGATAAATGGTACTATAAAAGGTACTGTGATTTTTTTAAGTAGATCAGATAGCCAAGGTTGCCTGCCTAATAGAACACTTGCTATCCTAAAGGCTGCTAAGTCTTTCACAAATTGCGCAGAATTTTTGCTTTAAGATGTAGCTGTGAAAACTAACAAATTCGTTTTTCATAACATCATTCTTTTTGGTATTGCAACTTACACCAAAAACTCATAATGAACAGGGGAAAAAAAAATTGTAGTTTCATAACAGACTCAAAATGTTTTCTGTCACATCCACATCATTCTGAAGTTTTAAAACTTCTTTAAATTACTCTGAAGTCACATAGAGGAAAAGAACAAACTAAATCTGAAGAGTGTCCCCTGAGAATGCTAAAGATTTTGAATATGCAATATTCCTCTGTTAATATACCTATGAATAGCTTACTAGCACACCAAGAGATAAATTCCAAAAATGGGCTATTTCACCTAGGGAAAAAGATAAAAATCCAGTGCCATGGAGCAACTTGTGGAAGCTCCATAATTAACCAAAACAGCAGAGGAAGTTTTTGCTTGGGGAATTACATTTGATGTGTCACTAAAAACTTGTGTCAGCTTCTTCTTGCAAACTTCTGAATATATGCTGAATACTTCACAATAGGCCACTGATTTAGATGTGAGGAATAAATTCTCCTCAGTGAGGGTGGTGAGACCCTGGCACCGGGTGCCCAGAGCAGCTGCGGCTGCCCCATCCCTGGGGGTCTCCAAGATCAGGCTGGACAGGGCTTGGAGCAGCAACCTAGGATAGTGGAATGTATCCCTGCCCACGGCAGAGGGTGGAACAGGACGACATTGGAAGGTCCCACGACGTTTGAAGGTGATGGAGACCACTCACGGATAAACCCAACCGTGATCTTAAGGGGCACTAACTTAGAGCAGGCAAAAGCCCCGACTAGTAACAAATCCGCAGCGAACCTACAGAAACTCACCGGAGTGTCTGCAGCGCATTTCTGGAGCTGTCCCGACGGTGCTCGCCCTCCAGCATGACAAGCTGGGACTGCCGCAGGAACTCCAGGGACCAAGGCGGAGCCCTGGACGGGAATTCCGCGGCTGCCTGGATACGGGGGCTGATGTCACAGTGCCCCGAACCCAGCGCGGGGCTCCGCCGGGCTCCCGCCGCTCTCTGCCGCCGCCCAGAACTGTCTAAAGGCTTAAAAAAGGTTCCCCAAGGTAAAATATAATGCAGGCAATCAAAAGGACCGACTGACACCACAGCCAGGCTGAGATGTGCGTGTCCTCAGGGCAGCACCCAGGTTATGGAGAGCAAACAGGCAGAAAGTTTTGAATGTCTGTGGACACAATTCAAAGCAGGGCCTCTCTGGACCACAGGAGCACATCTCCCTCCATGAGGAGGGACTTAGGGTTAGGGAAAGGTTCTTGTGAAACCTCCCAAGCGGCGAGATTTCGAGCCCCAGCTGTGTCAAACAACAACTGAATAAAGCTCACTCCACAGTATCCTGGGAAAGCACTTGCTCCCTCTCCAAGCACTGCTGTACTTTCTGCAGCTCCGTTTTTAAAGTTCCTGTTAAATTGTCTCTGTCTGCACACTCAGAGTGCAGATGATTTGACAATTTGCTGGCACCAGCTATGCTATCCTGAGCTTTTTTCAGGTTTTGTCTTATGGCACACATCTATCAGGATACCCAGGATATATCCTTTAAGACTAAAGATTTCAATTGCAAGAGATAAAAACTCCACAACATTCCACACACTCTCTGGGATAGCTCTCAAAACTTCATTTCTCATATGTGACCTGATCTTTGTAAATGGCTTTCAGCTGTGATTTTCTTCATTCTATGTCATGTAGTTCTTTTAAAGATATTGTGTCAAACGAAATAAGGAGGGCATGGAGGGTGTCTTGTGTGTTGTTTCATTTTTTCATAATTATTTCCAAGAGATTTTAGTGCACAAGGTTGTGATTTTAAAACAAACAAATAATAAAAGTAGAGAGTAAGACAACAAACTAACTCCATGGAGAAATCACACAAAAGTAAGGTTTAAGTTTGGAGATCTGAAATAAAGATTGAGTTATGAAATGCAGACTTTATCACAGTTGTCTTCTATTTCCTTTTGTGAAGAGAAGCTGTCAGGTCCAGTCCATGGCCATGCTCTCTGTGTTTTCTTTTAGAGTTTTGTACAAGGCTTGGCTTTTATCTACTTCTTCACTGGGGTGCAATTCTAGTTTTTTGCTTGACTCCTGTAGCTGTTCCTCCTGTCCATTCCAAAGTGATTGTACCTGATGCTTCCAATGGAATGCATTATTTAATTCTCCTACACTGTCAAACCTCTCACAATGCGATGAATCTTTGCTGAAGCATATTTAATTGCTCTCACAGGCCCTGGGCTTGGTCAGCTTCTTTTTTTCATCTTACTGAAATTCCATTTGAATTCTGCAAGTTGTAGGTGCAGTGAGTGGTGTTCCATCTGTGCTGCATGAAGCCTTCCTGCAAATTCAAATATTGCCTTCTGCAAGTATGATTTTCATACTGGACAGTCTGTGACACAACCCACACTCCAGACAAGGACTCTTTCTCCAGATCAGTGGTGCACTTGTTGTGGGCTAGTGGAACTGAACTAGTGGAACATTTCTACATTCAGCTTGTCCATAATTTCTGAAAAGGAGTTTCTGGCTGCACCTAGTTTTAAATGTCCACAAAGCCAGGACTTAGGTTTGTTAACAACATTCTGCTGTCCAGACATGGAAGTGATTATTGCAGCATGGAAATTAACTACGAAACCAGCTGAGTGCTTCAAAGCTCTCAATTTCTTCATTTTCACAAACTGGCAGATTATGCCTGTGTTTGGATACTCCTACACACACTTGAAATCCAGAGCCTCATTTTAAGCCCTTTTGTCCAGGTGAAAAGGGAGCAAGAAAACTGGGCTAAAACTTTAAGCCTTTTAGCTGCCAAAACGGCAATCACAGCTCCTAGGAACACATAAGCCAGGCCTTTGGTTCCCCTTTTCCTCATCCTTGTTTTGTCTTCTTTTCTTCATCAGCAGGGAGAGCATTCATTAGGCTCCTGATTTTCTGTTCCACTGATTTGTGGATGTTGACCTGGTCATGGAGGGAGTCTCTTTGGGAAGACATTAGCACACAGTAGAGGGGGCACAGCCATACCATGCTCCTTTTTGCCCACTCCTACTTGTTGCAGTCTCTAAATCCTTTCTATAATTGCCTGCTAATGTCCTGCAGGTTGCCTGAAGTTCATAAGTAAGAAGAATTAGAAGCTTATGGAAGTTTTCTGTGCATGGAGAGAAATAAAAAAAGGCCACCATTAAGCAAAGCTGCAAATAAGGAAAAATAAAATAAAAAGCAACTGCCCAGCCACTGTTGCATACAAAATGTATGAGAATTTGTTTCTTGGTCTCAGCAAGACCCAGCTACTGAGGATTTGGAAGGCAGCAGATCTGTTTGTGGCAGCTCACCATTACTCTGGAGCCCAGCAATCACATGCCCTGACTATCATGGATATCCTTTAGGAGGAAAACATGCCAGAAAAAAGAATTCTCTTCCAGAGGCCACTCTGATTTCTGCAGGAATAATGATGATTTGTGTTGTTCTGAGCCAGTTAGCTGGTGGGAAGAGAAATCCTCATGCAAACCTGGTAGTTCTAAATTGGACAAATTAGGACTGATCCTAGGAAGCTGAGTTTTGAAGCATTCAGCAGTTTACTCTCCATCCATCAGCTCTTGAGGCATGGACAGTGCAAAATGAGACACAGAGGGAGAATTGGAACAGAGAGTTTGGAGATTTCAGTGTTGTTACACCAAGCAGAAAATGCTGGAGAGGTTTTAGCCTTAAATCCTGCTGCTGAGAGCAAAACCTCTTACTTAATAAGCCTGTTATTCTCTGTTGCTTTTGGGAATTAAACCTCTGTTGCAGGCAAGGATTTTAGAGACATTTAACCCCAACTTCAATTTCCTTGATGCATGTGGGGAAAGGAGCTGTTTTCCTTGCTATAAATCGTGCCCTGGGTGCTGTCATCACTGTCACAGGTGCTGGTAGAAGATGCCTTCAGGTTTGATCTCATCAGCCAGATTTTCAGCTGCAAAAAAGCAGCTTAAACATCACTGAACACTGCTGAAATTCAAGATGCAGTTATTTTAAGGTGTAAGAAAATGGTATTGAAAGTGGAGCCCTGGAAAATGTTAAAAATAGTCGGTGGTCAGTGTCTTGATCATCATTCAAAGACTGATGACTGATGGTCAGCACTTTGGCCACTGCTTGAAGGTTGCCTGCTGGCCACATTCTGTTTCTGATGTTGACAGTCAGGGTGAACACTCCTTGCAGGTATCCATCGTACCCCGGTACCTGCGGAGACATATGCATACCCTCAGGCCATAAGGTGGCACGGGCCCTCCCACTTCTTGGTGGCAAGGTCCCATATCCAGACCTTGGCTCCAGGCAGGTGCGTCTCACCTGCTGAATTCAACGAGAGAAAATGATTCAGAATTACAGGAATCTCTGAATTCTTTGGCACTGTAAGGTGATTAATTGGATATAAAGCTTTTTCTAGTCGACTGTGTCAAGTCTCTCCCGGCATTCCCCTTTTACATTTTTCCAGAACATGCTTCAAGTGCATGAGCGCATTCAACAATAGCTTGACCCATTGGGGAATGCAGAATACCAAGTTTATGCAAGACTCCCCATAAGCATACATGTCGTGAACAGCAGAAGAATTGCAGCACACAATATGCGTGAACAGCAAATCCCAAAGTTTATTGATAACTCACACGTATTTATATTGGTGTTAATGAAGCTTATACATATTGCAAAAGCTGAGCTCATTATTGGTTAAAGCACACTTAGATCAACCACACCTACTTCTATGCTCTAGTGATTATTTTGTTTCTATGTTTACATTCTTATAGCTACTCTACCTAGGCTATCTTCATTTTTTGGCAAACGATTTTCTCCCCTATCTTCCTGTTGAGGCGAAGGTCACCATGACCTCTGTCAGTGATTGGACACTTATTACTTAATCCCCAGCTTGTTTCCCTTATCCTTATCCAACGGTATCACATCAAAGTGGCCTTTCTCAGCTAGCCAATTATCCACAAAGTTCTCCACACATACAAAATGATGTGTTTTCTTGTGAGACAAGGCAGGGCCATTGTCAGTTTCCACAGAAGAAGGTAGCCCCAAAACTGCAAAAGCCATCCTCCAAGGGGCAATCACGTCGCAACCCCTTTGAGCAAATGCCCATGTGGCAGAGTGTCGTAGACATCTTTTCCCTAAAAATCCTTTCTTTAGGATTTTTCCTTCTGAGAAGCTGAGAGGCCTCAGAGACAGAATGTAAACAATGCTGATCTGCTGCTGTGGAATGCAACAGGTTCACCTGAGATTGGCCCATCTTCGCTGTTTATAATTAATGGCCAATCAAGGACCGAGCTATCTCGGACAGAGTCCAAGAGAGCTGCCTTTGTTATCATTCTTTTCTCTTCTCTTCTTAGCTTAGCTAGCTTCTGAGAAAACCTGTCCTTCTTTTTCTTTTTAGTATAGTTATAATGTAATATATATATATATATATAATCAAATAAGAAATCGAGCCTTCTGATCATGGAGTCAACATTCTCATCTCTTCTTTCACCTGAAAACCCCTGTGAGCACGGTCACAGCAGAGGAGAAGGTGTCAATAGACACAAGCACATAGGAAACTCGGCAATGTGAGTAACATCTATTTGCCAAAGCTACAAGCCCCTTAAGCCTCTGGGGTTCAGCCCTGCTGGTAAAGGTGCAGCAGGTCCATGACAGTCAGCACAGGAACTGACAGTGTCATGAGCTTCAGTCAACATTAACTGAAATTGCTTTTGCAGAGTAGGTGCACTTTGATGAAAAAATCATGTGATGCTTTGGCTTGCGCAACCTTGTCAGGCTGAAGCGCTACCCATGCAGGGTTAGCCAACCTGTCAGCCCTGCATTACCTTCTGCTATGAAACCTGGTAAAGTGGTGAGACTCCGCATGTGCAGGATGGAATACAAATGAACCTGGCTTTCAATTGCACACCACAAGGCTTTCAATACTGAAAACAAGCTGCCTTCTTGACCTCTCTCAGAAGTGAGCAATCCAAATGCTTGGTTATGTCTGCCACATAGGCAGAGTCAGTGACCAAATTCAGAGGCACCTGAGAAAATTTCTGGAATGCCATAGCAACAGCCTTTAGTTCAACCAATTGGGCCGAGCCAGACACGTGGCCTTCCAGCACTTGCCATCCGGACTCATCCTTCCAGGTAACAATAGCCTTCCCTGTTTTTCCTGAGCCGTCAGTGAAGACGGTGGGTCCCTGCACTGGCACTCAACTATTATTTGGCCGTAAGGACAGACTGATTGCTTTTGCCAGCTGCAGTAACTTGTGACTGGGCAGATGATAAGCAATGTAGCAGGCATAGGGCCTGCAAGGGCTCCCTGGCATGCAGAAGCCTAAGACAGGAAATGCCAAGTCATGGTGAATGGGCTAGAAGCCCCTCTCTTCTGCCTTCAGACCCCTGCTTATCTCTCTGTAAGACTATAGGTCACTTTCCTTGAACCCTTTCTACTGGACAATTTCTCATACGCCTGTACCCTAGATAAAGAGCTGCTTTTGCCCAGCTTGGGCAGAACAGCTGTCACTGGGAACTTCACAGAGGAATCAATAAAGACGCTCCTGTGGAACCCCACAGAGACTTCTCCTCTCTCTCCCTGTGTCTGCCTGCCTAGGCACCTAGCAAGCTGAAGGGCTGCAATCACAATGAGCTGATAGTCACTAAAGAGCTGATATCACTTAAACTTGCTAAGGTGGCCTGCAGCTAAGAATTGCTTGGGAGTTTGGGCAGTCTGTCCTGACCCAGACTGCGCTACCTGGGCCGCTGCAGCCTGCTGGAGACACCCTGAAACCCAGCAAAAGGTCGCAATAAATGGAGAACAGAAGGAACTCTGGAGCAGCATTTCTTTTGAAATCCTTATTACCTTCAGATTGCTAGGACCCCCGAAGAAAAGCCTCCATTATAGCAGGCCTCTTCTGCAGGGGGCGGTCAGTCGACCCTCACAGCTGACATCTGAACGAGTGTTCGAGGAGACTGACAACAGCAGACCGCTTCCAGCAGACCCTTGACCCACACCCAGCTGAAGAAGTGTAAGTTTTAAAAGAGCTTTTATCACAGGCATCCCTGGTCCCCTTTTTGTTTATTTTTTCTTTTTGTCCTTTTGTCTGCTGGTAGGGAACGGGAAAACATGGGATCAAAACTTAGTACATTGAAAGGATCCCAGAATGAGAGGGATTTATACTTAGTAATCCTAGAAATCCTGTCTTCTAACAACTTTTCTTTCTCTAAATGTAATCTTTCAAAAACTAACCTGAAAAAATTTATAAAATGCATTTTTCTCAGTTTCCAGATACTAACACAGACATCATTACTAAAGACTTCTTTTGGGACAAAGTCGGAAACATGATATAGAACTCCAAACTAACCAAGATTTCTCTGTAACTCAGTTCTTTCCTATGTTCTACATTATAACTAAAGCCATAGAGAAAGCCAACAGAGATAGCTCACATTCCCTGCAACCTCCTGCAGCAGGGACAGACAACCTCCCTTCAAATCCTAATCGCACTGATAACAATCTTTCCCTGGAATTCCGCCCTCCGGCTCCGGGTCCCATTGGTCCCAGCTCTGCCGCTGTTCCATCCTCTGTCCCTTTCCCTGCAAACCTCTCGCCGCTTCCCCCCACCACCTCCGCACCTGCAGGGTTCCAGTGGTCCCCCCTTCCCCAGCCTGGACGCGCCAAACGCGAATACTGCAGCATCCTGTGCGTTATCTGCAAGTGCAAAAGTGCCTCTTTCCACGGAGTCAGCTCCCCCCACCCTTCTTGCTGCTTCTCCTACCCCTACCACGGCTTCCCCTGCCCCCACTGCGCCCGCCCCCACTGCAGCCACCTCTGCTGCGGCTCCCCCTACCCCTCCTCCCGTTCTCCCCACCCCTCCCGCCGCAGTCCTTCCCGCCCCCGCCACCAGTCCCTCAATCCCAGCCCCCACCGCTGCTGCTGCCGCCTGCACCCTGGTGTGTATCCCTGTCCCATCCCTCCCTGCCTGCCCTAGCGGGAGGTCTCCCTGCATGCCAGCGCACCCCAGCCCCAGCACACCTCGCTGTACCCGCGGCAGCCCAGACCAATCCCACCGCCCCCTCTGCCCCGCTTCTCCCTTACCGCCACCCCCAGGCTTTCCAGCTGCCCACCCACCCTCAATGTCACCCGAACTCAGCCTCAGAGACCCCCCCACGGTACCAGCCCACTTCCCCAACCCTGTGCATGCCATGGTGCTGCCATTCCAGCTCCACTGCTGGCTCCCTTGGCCAACCTCTGCCACATGCCTCTTCGAAACCACAAAACCCCTGCAAAATCTCGCTCCAACACGCCATAAAAAGCATAGGGCATTGTCTGCTCGCTCTCATTCCTCCTCTAAGGACAGCAGTGACAGTGATTCTGATTCTGACACAGAGGACATTGACTCATGGGCTCTAATTAAGATAGAAGCGACCAAGGCAGGAGACTGGCAGATGGCACAAAAAATTAACACCTTCTCGGTAGATTTAAAAAAGGAAAAAAGAGGAGGGGCCACTAATAGAAAGACATGGGAACCTAACTCAAATAAGAACTCATACAATTAAGAAATATTGCCAAAGAAGATGGCAGAAGTTCACATCTTTTTAGAAATTTCCTAGAAGCTATGTTCTCAGCACATGTTTTAGTACCTCATGACATTAAAAATATTGCTCACTGCCTCCTTTCCCCAGCAGAATATATGTTATGGAAAAGGCATTGGAAAAGACAATTAAAAACATTATCAGACTCATATTCTACAAATGCTGGTAAGTCAGATTTTACGGTTGAACAGCTGGCTGGGGAAGGGGATTTACAGAAACTCTCTGACCAAGCTGATAGCTAAGGAAGCATTACAAGATGTGGCACTTGCAGCAAAA
Source organism: Molothrus aeneus (assembly GCF_037042795.1). Taxonomy (NCBI): domain Eukaryota; kingdom Metazoa; phylum Chordata; class Aves; order Passeriformes; family Icteridae; genus Molothrus; species Molothrus aeneus. The sequence continues at coordinate 74,080,451 of NC_089680.1, forward strand.
ACCTCCTTACTTCTTACCTACCCCAGATGACTCTTTCCCTAGCCAACACTTTTCTAATATTCAACAAGGAGTAGATGAAAGCTTTATCAAATTTGTGGACAGAATTAAAGATGCTCTGAAAAAACAGATAGAGAGCACAGCGGCAAGAAAGGGGCTGGTATGCAAGCTTGCCATGAGTAACTCAAATGAACAATGCAAAACAATTCCGAGGTCTCTGCCCTTGGATACAGAACCTACCTATTACATGCCCTGTTCTAAAAGACTTTTCTACTGTTTTCCCTCTCCGTTTTCACACTTGTTCAACAAGGTTTTCTTTCTAAGAATATTAATCAGAATATCTCAAAGGATTAAAAAATGCTTGGGTATTTCTTCCCTAAGTATTTACAAAGGAACAATTAAAAAAAATCTGTATACATGCTGGATGCAAAATGCAAATAAAAATAAGCTTGAGAGTTCTCCCAAAAAACCTTAAGAAAAAACTCCATGTATTCTGTAAAACCCAGAGTATTCATCTACAGAATACTAAAATGGGCACGTTCTAGAAGAGAAAATTTGTACAGTGATTCTGCACAGAACTATATGCTTTCAAGCTTTTTGCACTTCAGGGGCAGTGCCATTCTCTCAACTGTAATGCTCTGAGCATCTTCTGCTCACCATGGCAGCTTTCTGCTCTCCCCTGGTACAGATCACCCTCCCAGCAAAGGGAGAGTGCAGCCACCACAACTCGCAGCCCCTTCCCACGCAGCAAGAACCTGAAGGAGAGAGATGGCTTTCACCAGCTGCTGCGGGTTCTAATAGTGCCAACTCTCGGCTGCTGAAAGCCTGAATGTCTGTGTTGCAGTGTGTTAGTTTCTGAGTCAAATCTTCTGTTATCTTGTGCTATGTTCAAGCGCCCCCTGAGTTACTACAGTTAGTTTCTCCCCTGTGTTTTGCCCTCCTACACAGGCGTCCCTCAAGGAATCCCCTCCCTCCTTCCCGGATTTTTCCCTGTCTGTCAAGACAACCCAGCCCCTTTGGCCCATCCATCAGCTCAAACCCTACCCTTTGTTCCAGAAAGTTCCCTGTCCCTCACCCTAAGATCCAATCCCTATCCCAACCCTCTCTCCTCCCCTTGTTCTGATTTGTTGTAGCCCTCAAAACCACACCCTGAGAGTCGCTTATTGGTTACTATATGGTGTCCACCCTCCACTTTGAAAGATTTTAAAAGCCTGTGCAGAGGGGTGCTGGGAGTGCTTTTTACTTCTGCTTGCTTTTAGGGTGTTCATGTCTATGTACCTTTCCCCTGCCTATCCTGAAAAATTTGCTGTATTTTACACTGCAGAAGAGCCTCTTCTGCCTCCTTCGCCTGGTCCTCGTCGATCCTCCAGGGATCTTCGCTGCTAGGCAATTGGCCTAGAGGTTCTGGCTCAGGCAAAACCCTAGCCTAGCCAGTTCCCTGCTCTTGCCATTGCCTCTGGAACATCCCAGAGCTAGCCAGGGCTCTGGAGGCCAGTGACAGTGACCCATGCCCTGGCATGTCCCAGCTTCCAGAGCCGCACCTGCCAGGCCACAAGCCCCAGCCCTGGTCCCCACTGCCAGCCTCAGCGGCTCCTGGGCATCCTCACCCAGGATGCAAAGGCAGCCACAGGAGCCCCCAAGGGCGCTCTGGATCCAGGCTGCAGACACCCTAAAGCCAGCACTGAAAGGGATGTGGATGGGGACTGCAGCTGGATCTTGCAGTGCTCACCACCCCTACCTGCCCTCTGAGTGAACCCAAACCTCACCTGCTGCACCTTGAGCACATTTATGCTTCTTGCCCATCCTGGCATGTGGTGTTCCCACATCACAGAGCAGCCCTTTGCAGGGAGTGACCAGCTCCCAGCTGCTCTGCTAGCCTGGCCTTACTTTCTGTTTCCCAGCAATCAACTGAACGGATACACTCATGAGAATTGTAGCACAACATTGGCTTCTCAGGAGCTCTTAGGCAAAAAAACTCCACTGATGACTAGTTTTTGCACAGAAGAGGAGGTGCCGACAAGCATAAGGCACAGGCAGGGCTCTGGCATAAGAATTCCTGAGCCACAGGATTGCAGGCACTGCTGTTGCAAGCTGCTTTGCTCATATTTTACAGCCAATTGTGGACAAAGGCTGCTGTTGACAGGGTAGGAAAATGTAGAGAAAGAAAGGTGTAGGAAACAAGCAAAAAACCTCAAGAGAGCAAAGGCTTAGAAATAGAGAGCTCAACAGAAGTCCTGGGGGAGATGGTTCAATGGAAAATGGCAGCAGCAGTGAGCAGAGCCCGAGGCTGCTCACTGCCACCCCAGGGGCTCCTCAGTCGCCTGCTGCTTTGTGTCTGATCCCTGCTGGGCTCTCTGTGCCCCTGCAGTAGATGCAGCCCTGCCTGGAAAAAGGGCTCCATGCTCTGGTGTTGCAGCTTGCTGCAGGCTACATTCTTAGCAGCACTGAAGGAAGAGGTGAAAGCAAGAGGCATTTTCTGTCCTGCCTGCAAACTCTTGTCCTTCAGTGCCACTGGCAGAGATCATCCCTGTGTCAGCTTGGCACTGTGCCTGCTGCATCGTGGTCCCTGTGCCTTCCATCAGCTGGAAGTCTCCTGCACATCAGCACTCGCTATCCCACATGATGAAGAGAGAGCTGTGTCAGAAAAGCAAAGCTTGCATTTTCTTGGTCTTTCTAACAGCCAGAAGAAACATGAGTCCAAAGAACTTTGTTGGTTGTTCCTGGCCTCCTTTTAGACAACTCTTTTCTGCTTTAATGCAGAAGTCTCTTTTCTCACATGGATGGAATGTGGTGGAATTGGCAGTTGCTTCAGGCTGTCAGGCAGCATGGGAGTTTTGTCTTGTCTCTGCTGAGGATTTGGTGACTTTTCCATTGGTCACTTGGTGGTGTCACCATGGGCTGAGCTCAGCGGCCGACTCTGCTGCCCGCAGGGGATGCATTGGGACGCCAAGGCCCTCAGGGCTGGAATTCGGGGGAGGGTGGGCTCGGAGCGCGCGGAGGCTGGGCCCGTCAGGAGCTGCTGCTGCTGGCGCTCGCTGTGCTCAGCCCGCTGGGCCGAGCAGCCGCGGCCATGGAGACACAGGCGGGAGCTGTGGCCGAGGCCGGCAGGCGGCCCGGGCCGGCTCGCAGCTGCGAGGACGGCGGCAGCCCGTGCCCTGAGGCCGAGGCCGTGGCGGGCGCTTTGCGGGCAGGGCTTTTCCGAGCCGGCCGCAATGTGCTGCCTCCCGTGTGGGCCCGGCTGCGGCAGAGGCAGGCAGGAGCGCGGCGGGGCCGGCAGCGGCGGGTAGAGGCCGCAGAGAGCAGCAGCCCGGCCGGGCCTGCTGCGGAGCGGCAGGGAGCTGTCAGGCAGCCCTCGGCCGTGTCTGTGCGCACAGGGCAGGAGCCGCGGCAGGAGCCGGCCATAGCGGCAGCTGGCCGTGCCCAGGGCCGCAGCCGCAGCTCTCCCCTGCCGGCCACAGCAGCAGCCGCTCGCCTCCGAGGCTCCGGTGGTTGCCGAAGATGAGGGGCCCGGCCCCCAGCGCGCCCTGGAGCCCCGCAGCGAGAGGAGCCGCCGGCGCCGCAATGGGCAGTGCAGAGGGTGCAGGTTGAGGAGGAAGAGCACATGAGGCTCGGGCTGGGGCAGCTTGGGCCTCTCGGCCTTCGCCTTGAGCCCTTTGCTTCTTTTCAATGAGCCCTGATGGCCGTCCTCGGCCAAGGGCCCCTGCAGCTCTTCCTAGGGCTGCAGGAAAAGCTGCCTCAGTCAGCGATGCACAGAATCACTGCCTTGGAAGACATGCACCTTTGAGATGATGGAGTCCAAGCCATGCCCTAACACTTCAACTAAAGCACGGCACTGAGTGCCACATCCAGTCTTGTTTGAAAGGCTTGCAGCGATGGGGAGTCCACCAGCTCCCGGCAGGGCTCTGTCCAGGGAGACCCTAGCTAACACTGGGGCCTTCTACCCCCCAGCGCTTGGAGCTCTGCAAGTTTGTCTTTCTGCTTAGGCAAAGGCCATGGAAAAGTACTGGGAAAAGTAGTCACAAATAGATTCGCCTACAGAGTTCTAAAGAGATGTGCAAAGAATCCAGAAACCCAACAAGAAAAAAAAAACGGGGGCAAAAGCCAAATGGCATCAGCAAAGTCTTGGGCATAAACAGCTAGCTGCAGATGGTCTTGTCAACCCTCCTTCTTTGTATTTCTGGGAAGCAGAGGAATCCTGCTTGAGCCTCTGGGGAGATGGGTTTGGGAGGTAAAAGTGACTTCTTTTTTTCTCTTTGGGGCAGCTCCTTTTCCTAATGTCAACTGAAGCTCTCTGCAGCCTGCTGCCTGTTGTGATTGTTGCAGCAAAACAATTGATGGCAGGCAGACAGAAGACACTTGACACTTGCAGAGAGTTGCCTTTGCCAGTGCCAGCTGGGAGTGGGAGTCAGAAGAAAAACTGGAGAAAGCACAACTGCATTGGAAGATTGCCTTCCTTTTCATTGGGTAAAGAAGCTCTAGATCCACCTGTCAATGGTCAGTTGTTTGTTAAGGATGGGAAGTTGTCTTTGAGGATTTTTTTCATGTGCTTTGCAAGTGGATCATGGTCTCCTTCATTGACCAACTGCAGACCAAAGTGCCTTTGCAATATGAGCCACGTGGCAGTTTTTGCCCAGCCATGCTACTTGTGGCTAGAAGAAAGCAGTTGTTTGTTAAGGATGGGAAGTTGTCTTTGAGGATTTTTTTCATGTGCTTTGCAAGTGGATCATGGTCTCCTTCATTGACCAACTGCAGACCAAAGTGCCTTTGCAATATGAGCCACGTGGCAGTTTTTGCCCAGCCATGCTACTTGTGGCTAGAAGAAAGCAAGGGCAAAGGGTATTTGCAGCCAAAAGGCAGCAAAGCTTGGCTCAGCCAAAATATCCTGGGGAGATAGAGGCCTCCAGCTGTTGCTAGAAATGAGCAGAGTTCCAGCCCAATGGTTCTAAGTGCAGATCTTTTTGCCTTGCTCAACTGAAGAAGCAGAAGATGAGCAAGGAGTTCCCAAAGGCCCATGACATAAGGGGTTTTTTTGCTCATCTTGTGGAAGTTTGCAACTGAAGGTGTGTTTGCAGTTGAGCTAGTGAGAGGAAAAAACAAAGAAAGAAGAGGCTTGGGACAGGGCCATAACATTCCCCAAGAGGAATCAATGGTGTGCATTTATTTTATGGACCTCTCTCAATGCTCTCAAAAGTATTGTAGCCCTGCTTTAAATAGACTGGTATGAAGCAACTTGGAGAGACAGAGACTCAAATGGCTTCTAGGGGTTTTTTTTAAGAGTGAGGAAAAGTACGCAAAGGGTGTTGTTTTGTGACATTTGAAAAAGAGACTAGTTGAGAATGAGCAACTGCAATAAATCAAGAGTTAAAAAAGAAGACTTTTGGTATAGAAATAATTAGAAAGACAAAACCTGTGAAGATAGGAATGGATGTTTTGATACAAATGATGAAATGATAGGGAGAAAAATAGATGCCCTGAAGTACAATGCAAAGGCAGGTAGAACTGGACTTGAATGATCTCTTTTTCCATTGCTGGAGTTTCTTCCTTGTGAAGAGGAGCTAGGCTATTGCTGAAGAAAAGTGAGACAAGCAGGACGGGGCAGCGAGCCGTGCTCCGTGCAGAGGCTGCCAGGGGCTGCGCGAAGAGCGCCCTGCTGCAGCCGGAGCCCTCCTGGCCTGGGGCCCGGCAGCAAAGGGGCAGGGCAGCCATCTCCTCCTCGTCCTGACCCTGCCACTGCTTCCTGCTGCTGCTGCTGCTGCTGAGGGAAAGAGAAGCAAAGGCCATCAGTGGAGAACACCAGGCCAGCACTGCCACAGCCTGTCCTGCCCTGCCCAGCCTTCAGTGCCCTGCCAGAGGCATGTTGCATTATGGGCAAGGAGCAGCAGCTGGCGTGTGCCTGTGGCTCGGAGGCTCCTGAGAGCTGGCATGTAACTGGGAAAAGCTGCCCCAGGCCTGGCCCTGGCCTCTCCAAGCTGTGGCAGCAGTGCAGACTGTCTCTGCACAACCACCTGCAGTGCCCACAGTCCACTTGGTTCCCTTGCCTGCCCAGGGGACGCCCTCCCTCCCTCAGGGTGCCACAGCTCCATGGCTCCACTTGGGGGAAGAAGTGAGCACAGCTTGGCCAGACGAAGAGGTCACCTTTTGTTGCCAAAGTCAGGTGGTGAGAGGTCAATACTTGGATGTGGCCGGATGGGGCGGGGTCAGGCTCTTGCTTGGGATCAAGGGCACTCTTGACTGCTTGTTCCTTGTCATAACCTCTGTACACACTTGCAAGCGTGTCAGCAGCTGCCAGCGGGTGTCCCTGCACTGCCACCAGCACCATTTTTGGGGAGCTGGCTGTCACTCCAAGCAGCACCACACCCACATGCCCGGAAGACTGCAGCTGACCAAGAATCTACTGAGTCAGCTTGACAGAGCTGTCAGTTCTGAGAAGGATGTTGGCGCTGTAGACATCTTGGTGGATCAGGAGGTTTGAGTGCAGAAAATGTAGTCCTCGCAGGCCCAGCGAGAGAAAACAGAAAGAGGAGGGCAAGAAATTGATGAAGCGAGTTCATCACACAAGAAAGGAAAGAAAGACTCTGAAAGATTGCCTCTCCAGGGCAATGGGCAGTAATGGCAGAACACGGTGCCATTGAGAGGAAGAGCTGGCTCAGCCACTGCCAATATCTTCCAGTTCAGTGAATTTCATGTTGGCATTTTCCTGCTTGACTATTTTCCCGGAGGCAAACAAAATGCAAGATGCCTACTTGAAAGCAGAGATCCCAGCTTGCAGGAGATAGAAAAGGCAGCCCCACTCGCTGGGGCTCTGAGCCCTCTGTGATCAGCTGGGGAACAACAAGCACAAGAACAACAGGACAGGCAGGCCTGCAGCTTTCTTTTCCACCAGATTTCCAGAAGAAGACCAAGCGCATCTACACCACCACTGGACCTTCAGAGGAAGACTCCAGCCTTCTCCAGGATCACTGCTTGAAAAGAAGCACATCTGCCACTCCAAGAAAGCTCCAGCCACCATGTATCTTTGGACTGCTCCCAACACCTCAACCAACAGAGTGGCAGGGCATATGCTGACTCTGTCAGTAGCTTGTTTTCCTACTAGTGCATTTGTATTTTAATTTTCCTAATAAAGAACTACTATTCCTGCTCGCATGTCTTGGCCTGATAGCCCCTTAATTTCAAACTGATAATTCAGAGAGAGGGAGTTTGCATTTTCCATTTCAAGGGAGGCTCCTTCCTTCCTTAGCAGACACCTGTCTTTTCAAACCAAAAGACAAGGCCATGACATTCCACAAGAGGAATCACTGGTGTAGATCTCATGGACCTCTCCCAGTCCTATTAAAGTATTGAAATCCTGGTTTAGAATAGACAGGGATGAAACAACTTTGAGAGACAGAGACTAAAATGGCTTGTGATTGATTTTTTCTTTAGGAATGGGGAAAAGTACCCAAAAGGTGTTGTTTTCTAACGTTTTAAAATATACTACATCAAAATGAAAAACAGCAATAAAAAGAGTTGTACAAAGAAGTGCTTTTGACTTAGAAACACAGAAAAGTGGAGATATGAATGACATTTTCCTAAAAATATGAAATTACAAACCAATATATACAGTGAACTACAATACAAAGGTAGGGAAGAGTGTACTTTATTTAGATCTTCTTGTACTGCTGGAGTATTTTCTTCTGAGGAGAAGCTAATATTTCAATGAGGAACTGTCTCATATCTGATAATTAAATGTCCTTATTTCTTCTAGTGCGTGGTAACACATCCTGGCTGAAAGGAGCTACTGAAGGCAAAGAACTGGTTCTGCGTGGTCTGAAACTAAAGGATGGTTCCATTGCTGACACAAAACCTGTTCTTTGTGGCATCGCAGCGGAGGCAATGTTGGTATCAGATGCGCTGTAGGGTCTGGCCGGTAGCACAACGGGAGGTACGTTGGTGTCAGACACAGTATGGACTCTGTGTCCAGGCACTCTCCGCTGTGCTGGGGTTAAGAAAAGGATAAAAACAAATCAAGAGAGAATCTATGTTTGCTGTCAAATGCTGCCTACAAGGGCACGTCTATGAAGTACTTATAAATGTTTGCTCCTTAAATGCTTCTTTGAAACACATGGCACCTGATGATGAGATAGAAATATTTAATGGCCAAAGGACATTAGCACAAGTATCCTGCCCCATAAATTGGAGGTATAGCACTTTAAGTCAAGTGCTACAAGTACTCACTTCAAGACATCTTTTACCTCTCATCATATTCACTCCAAAGCTGTGTTTTTTATTCAAGGAAACAAACTTATTCTGCATGTTAGTGGTTTATAAGAGAAAGAAAAGAAAAAGCCCTTGGCTCTTAAAAAGAAAGCAAGAAAGCAAGCAAGAAAGCAAGAAGGCAAGAAAGCAAGAAAGCAATAAAATAAGTTAGAAAAGAAAAAATTCAAAAAGAAGACTTACCAGCAGGAGCAGAAGTAGCAGGTGTACGGGGTGCTCTGGGTCCAAAGCTCACCTGAAATCTATCTGTTCAGAGAGAATAAATTTACTTCAGAGAAGGTAAATTTTTAAAAGCAAGGAAATGCACAGAACTGAAATGGTTGTGTTTGCAAGAGAAGATGATTAAAAAACGTTAATGGTCTAGAACATAATGAGAGGAAGAAGCATTTGGCAAAAAAAAGAAGAGAAAATAAGAAAAGAAATTTAAAAAGTCAAAAAACCACCCACCCACCACCCTCTGCAAAAGCAAAAAAATCGTAACAAGCAAACAACTGAAAAAAAAACCCCCAACCAAAAATAGGCAAGCAATTGGGCACCAATAGGAGGAAGCACGGTAGTAATTTTAATCCCTGTGTTAGCTTTCACCACCCCTTTCTCTTCTGAGAAATGTCTCAGAATATTTCTGTTAGCAAGAGTTTTAATGCTCCATTATGTTTCCAATTAAGGATTGTTGTATTTGCCTGCAGAAGCTGTGCAGCATGAAGGGAGATGCGGGCTAGGAAGCCACAGCCCAGGGACTACAAGTGTTTGACAAGCAGACTTAGCATCATGAGCTTGTGCTGCTGCAGGAGGTGTACGAGCAGCTTGGGCTGAAAGAGGAAACTGAAAAGAGGCTGTTCAGAGAAAATAAAATTACTTCGGAGGAGGTAGATTTTTAAAAGCAAGGAAATGTACAGAATTGAAATGGTTATCGTTGCAAGAAATAGCTCTTTCAAAATGTCTGCAATAGTGTTATTGCTCCATAATGTTTGCAATCAAGTAATGTTGTATTTGTCTGCAGAAGTTGTGCAGCATGAAGGAAGATGCTGGCAAAGAACCTACATCCAAATGACTATAATTTCTGACACGCAGACTTACCACCAGGATCAGGAGTACAAGGTGAAATGGGTCCTTGGGGTACGAAGACAAGCTGAAATGATTCTGTGTAGAGCAAGTAAATGTACTTCAGGGAAGGTGAATTTTAAAAATATGGACATGCATGGAACTGAAATGGTTATGTTTGCAAGGGCAGGCTATTACAATGATTTATCACATCAAGAAAATAAATGCCTTCAGTAAAAAAAAAAAAAAGTTGAAAGCGGAGATAATTTTAAAAAAGAAAAAAATTAAAACCCAACACCAAAGCACCCAGCGGAACCACTCCCCAAAACCAAAGAACCCAACCAATCAACCAAATCCAAACTGAAAACTGAAAAAATTTGGCATGCAGTCGAGAGCCAAAAGGAAAATGACACAAGTAATTTTCATCCCTGTGTTAGGTTTCACCATCCCCATTCTCTCCTTTAAAAAATCTCACATTTCTGTTAGCACTCGTTTTACTGCTCCATTATGTTTAAAATCAAGGATTGTTGTATTTACCTACAGGATCTGTTGGGCATGAAGGGAGATGCTGCCTAGAAAGCCACATCCAAGAAACTATCATTTCTTGAAAAGCAGACTTACCATCAGGAGAAGTAGGAGCAGCAGGTGTACTGGCTACTTGGGATGAAATTGGAGGCTGAAAATTACCTGTTGTGTAAAAAAACCAGGAAATAGTCAGAACTGAAATGCTTATGGTTGAAAGGCTGTTACAAAAATGTTAATGATTTCTAACAGAAAGAAAGGAAGAAGGATTTGGTTCAAAAAATGCAGTTCAAAAGAGTCATGAAAGAAAAAAGTCAAAAATAAAACACCACCCATCCACAAAGGCCACTTTGAAAAACCAAAAAGAATCCAACCAACCAAGCAGCTAAACCCAGACTAATAAAAAAATTATCTAGGCATATAAAGGACCCATAGGGGAAAAAAAAATCCTCCAGCGTTACTTTTAATCCCTGGGTTTGCCTCCAACATCACCTTTCTCATCTTTAAAAAGTATTACACCATTTCTGTTTGCATTAGGTTTAACGCTCCATTGTGTTTATAATTAAGTGTTGCAGGATTGGCCTGCAGAAGCTGTGCAGCATGAAGGGAGATGCTGGCTAGGAACTCACATCCCAGTGACTAAAATTGCTTGAAAAAGTGACTTAAAAGAAGGAGCAGGAGCAGGACAAACAGGAGGTGTACGAGCTGCTTGGGGTGGAACACGAGGCTGAATATTATCTCTTGAGGAAAAATAGGATTTACAAACAAAGAAATGCACCGATTGGAAATGGTTATGGTTGAAACAAAGAGCCTATTGCAGAATATGATATATTCATAAGAGAAATAAAGGAAAACCAATTTTGCTATCTAACAAAAAACCAAAAACCAGAATGAAAGAAGCATGCAATTAAAAGAAGTAATAAAAAAAATGAAAATGCAAACACCCACATATCCACCTCAACCACTCCCCATGGATGTGGGCTCTGAACCCACATCCAAATGACAATAATTTTTTCACCAGCAGACTTATAATCAATAGCAGGAGCAAGACCATTAGGTGAAATAGGTCCTTGGGAACACTGTGAGGAGTCTGTCCTGGGAAAGTGAATTTACTTCAGAGATGGTAAATTTGAAAAAGCAAGGAGATGTATGCAATGGAAATGGTTCTAGTTGCAAGGAAAGGCAATGTAGGTTCCAACCACAGTAAAAGTTCGGTAGGATGACACACCGGCAAATACGTTGCTTCCAGACGCAGTATAGTATCTGCTGGGTGAGTCGCCTTCAGACGCAGTATAGTATCTGCTGGGTGATGTACTGAAGGCTAAGCCGCTTCCAGACACAGAATAGGTTCTGCCGGGTGTCATACTAAGGAGGCCTGAGTCGTTTCCAGATAAAGTATAGGATCTGCTGGGTGACGAAGTGAAGACAGAGTCGCTCCCAGACACAGTATAGGTTCTGTCGGGTGTCATGCTACTGTAGCCTGAGTCGGTTTCCGACAGAGTATATGTTCTGAACCTTGGACGTCCCCAGAATGCTGGAATAAATAAAAAAAAAAGAATATAAACAAATCAGGAGAGAATCTAGGTTTGCTGTTAAATAGCTCTGACAAGAGTAAGTATTTGAAGTACTTCCAACTGTTTGCTCCTTGTCTTAATTGCTTATTTGAAACACATGGCATATAAATATTCTATATTTATCCTTAATAGACAAAGGACATTAGCACAAGTATCTTGCCCTAGGAAGTATTGTAATCAGATGTTGTTTGAAGTTCCACATATTCTCACAGACGTATTTTACCCCTCGTCCTTATAATTTCTAGGGTGTGTTTTTTAATCAAGGAAACAAACTTCTTCTACAGTCGGACAAAAATTTTAATCCCTGTGTTAGTTACACCACGGCTTTCATGTCTGAAGAATGTCTCAGAAGATTTCTCTTTGCGCTAGGTGAATTGCTCCACTATCGTTACACTAAAGTGTTGCTGTATTGGCCTACAGAAGCTGTGCGGCATGAAGGGAGATGCTGGCTAGGAGCCCACATCCCAGTGACTACAGGGACTGCTCTCTTGAAGAAGAGACTTACCAGCAGGACCAGGACCAGGGCCAGGAGCAAGAGCAGGAGCAGGAACTGGAGCAGGAGCTGGAGGTCTAGGAGCTGCTAGGGGTGAAACATGAATCTTAATATTATCTTTTGCGTAAAAGTAAGATTTAAGGACCAAGGCAATGCACAGATTGGATATGGTTATGGTTGAAATGAACGGTGATTAAAAATATGAATGGTTTTGAACAGAAATAATGCAAAAAGAATTTTGTTATTTAAAACAAAGTATTTAAACGAAGCAATGAAAGGAAAAAATACAAATTCAAACACCCACCCACCTCCCTCAACCACTACGCAAAACCAACAAAGTCCACAAACCAAGCATCCAAACACAAACTAAAATCCAAACAAACCCACAAGGACATAGACACCAATGGAAAATCTTTCCAATAATAATTTTAAACCCTGTGTTAGCTTCCATCGTCCCCTTCCTCTTCTCTAAAAAGTATCATAATATTTCTGTTTGCACTAGTTGTATTGCTCCATTATGTTTACAATGAAGCATCGCTGTATTGGCCTACAGAAGCTGTGCAGCTTGAAGAGAGATGCTGGCTTGGAATCCACATCCCAGTGACTAGAATTGCCTGAAAAAAAAAACTTACCTGCAGGAGCTGGTGCAGGAGCAGGAGCAGGAGCTGGTGCAGGAGCAGGAGCAGCACCAACAGCAGCACCAGCACCAGGACCAGGATGAGCAGGAGGTGTACGAGCTGCTTGGGGTGGAACACGAGGCTGAATATAATCTTTTGAGGACAAAGGGCATTTTACAAACTAAGGAAATGCACCGATTGGAAATGGTTATGGTTGAAAGGAAAGGCTATTCCAGAATATGAATGGTTTGTAAGAGAAATAAAGGAAAACCAATTTTGCTATTGAAAAAAAGATAAAAGAAAGCATGCAATAAAAGTAGTAATGAAAGGAAAAAAATCAAAATGCAAACACCCACCCACCCACCTCAACTACTCCCCATGGATGTGGGCTCTCAACCCACATCCAAATGGCTATAATTTTTTCACAAGCAGACTTACCAACAACAGCAGGAATAGCATCATGAGGTGTACTGGCTCCTTGGGGAGGCCCTATGGAGTCTGTTCAGAGAAAGTGAATTTACTTCAGAGATGGTAAATTTGAAAAAGCAAGGAGATGTATGGAATGGAAATGGTTCTAGTTGCAAGGAAAGGCAATGTAGGTTCCAACCACAGTAAAAGTTCGGTAGGATGACACACCGGCAAATACGTTGCTTCCAGACGCAGTATAGTATCTGCTGGGTGAGTTGCCTTCAGACGCAGTATAGTATCTGCTGGGTGATGTACTGAAGGCTGAGCCGCTTCCAGACACAGAATAGGTTCTGCCGGGTGTCATACTAAGGAGGCCTGAGTCGGTTCCAGATAAAGTATAGGATCTGCTGGGTGACGAAGTGAAGACAGAGTCGCTCCCAGACACAGTATAGGTTCTGTCGGGTGTCATGCTACTGTAGCCTGAGTCGGTTTCCAACAGAGTATATGTTCTGAACCTTGGACGTCCCCAGAATGCTGGAATAAATAAAAAAAAAAGAATATAAACAAATCAGGAGAGAATCTAGGTTTGCTGTTAAATAGCTCTGACAAGAGTAAGTATTTGAAGTACTTCCAACTGTTTGCTCCTTGTCTTAATTGCTTATTTGAAACACATGGCATATAAATATTCTATATTTATCCTTAATAGACAAAGGACATTAGCACAAGTATCTTGCCCTAGGAAGTATTGTAATCAGATGTTGTTTGAAGTTCCACATATTCTCACAGACGTATTTTACCCCTCGTCCTTATAATTTCTAGGGTGTGTTTTTTAATCAAGGAAACAAACTTCTTCTACAGTCGGACAAAAATTTTAATCCCTGTGTTAGTTACACCACGGCTTTCATGTCTGAAGAATGTCTCAGAAGATTTCTCTTTGCGCTAGGTGAATTGCTCCACTATCGTTACACTAAAGTGTTGCTGTATTGGCCTACAGAAGCTGTGCGGCATGAAGGGAGATGCTGGCTAGGAGCCCACATCCCAGTGACTACAGGGACTGCTCTCTTGAAGAAGAGACTTACCAGCAGGACCAGGACCAGGGCCAGGAGCAAGAGCAGGAGCAGGAACTGGAGCAGGAGCTGGAGGTCTAGGAGCTGCTAGGGGTGAAACATGAATCTTAATATTATCTTTTGCGTAAAAGTAAGATTTAAGGACCAAGGCAATGCACAGATTGGATATGGTTATGGTTGAAATGAACGGTGATTAAAAATATGAATGGTTTTGAACAGAAATAATGCAAAAAGAATTTTGTTATTTAAAACAAAGTATTTAAACGAAGCAATGAAAGGAAAAAATACAAATTCAAACACCCACCCACCTCCCTCAACCACTACGCAAAACCAACAAAGTCCACAAACCAAGCATCCAAACACAAACTAAAATCCAAACAAACCCACAAGGACATAGACACCAATGGAAAATCTTTCCAATAATAATTTTAAACCCTGTGTTAGCTTCCATCGTCCCCTTCCTCTTCTCTAAAAAGTATCATAATATTTCTGTTTGCACTAGTTGTATTGCTCCATTATGTTTACAATGAAGCATCGCTGTATTTGCCTACAGAAGCTGTGCGGCATGAAGGGAGATGCTGGCTAGGAGCCCACATCCCAGTGACTACAGTGACTGCTCTCTTGAAGAAGAGACTTACCAGCAGGACCAGGTCCTGGAGCAGGAGCAGGAGCAGGAACTGGAGCAGGAGCTGGAGGTCTAGGAGCTGCTAGGGGTGAAACATGAATCTTAATATTATCTTTTGCGTAAAAGTAAGATTTAAGGACCAAGGCAATGCACAGATTGGATATGGTTATGGTTGAAATGAACGGTGATTAAAAATATGAATGGTTTTGAACAGAAATAATGCAAAAAGAATTTTGTTATTTAAAACAAAGTATTTAAACGAAGCAATGAAAGGAAAAAATACAAATTCAAACACCCACCCACCTCCCTCAACCACTACGCAAAACCAACAAAGTCCACAAACCAAGCATCCAAACACAAACTAAAATCCAAACAAACCCACAAGGACATAGACACCAATGGAAAATCTTTCCAATAATAATTTTAAACCCTGTGTTAGCTTCCACCGTCCCCTTCCTCTTCTCTAAAAAGTATCATAATATTTCTGTTTGCACTAGTTGTATTGCTCCATTATGTTTACAATGAAGCATCGCTGTATTGGCCTACAGAAGCTGTGCAGCTTGAAGAGAGATGCTGGCTTGGAATCCACATCCCAGTGACTAGAATTGCCTGAAAAAAAAAACTTACCTGCAGGAGCTGGTGCAGGAGCAGGAGCAGGAGCTGGTGCAGGAGCAGGAGCAGCACCAGCAGCAGCACCAGCACCAGGACCAGGATGAGCAGGAGGTGTACGAGCTGCTTGGGGTGGAACACGAGGCTGAATATAATCTTTTGAGGACAAAGGGCATTTTACAAACTAAGGAAATGCACCGATTGGAAATGGTTATGGTTGAAAGGAAAGGCTATTCCAGAATATGAATGGTTTGTAAGAGAAATAAAGGAAAACCAATTTTGCTATTGAAAAAAAGATAAAAGAAAGCATGCAATAAAAGTAGTAATGAAAGGAAAAAAATCAAAATGCAAACACCCACCCACCCACCTCAACTACTCCCCATGGATGTGGGCTCTCAACCCACATCCAAATGGCTATAATTTTTTCACAAGCAGACTTACCAACAACAGCAGGAATAGCATCATGAGGTGTACTGGCTCCTTGGGGAGGCCCTATGGAGTCTGTTCAGAGAAAGTGAATTTACTTCAGAGATGGTAAATTTGAAAAAGCAAGGAGATGTATGCAATGGAAATGGTTCTAGTTGCAAGGAAAGGCAATGTAGGTTCCAACCACAGTAAAAGTTCGGTAGGATGACACACCGGCAAATACGTTGCTTCCAGACGCAGTATAGTATCTGCTGGGTGAGTGGCCTTCAGACGCAGTATAGTATCTGCTGGGTGACGTACTGAAGGCTGAGCCGCTTCCAGACCCAGAATAGGTTCTGCCGGGTGTCATACTAAGGAGGCCTGAGTCGGTTCCAGATAAAGTATAGGATCTGCTGGGTGACGAAGTGAAGACAGAGTCGCTCCCAGACACAGTATAGGTTCTGTCGGGTGTCATGCTACTGTAGCCTGAGTCGGTTTCCGACAGAGTATATGTTCTGAACCTTGGACGTCCCCAGAATGCTGGAATAAATAAAAAAAAAAGAATATAAACAAATCAGGAGAGAATCTAGGTTTGCTGTTAAATAGCTCTGACAAGAGTAAGTATTTGAAGTACTTCCAACTGTTTGCTCCTTGTCTTAATTGCTTATTTGAAACACATGGCATATAAATATTCTATATTTATCCTTAATAGACAAAGGACATTAGCACAAGTATCTTGCCCTAGGAAGTATTGTAATCAGATGTTGTTTGAAGTTCCACATATTCTCACAGACGTATTTTACCCCTCGTCCTTATAATTTCTAGGGTGTGTTTTTTAATCAAGGAAACAAACTTCTTCTACAGTCGGACAAAAATTTTAATCCCTGTGTTAGTTACACCACGGCTTTCATGTCTGAAGAATGTCTCAGAAGATTTCTCTTTGCGCTAGGTGAATTGCTCCACTATCGTTACACTAAAGTGTTGCTGTATTTGCCTACAGAAGCTGTGCGGCACGAAGGGAGATGCTGGCTAGGAGCCCACATCCCAGTGACTACAGGGACTGCTCTCTTGAAGAAGAGACTTACCAGCAGGACCAGGACCAGGGCCAGGAGCAAGAGCAGGAGCAGGAACTGGAGCAGGAGCTGGAGGTCTAGGAGCTGCTAGGGGTGAAACATGAATCTTAATATTATCTTTTGCGTAAAAGTAAGATTTAAGGACCAAGGCAATGCACAGATTGGATATGGTTATGGTTGAAATGAACGGTGATTAAAAATATGAATGGTTTTGAACAGAAATAATGCAAAAAGAATTTTGTTATTTAAAACAAAGTATTTAAACGAAGCAATGAAAGGAAAAAATACAAATTCAAACACCCACCCACCTCCCTCAACCACTACGCAAAACCAACAAAGTCCACAAACCAAGCATCCAAACACAAACTAAAATCCAAACAAACCCACAAGGACATAGACACCAATGGAAAATCTTTCCAATAATAATTTTAAACCCTGTGTTAGCTTCCATCGTCCCCTTCCTCTTCTCTAAAAAGTATCATAATATTTCTGTTTGCACTAGTTGTATTGCTCCATTATGTTTACAATGAAGCATCGCTGTATTTGCCTACAGAAACTGTGCGGCATGAAGGGAGATGCTGGCTAGGAGCCCACATCCCAGTGACTACAGGGACTGCTCTCTTGAAGAAGAGACTTACCAGCAGGACCAGGTCCTGGAGCAGGAGCAGGAGCAGGAACTGGAGCAGGAGCTGGAGGTCTAGGAGCTGCTAGGGGTGAAACATGAATCTTAATATTATCTTTTGAGTAAAAGTAAGATTTAAGGACCAAGGCAATGCACAGATTGGATATGGTTATGGTTGAAATGAACGGTGATTAAAAATATGAATGGTTTTGAACAGAAATAATGCAAAAAGAATTTTGTTATTTAAAACAAAGTATTTAAACGAAGCAATGAAAGGAAAAAATACAAATTCAAACACCCACCCACCTCCCTCAACCACTACGCAAAACCAACAAAGTCCACAAACCAAGCATCCAAACACAAACTAAAATCCAAACAAACCCACAAGGACATAGACACCAATGGAAAATCTTTCCAATAATAATTTTAAACCCTGTGTTAGCTTCCATCGTCCCCTTCCTCTTCTCTAAAAAGTATCATAATATTTCTGTTTGCACTAGTTGTATTGCTCCATTATGTTTACAATGAAGCATCGCTGTATTGGCCTACAGAAGCTGTGCAGCTTGAAGAGAGATGCTGGCTTGGAATCCACATCCCAGTGACTAGAATTGCCTGAAAAAAAAAACTTACCTGCAGGAGCTGGTGCAGGAGCAGGAGCAGGAGCTGGTGCAGGAGCAGGAGCAGCACCAGCAGCAGCACCAGCACCAGGACCAGGATGAGCAGGAGGTGTACGAGCTGCTTGGGGTGGAACACGAGGCTGAATATAATCTTTTGAGGACAAAGGGCATTTTACAAACTAAGGAAATGCACCGATTGGAAATGGTTATGGTTGAAAGGAAAGGCTATTCCAGAATATGAATGGTTTGTAAGAGAAATAAAGGAAAACCAATTTTGCTATTGAAAAAAAGATAAAAGAAAGCATGCAATAAAAGTAGTAATGAAAGGAAAAAAATCAAAATGCAAACACCCACCCACCCACCTCAACTACTCCCCATGGATGTGGGCTCTCAACCCACATCCAAATGGCTATAATTTTTTCACAAGCAGACTTACCAACAACAGCAGGAATAGCATCATGAGGTGTACTGGCTCCTTGGGGAGGCCCTATGGAGTCTGTTCAGAGAAAGTGAATTTACTTCAGAGATGGTAAATTTGAAAAAGCAAGGAGATGTATGCAATGGAAATGGTTCTAGTTGCAAGGAAAGGCAATGTAGGTTCCAACCACAGTAAAAGTTCGGTAGGATGACACACCGGCAAATACGTTGCTTCCAGACGCAGTATAGTATCTGCTGGGTGAGTGGCCTTCAGACGCAGTATAGTATCTGCTGGGTGACGTACTGAAGGCTGAGCCGCTTCCAGACACAGAATAGGTTCTGCCGGGTGTCATACTAAGGAGGCCTGAGTCGGTTCCAGATAAAGTATAGGATCTGCTGGGTGACGAAGTGAAGACAGAGTCGCTCCCAGACACAGTATAGGTTCTGTCGGGTGTCATGCTACTGTAGCCTGAGTCGGGTTCCGACAGAGTATATGTTCTGAACCTTGGACGTCCCCAGAATGCTGGAATAAATTAAAAAAAAAGAATATAAACAAATCAGGAGAGAATCTAGGTTTGCTGTTAAATAGCTCTGACAAGAGTAAGTATTTGAAGTACTTCCAACTGTTTGCTCCTTGTCTTAATTGCTTATTTGAAACACATGGCATATAAATATTCTATATTTATCCTTAATAGACAAAGGACATTAGCACAAGTATCTTGCCCTAGGAAGTATTGTAATCAGATGTTGTTTGAAGTTCCACATATTCTCACAGACGTATTTTACCCCTCGTCCTTATAATTTCTAGGGTGTGTTTTTTAATCAAGGAAACAAACTTCTTCTACAGTCGGACAAAAATTTTAATCCCTGTGTTAGTTACACCACGGCTTTCATGTCTGAAGAATGTCTCAGAAGATTTCTCTTTGCGCTAGGTGAATTGCTCCACTATCGTTACACTAAAGTGTTGCTGTATTGGCCTACAGAAGCTGTGCGGCATGAAGGGAGATGCTGGCTAGGAGCCCACATCCCAGTGACTACAGGGACGGCTCTCTTGAAGAAGAGACTTACCAGCAGGACCAGGACCAGGGCCAGGAGCAAGAGCAGGAGCAGGAACTGGAGCAGGAGCTGGAGGTCTAGGAGCTGCTAGGGGTGAAACATGAATCTTAATATTATCTTTTGCGTAAAAGTAAGATTTAAGGACCAAGGCAATGCACAGATTGGATATGGTTATGGTTGAAATGAACGGTGATTAAAAATATGAATGGTTTTGAACAGAAATAATGCAAAAAGAATTTTGTTATTTAAAACAAAGTATTTAAACGAAGCAATGAAAGGAAAAAATACAAATTCAAACACCCACCCACCTCCCTCAACCACTACCCAAAACCAACAAAGTCCACAAACCAAGCATCCAAACACAAACTAAAATCCAAACAAACCCACAAGGACATAGACACCAATGGAAAATCTTTCCAATAATAATTTTAAACCCTGTGTTAGCTTCCATCGTCCCCTTCCTCTTCTCTAAAAAGTATCATAATATTTCTGTTTGCACTAGTTGTATTGCTCCATTATGTTTACAATGAAGCATCGCTGTATTGGCCTACAGAAGCTGTGCAGCTTGAAGAGAGATGCTGGCTTGGAATCCACATCCCAGTGACTAGAATTGCCTGAAAAAAAAAACTTACCTGCAGGAGCTGGTGCAGGAGCAGGAGCAGGAGCTGGTGCAGGAGCAGGAGCAGCACCAGCAGCAGCACCAGCACCAGGACCAGGATGAGCAGGAGGTGTACGAGCTGCTTGGGGTGGAACACGAGGCTGAATATAATCTTTTGAGGACAAAGGGCATTTTACAAACTAAGGAAATGCACCGATTGGAAATGGTTATGGTTGAAAGGAAAGGCTATTCCAGAATATGAATGGTTTGTAAGAGAAATAAAGGAAAACCAATTTTGCTATTGAAAAAAAGATAAAAGAAAGCATGCAATAAAAGTAGTAATGAAAGGAAAAAAATCAAAATGCAAACACCCACCCACCCACCTCAACTACTCCCCATGGATGTGGGCTCTCAACCCACATCCAAATGGCTATAATTTTTTCACAAGCAGACTTACCAACAACAGCAGGAATAGCATCATGAGGTGTACTGGCTCCTTGGGGAGGCCCTATGGAGTCTGTTCAGAGAAAGTGAATTTACTTCAGAGATGGTAAATTTGAAAAAGCAAGGAGATGTATGCAATGGAAATGGTTCTAGTTGCAAGGAAAGGCAATGTAGGTTCCAACCACAGTAAAAGTTCGGTAGGATGACACACCGGCAAATACGTTGCTTCCAGACGCAGTATAGTATCTGCTGGGTGAGTGGCCTTCAGTCGCAGTATAGTATCTGCTGGGTGATGTACTGAAGGCTGAGCCGCTTCCAGACACAGAATAGGTTCTGCCGGGTGTCATACTAAGGAGGCCTGAGTCGGTTCCAGATAAAGTATAGGATCTGCTGGGTGACGAAGTGAAGACAGAGTCGCTCCCAGACACAGTATAGGTTCTGTCGGGTGTCATGCTACTGTAGCCTGAGTCGGTTTCCGACAGAGTATATGTTCTGAACCTTGGACGTCCCCAGAATGCTGGAATAAATAAAAAAAAAAGAATATAAACAAATCAGGAGAGAATCTAGGTTTGCTGTTAAATAGCTCTGACAAGAGTAAGTATTTGAAGTACTTCCAACTGTTTGCTCCTTGTCTTAATTGCTTATTTGAAACACATGGCATATAAATATTCTATATTTATCCTTAATAGACAAAGGACATTAGCACAAGTATCTTGCCCTAGGAAGTATTGTAATCAGATGTTGTTTGAAGTTCCACATATTCTCACAGACGTATTTTACCCCTCGTCCTTATAATTTCTAGGGTGTGTTTTTTAATCAAGGAAACAAACTTCTTCTACAGTCGGACAAAAATTTTAATCCCTGTGTTAGTTACACCACGGCTTTCATGTCTGAAGAATGTCTCAGAAGATTTCTCTTTGCGCTAGGTGAATTGCTCCACTATCGTTACACTAAAGTGTTGCTGTATTGGCCTACAGAAGCTGTGCGGCATGAAGGGAGATGCTGGCTAGGAGCCCACATCCCAGTGACTACAGGGACTGCTCTCTTGAAGAAGAGACTTACCAGCAGGACCAGGACCAGGGCCAGGAGCAGGAGCAGGAGCAGGAACTGGAGCAGGAGCTGGAGGTCTAGGAGCTGCTAGGGGTGAAACATGAATCTTAATATTATCTTTTGCGTAAAAGTAAGATTTAAGGACCAAGGCAATGCACAGATTGGATATGGTTATGGTTGAAATGAACGGTGATTAAAAATATGAATGGTTTTGAACAGAAATAATGCAAAAAGAATTTTGTTATTTAAAACAAAGTATTTAAACGAAGCAATGAAAGGAAAAAATACAAATTCAAACACCCACCCACCTCCCTCAACCACTACGCAAAACCAACAAAGTCCACAAACCAAGCATCCAAACACAAACTAAAATCCAAACAAACCCACAAGGACATAGACACCAATGGAAAATCTTTCCAATAATAATTTTAAACCCTGTGTTAGCTTCCATCGTCCCCTTCCTCTTCTCTAAAAAGTATCATAATATTTCTGTTTGCACTAGTTGTATTGCTCCATTATGTTTACAATGAAGCATCGCTGTATTGGCCTACAGAAGCTGTGCAGCTTGAAGAGAGATGCTGGCTTGGAATCCACATCCCAGTGACTAGAATTGCCTGAAAAAAAAAACTTACCTGCAGGAGCTGGTGCAGGAGCAGGAGCAGGAGCTGGTGCAGGAGCAGGAGCAGCACCAGCAGCAGCACCAGCACCAGGACCAGGATGAGCAGGAGGTGTACGAGCTGCTTGGGGTGGAACACGAGGCTGAATATAATCTTTTGAGGACAAAGGGCATTTTACAAACTAAGGAAATGCACCGATTGGAAATGGTTATGGTTGAAAGGAAAGGCTATTCCAGAATATGAATGGTTTGTAAGAGAAATAAAGGAAAACCAATTTTGCTATTGAAAAAAAGATAAAAGAAAGCATGCAATAAAAGTAGTAATGAAAGGAAAAAAATCAAAATGCAAACACCCACCCACCCACCTCAACTACTCCCCATGGATGTGGGCTCTCAACCCACATCCAAATGGCTATAATTTTTTCACAAGCAGACTTACCAACAACAGCAGGAATAGCATCATGAGGTGTACTGGCTCCTTGGGGAGGCCCTATGGAGTCTGTTCAGAGAAAGTGAATTTACTTCAGAGATGGTAAATTTGAAAAAGCAAGGAGATGTATGCAATGGAAATGGTTCTAGTTGCAAGGAAAGGCAATGTAGGTTCCAACCACAGTAAAAGTTCGGTAGGATGACACACCGGCAAATACGTTGCTTCCAGACGCAGTATAGTATCTGCTGGGTGAGTGGCCTTCAGACGCAGTATAGTATCTGCTGGGTGACGTACTGAAGGCTGAGCCGCTTCCAGACACAGAATAGGTTCTGCCGGGTGTCATACTAAGGAGGCCTGAGTCGGTTCCAGATAAAGTATAGGATCTGCTGGGTGACGAAGTGAAGACAGAGTCGCTCCCAGACACAGTATAGGTTCTGTCGGGTGTCATGCTACTGTAGCCTGAGTCGGTTTCCGACAGAGTATATGTTCTGAACCTTGGACGTCCCCAGAATGCTGGAATAAATAAAAAAAAAAGAATATAAACAAATCAGGAGAGAATCTAGGTTTGCTGTTAAATAGCTCTGACAAGAGTAAGTATTTGAAGTACTTCCAACTGTTTGCTCCTTGTCTTAATTGCTTATTTGAAACACATGGCATATAAATATTCTATATTTATCCTTAATAGACAAAGGACATTAGCACAAGTATCTTGCCCTAGGAAGTATTGTAATCAGATGTTGTTTGAAGTTCCACATATTCTCACAGACGTATTTTACCCCTCGTCCTTATAATTTCTAGGGTGTGTTTTTTAATCAAGGAAACAAACTTCTTCTACAGTCGGACAAAAATTTTAATCCCTGTGTTAGTTACACCACGGCTTTCATGTCTGAAGAATGTCTCAGAAGATTTCTCTTTGCGCTAGGTGAATTGCTCCACTATCGTTACACTAAAGTGTTGCTGTATTGGCCTACAGAAGCTGTGCGGCATGAAGGGAGATGCTGGCTAGGAGCCCACATCCCAGTGACTACAGGGACTGCTCTCTTGAAGAAGAGACTTACCAGCAGGACCAGGACCAGGGCCAGGAGCAGGAGCAGGAGCAGGAACTGGAGCAGGAGCTGGAGGTCTTGGAGCTGCTAGGGGTGAAACATGAATCTTAATATTATCTTTTGCGTAAAAGTAAGATTTAAGGACCAAGGCAATGCACAGATTGGATATGGTTATGGTTGAAATGAACGGTGATTAAAAATATGAATGGTTTTGAACAGAAATAATGCAAAAAGAATTTTGTTATTTAAAACAAAGTATTTAAACGAAGCAATGAAAGGAAAAAATACAAATTCAAACACCCACCCACCTCCCTCAACCACTACGCAAAACCAACAAAGTCCACAAACCAAGCATCCAAACACAAACTAAAATCCAAACAAACCCACAAGGACATAGACACCAATGGAAAATCTTTCCAATAATAATTTTAAACCCTGTGTTAGCTTCCATCGTCCCCTTCCTCTTCTCTAAAAAGTATCATAATATTTCTGTTTGCACTAGTTGTATTGCTCCATTATGTTTACAATGAAGCATCGCTGTATTGGCCTACAGAAGCTGTGCGGCATGAAGGGAGATGCTGGCTAGGAGCCCACATCCCAGTGACTACAGTGACTGCTCTCTTGAAGAAGAGACTTACCAGCAGGACCAGGTCCTGGAGCAGGAGCAGGAGCAGGAGCAGGAACTGGAGCAGGAGCAGGAGGAAGAACAAGAGCTGGAACTGGAGCAGGAGCAGGAGCAGGAATGGGAGCAGGATTGGGAGCAGGAACAGGAGCAGGAACAGGAGCAGGAGCAGGAGGAGGAGCAGGAATGGGAGCTGGAACTGGAGCAGGAGCAGGAACAGGAACAGGGGCCGGAATTGCATGAGGTGCTTGGGGTGAAACACGAGGCTGGAAAATATCTGTTGAGTAAAAGTAAGATTTAAAAACTAAGGAAATGAACTGTTTGGAAATGGCTATGTTTTAAAGGAAAGGCTTATATAAAGTGTGAATATTTTATATCAGATAGAAATGAAAAACACTTTGGTTAATAAAAAATAGAAAGAAAGGACGAAAGAAAGAATGAAAGAACAAAAGAAAGTAAGAAAGAAAGAAAGTTAGAAAAGAAAAAATTCAGAAATCAAACATCCACCCACTTACCCACCTCAACCACTCCCCAAAACCAAAAAATGTCCAAGCAACCAAACATCAAAACCCAAACTAAAACCAAATCAAACCCACAAGGACATAGGAATGAACAGAAAACACATTCCAGTAATGATTTTAAACCCTGTGTTAGCTTTCACCATCCCCTTTTTCTTCTCTAAAAAGTATCAGAACAATTTTGTTAGCACTAGTTTTAATGCTCCATTCTGTTTTCCCTTAAGTGTAGCTTTATTGGCCTACAGAAGCTGTGCGGCATGAAGGGAGATGGTGGCTAGGAACCCATATTCAGTGGGCTACAATTGTTTGACAAGCAGACTTACCTGCAGAAGCTGGAACTGGAATAGTAGGTGTACGGGGTGGTCTGGGTCCAAAGCTAATCTGAAATATATCTGTTCAGAGAAGGTAAATTTTGAAAAGCAAGGAAATGCATAGAACTGAAATGGTTATTTTTGCAGTAGATTTTAAAAAACTATTAATGCTTTATAATAAAATGAAAGGAAGAAGCCTTTGGTGGGAGGGGAAAGGGAGAAAATAAGAAAAAAAATTAAAAAGTTAAAAAACAAACACCCATCCACTCACTACTGCTACTTTGCAAAATAAAAAAAAATCCATGCAACGAAGCAAGCAAGCAAAAAAAAAAAACAAAACAACAAAACTCAACCCTAAAATAGCCAAGCAAATGGGGACCAATAGACAAAAACCACACTATTCAGAGAATTCACTGAATGACTAGGTTGGAAAAGACCTTAAACATCCTTGAGCCCAACCCATGCCTTAACACCTCCACTAAACCACTAAACCATGGCACCGAGTGCCACATCCAGTCTTTTTTTAAACACATCCAGGGATGGTGACTCCACCACCCCCCAGGGCAGACCATTCCAGTACTTTATCACCCTTTCTGTAAAAAACTTTTTCCTATTATCAAACCTATATTTCCCCTGATGCAGCTTGAGCCTGTGCCCTTGGGTTCTGTCAGTTGCCGCCTGGAGAAAGAGACCAACCCTCACCTGACCACAACCACCTTTCAGGAAGTTGGAGAGAGTGAAAAGGTCGCCTCTGAGTCTCCTTTTCTCCAGGCTGAGCACCCCCAGCTCCCTCAGTCATTCCTCACAGGGTTTGTGTTCCCAGCCCCTCACCAGCCTCGCTGCCTCCTCTGGATGCCTCTAAGCATCTCAAGATCCTTCCTAAACTGAGGGGCCCAGAACTGGACACAACACTAGAGGTGTGGCCTCACCGGTGCTGAGTATAGGGCAAGGATGACCTCCCTGCTCCTGTTGGCCACACCATTCCTGCTCCAGGCCAGGATGCTATTGGCTTTCTTGGCCACCAGGGCACACTGCTGGCTCACGTTCAGCCAGTGTCAAACAGTAACCCCAAGTCCTTTTCTGCCTGGGCAATGTCCAGCCGCACCATCCCCAGCCCATAACATTGCAGGGGCTTATTGTGGCCAAAATGCAGGACTCAGCACTTGGATTTATTAAACTTCACCTTGTTAGACTCTGCCCATCCATCCAACCATTCCAGATCCCTCCAGAGCCCTCCTACCGTCCAACAGATCAACACACACTCCCAGCTTAGTGTCGTCTGCAAACTTACTCATGAAAGACTCAGTCCCCTCATCCATGGCATCAAGGAAGATACTGAACAGAGCTGGCCCCAGCACAGAGCCCTGAGGGACACCCCTGGTGCCTGGCTGCAGCTGGATGCAGCACTGTTCACCACCACTCTCTGGCCCGGCCATGCAGCCAGCTCTGAACCCAGCACAGAGTGCTCCTGCCCAAGCCGTGGGCTGCAGCTTTTCCAGGAGCGTGCTGTTGGAGACAGTGCCAGAGGCCTTGCTGGAGTCCAGGCACACAACATCAACAGCCTTTTCTGCATCGACCAGGTGGGTCACTTGCTCATAAAGGGAGACCAGGTTGGTCAAACATGACCTACCCCTCCTAAACTCCTGCTGGCTCCGTCTGATACCCTGGCCATCCTGTAAGCACTGTGTGATGACTGCATATAAACTCTTCAGTCCCCCTTACTGGGGACTGAGGTCAGGGTGACTGGCCTATCATTAACAGGATCCTCCTTTCCACCCTTTTTATCAATGGGTGTCACATTGGCCAGCTTCCAGTCATCTGGAACCTCACCAGTGAGCTGGGACTGTTGGTAAATGATGGAGAGCAGCTTCGCAATCTCATCTGCCTGCTCTCTCATCACCCTGGGATGGATCCCATCTGGACCCATGGATTTGTGAAGGTCCAAGCAGCTCAGCAGTTCTCTACTGCCTCCATTCTGCTCCCCGATATCATCGAGCAACCCAAGAGGACAGTTGTCCTGAAGGCAAGCCTTCCCACTAAAAACTGAGGCAAAGAAGGTGTTAAGCACCTCTGCTCCTTCTCCTCATCTGCAGTTACTAAGTTCCCTTCTGCATCTAATAAACAACAAAGGTTGATCTTACTCTTCCTTTTACCATTAATATATTTACAAAAGCATTTTTAATTATTCTTTACAAAAGTCACCATTTTAAGTTCAAACTGAGCTTTGGCCTCTCTAATTTTTTCCTACATGCTCTAGCAGCCCCCTTAAATACTTCCTGAGAGACCTGACTCTCCTTCCAAAGATAAGACATCCTTTATTTTATTCCTAAGTTCCTCCAAAATCTCCTTGCCCATCCAGGCTGGACGTTTGCCTCATCGACCCATCTTTCAGCACACAGGGACAGTCTGTTTCTGTGCCCTCAAAATCTCTGTTTTGAAGCTCACCCACCCTTCCTGAACTCCTTTGTTTTTAAAGGCTGCTTCCCAAGGAACTCTCTGAATAAGTGTCCTGAACAGGACAAAGTCTGCCCTCCAGAAGTCCCATGTGAAAGTCTTATTAACGTTCCTCTTGATTTAACCAAATATAGAGAATGTTATAATTTTATTACCACTGCAGCCTAAGTGACTTCCAACCACCACATCTCCCACCAATCCATCTCTATTTGCAAATAACAGATCTAACATTGTCCCTCCCTTGGTGGGCTCACCCACCAGCTGTGACAAAAGTTGTCCTCTTCAAGCTCTAAAAATTTCCCGGACTGCCTTTTTTCAGCTGTGTTGAGTTCCCAAAAAATGTCTGGCAGGTTGAAATTGCCAGCAAGAAAAATGGCTGATGATCCAGAAACATTCTCTAGCTGTTTATAGAATGAATTGTCCACCACTTCTTCCTGGTTGGGTGGACAAGAACAGACTCCCAGTAGGATGTCAGCCTTGTTGGCCTATATATTCCCTAATATAAAGGGCCACCCCTCCACCTCTTCTCCCTTTCCTGTCTCTCCTGAAGGACTTGGAGCCATCCAGTGCAGCACTCCAGCCACGTGAGTCATGCCACCACATTTCTGTGATGGCAATGACATCATAGCTTTGCTGATGTACCGTGGCCTCCAGCTCTTGTTTGTAACCTGTGCTGCGTGTATTGGTATACCTGCACCTCAGCTGGACTGCTGATTTCACTCCTGTCTCAGGCTTACCACCCTTGGGCCTGCTTCCAGACAGCCCAGATGCACCCCCTTTCCCCTTCTGACCTAGTTCCATGTCCTTTCAACAAGTTCTGCCAGTTCATGAGCTAAAAGCCTTCTGTCCTTAACAGAGAGATGGAGCCCATCTGGTTCCAGTAGAGCAGGTGCTGTAAAAGTTGCCCCATGATCAAAGAACCCCAAATTCTGCCAATGACACCAACCTTTGAGACACTTGTTGATAATGTGAGCTCTCCTATTCCTTTCACTGTTTTTCTCAGCCACCAAAGGGACTGAGGAAAAGACTACCTGTAGCCCTGTCCTATCAACCACTTGTCCCAGTGCCCTAAAGTCCCTTTTAATTGTCCTGACACTCCTCTTTGCAATCTCATCACTGCCAGCCTGGAATATCTGCAGAGGGTAATAATCAGAGGGCTGAATCAGCGCAGGAAGTCTCTCAGTGATATCCCAGGCCCCAGGGAGGCAGCAGACCTCGCTGTGGGGTGGGTCCTGTTGACATGTGGGGCCCTCTGTTCCCCTCAGAAGGGAGCCATCCACTACGAGTACCCTTCTTTTTTTCCTGATGTTAGAGGTGGTAATCCTTCTCACAGATGAGTCATAACTGGGAGGCTCACTGGGCAGATAACTTTCTTCTAAATCATCTGGTTGACTCTCTAGATGAAGGGGTTCATACCTATTCTGAAGTGGCACCTGACTTGGGGATGGGGGTCGGGAGGAATTTTTATTATTACCTCCTCAAGTAGGTACCCATTTCCAGTCCCCTTCACCTCTCAGGTGTCCTTCTATTGTCTGACAGTGAGAGGCATGGGAGTCCTCTGACTCTTGGTGGGCTTCCCTCAAGGATGGAAGGGCAAATCCACCAATCTATTTCCCTTTCACTTTCCCTGATACTCCTTAGTCTTTCAACTTCCTCTCTAAGCTCAACCACCAGAGAAAGGAGATTGTTCACCTGTTCACATTGCAGGCAGGTTTCCTCCACAACATCCCCTGAAACTGCTACTAAGCTCAAACAGTCCGCACAGGAATGGGTCTGGACCGATGTAACCTTTTTGGAGGGTTCCGTTTGATTATGTACACTTGTACTAACTACAGTTTTCAAGTGCGTAAAAACCATTACTAACACAAACCCCAAAAACCACCAACCAACAGAAACACTGCAAACAACACACAGCAAACCTTGCGGGCAAGAAAAGTTGCAACCCTGCCTGCTTGCCCTGCCTGAAGCCAACTGCTACGCAAACTGCTGTGCCACACCCTCAGAGAATAAAAATTGATACTAGTAATTTTAATCCCTGTGTTAGGTTTCACCATCCTCTTTCTCTTCTGAGAAAAGTCTTACGGCTTTGCTGTTAGCGCCAGCTTTGCTACTTCATGATGTTTGCAATGAAGTATTGTTGTATTTGCCTACAGAAGCTGGGCAGCATGAAGGGAGATGCTGGCTAGGAACCCACATCCAAGGGACAACAATTGCTTGACAGGCAGACTTACCAGCAGGAACTGAAACAGGAGTACGAGGTCTTCCAGCTGCTTGGGGTGAAATGGGACGCTGAAAGGCGTCTGTTCAGAGAAAGTAAATTGACTTCAGAGAAGTAAATTTTAAATTTTCTTCAGAGAAGAAATTTTAAAAAGCAAGGAAATGCTGAAATGGTTATGGTTGAAAGAAAGGAGATTAAAAAAATGTTACTGGTTTATAACATAATGAAAGGAAGAAGTCTTCAGTTAAAATAAATACAGAGAAATAAAGAAGAAATGAAAGAAAAAAATAAAAAACACTCACCCACCCACCACCACCACTCCCCCAAACTAAAAAATCCAACCAGCTTAGCATCCAAGCCCAAAATAAAATCAAAAATAGGGACCAATAGAAAAAAACATTACAGGAGTAATTTTAATCCCTTTGTTAGCTTTCACCACCCCCTTTCTATTTTCCAAAAAGGCTCAGATAACGTTTCTCTTAGCACTAGATTTATTGTTCCCTTATGTTTATATTTAAGTATTATTTGCCTACAGAAGCTGTGCAGCATGAAGGGAGGTGCTGGCTAGAAACCCACATCCCAGTGACTACAATTGCTTGGAAAACAGACTTACCAGCAGGAGCAGGAACAGCAGCAGCAGAAGGAACAGGAGCAGGAGCAGAAACAGGAAAAGCAGCAGGAACAGAAGCAGGAATAGGTGGAGGAAGAGGAATAGGAGCAGGAGGTGTACCACTAGGTTCAAAGTGAACTTGCGGAGATTCTGTTTGGAGAAAGTAAATTTTAATAAGCAAGGAAATGCACAATACTGGAATGGTTGTGACTGCAAGGAAAGGCTATTACAAAATGTTAATGGTTTCTAATTGAAAGAATGGAAAAAGCATTTGTTAAAGAAAGAAAGAAAGAAAGAAAGAAAGAAAGAAAGAAAGAAAGAAAGAAAGAAAGAAAGAAAGAAAGAAAGAAAGAAAGAAAGAAAGAAAGAAAGAAAGAAAGAAAGAAAGAAAGAAAGAAAG
The DNA here is from genome assembly GCF_037042795.1 of Molothrus aeneus. Lineage (NCBI taxonomy): Eukaryota > Metazoa > Chordata > Aves > Passeriformes > Icteridae > Molothrus > Molothrus aeneus. The sequence goes on from NC_089680.1 coordinate 74,111,164, forward strand.
AAAGAAAGAAAGAAAGAAAGAAAGAAAGAAAGAGAACAAAACCAAAAAATAGTAATACCAAAAAACCCAATAAACCCAGCCACCCCACAGCCAACACTTCCCAAACCAAAAAAATCCAACTCCCCAAGCAACCAAAACCAAAGGAAAATAAAAAAACTCAAGCAAAGGGGGTCGAATAGAAAAAATAAATTACTGTAGTAATTTTAATCATTCTGCTATCTTCCACCATTCCCTTTCTCTTCTAAAAAGTCATAGATCATTTCCATTAGCACTGCTTTTATTGCTCCATTATGTTTACAATAAAATTATTGCTGTATTTTCCTACAGAAGCTGTGCAGCATGAAGGGAGATGCTGGCTAGGAACCCACATTCAAATGACTACAATTGCTTGACAAGCAGACTTACCAACACTAATAGGAGAAGGAAGAGGAATAGCACCACCAGGAGAAAGAGGAGACAATCCAGCTGCTTTGGATTCAAAGTGAACTTGTAAAAATTTTGCTCGGAGGAAGAAATTTTAAAAAGCAAGGAAATGACAGAACTGAAGGGCTTATGGTTGCAAAGAAAGGCCAATACAGAAATGTTAATGGTTGCTAACAGAAAGAAAGGAAAAAAGAAAAAAGACGTCATTAAAAAAAAAAAGTAACAGAAAAGAAAGAGATGAAAAACAAAACCAGCAAAAATCAAAAACCCACCAAAAATCAAAACCCAACAAAAACAAAAAGAAAACTCCTGCCCAACAACCACCATTACTACCCAAAAGATTCTAACATTACTAACAAAAGATTCAACCAACCAAACCCAAACTAAAACCAAAAATATCTAAGCAAATCAGGACCAATAGGAAAAAATAGAAGAGTAGTAATTTTAATGCCTGTTTTATCTTTCACCATCCCCTTTCTCTTCTGTAAAGTCACAGATCATTTCTCTTATCACTAGTTTTATTGCTCCACTATGTTTAAAATCAAATATTGTTCTATTTACCTACAGAAGCTGAGCAGCATGGAGGGAGATGCTGTCTGGAAACTCACATCTAAGAAACTATAATTTCTTGAAAAGCAGACTTACCTGCAGGAGCAGGAGGAGTAATAGGAATAGGAGACGAAGTAGCTGGTCCAGGTGCAAAGTGAACTTGTGGGGATTCTGTTCAGAGAAAGTAAATGTTAAAAACCAAGGACATGGACAGAACTGAAGGGGTTATGGTTGCAAAAAAGGCTATTGCAGAAATGTTAATGGTTTATAACAGAAAGAAAGGAAAATCCTTTGGTAAAAAAAAGGAAAGAAAGAGAAAGAAAGAAAAAGAAAGAGAAAGAAAAATAAAGACAGAGAAGGAAAGAGAGAAAGAGAGAAAAAGGAACAGAAATAAAGGTAATGCATAAAAATAAAAAAACTAATACCCACCCACCCACCACCACCACTCCCCAAAACCAAAAGCAATCCAACCACTCAAGCAAGGAATCTGAACTAAAACCAAAAAAACCCCAATCAAATAGTGACCAATAGAAAAAAAACATACAGTAGTAATTTCAATGACTGTGTTAGCGTTCACCATCCCCTTTCTCTTCTGGAAAATATCTCAGGATGTTTCTCTTTGCAGTAATTTTATTGCTCTCCATTATGTTTACAATTAAGTGTTGCTGTATTGGCCTGCAGAAGCTGTGCAGCATGAAGGGAGATGCTGGCTAGGAACCCACAGCCCAGGGACTACAATTGCTTGCAAAGCAGACTTACCCTCAGCAGAAAGAGTAAGACTCTCAACAGCTGATAAGGATCCATAGTTAGAGCCCGAAGAGTCTCTTCCTGCTCTTAATAGGTCAATTTTGGAAGCCGCCAGTGAGTAGAGATCCTCAAAATTTCTAACCACATTCTTAAATCAAAGTAGAAGGAATCATTAGTGCCAGGCAAACTACACTTAAATGTCAAATAGCACATATCCAAATTTTTTACAAAAGACAGATTTCTTTTTTTTTTAGCAGAGAAATAAAATAGAGTTTGTAAGCCAGGGAGAATGTCAGTCCCAGGACTTAAACATCAAAAACACCTAACACTGGATTTTCTATTTTTTTCTAAAATGTTGAATATTAATGTAATTGAGGAAAAGGGAATTGCTCCACACCCTCGTTAGGAGCTGCTTTGATGAGATGTTTTCAAGCATGCAATACAGCATTGAGCTCTTGATACAACTTTTTCATTTTATTTCAATACAAGATGTAGCACAGGTTCAATTTCTGTTCACAATTACCACACAGTTTCAGGCTAATGTTCACACTTCCAAAGTGAATTAATTTACTAATCCTTCCACTCGACAGCAAAACAATTAACCTGGCAGTAACAAAAGAAACATCACAAACCTACGGACTTCTGAAAACAAATATTCTGATTGCACTAGAACTGGAAAAATGTAGCTGTTTCCATGTATGCAGTGGAAGAATGTCCCAATTTTGTTATATTGATTGGATTGATGATAAAGTTAGCAGGACAAGAGAGCACAGATGATTTGGCAGTACTGGTCACTTTATATCTACCCCAAGTAGTCTCAACTAACTGTTGAAATTATTGGTCTTCTTTACAATGGTTAATCACATTTTTTTTGTTACGATTTTTCCCTTCAGACAGTATTACATTGGTCTTTTGAATGTAAACCTGTGATACAGACAAAAATCAGCTTAGTATCACAAACAGGGATTTGCAAAGATTATTGCAGTTTTCCTTTCCTTGGTTTCACATTGATGATTTTCAGAATAGATGTTAACCCAGCTAAAATCAGTCGGGTTTTTCATTGTGGTGTCTGGGAAACAGCAGTGGCAAATTAACTCATATCACATCTTTTCTCATCAGAATCTCCAAAATGTCTTGGTGCTGTGGTCCTAGTGCCAAAAGAGGATTATTGCAGATTATAAGGCCTTTAATTGAAATGTTCTCACCACAGACTAAGACAATTCTAGAGAATGTGCCTGCAAACAACTCCACTGCTTTTAATGACAAGTGTCCCTAAAGTCATTCCTACTGCTTACCTCACTCAAGATTGCAGGACTGCCCTTAATACAGTTTGGCATAGAGTAAAACTAAAATCCATTAGGTGACCTCTGTCCATAAAAGGCAAATTTTGTAATAAAACCTCAATAATGTGCTTGGAAAGAAATCAAACAGGAACTAGAGATGAGGGCAGATGAGAGAGAGAGGGAAAGGGAGAAAGAGGAAAAGGTGCGGAGAAAAGGAAGTTCACAGTGACACAGACTGTGAGCCATTGCTGCTGTTTGTATATGTATTGAGTTGCCAAGTGCACCTGAGGCTGCAGGTGAACAAGAACTTCACAGTTCTGCCCCACCAGCGAGCTCCCCAGCACATACTGTACTATCTTATTTATACCACAAGCACTTTGTGCAAATATGAAATGCAACTTTTTGTGTTTATGATTCTCTTCTGGAGAGAAAGAGGGAACAGGCTGCAGGTGCTTCTGCAATCATTGTGAGGTCAAAAAAGAATGGGAGTTGAGATGGGACTTAAAAAAAAATAAAAAAAAAAGCAGCATCCACTACCAAATTAGAAAAGCAGGATTTTAAAGCTGGTGATTGCCACAATGCCTCCTGTGGAAAGATGCCACCCATGGGACCTTTTGTGCAGCTCTAAAATGGATCATCACTGTACTGAGGAAAAATTTGAAATTCTGCCTTTTGACAGAAAAGTTCATCTGTGCTAATTAAGCTTCATGGGAATCTGAAGGCATTCCATATTCCATATTTCCATATTTTAGAGTGGAAACACAATAATGCACACATAATTTATATCTTTATCACATTGAAATGTATCTATGCATGCAAGAGGGCAACAGTGAAAAATTTCCAGTTTAGAATCTGCCTTTCTTGAATGTTTGATTTTGTGACCCTGATCCTGTAATTATATACTGCATTAGAAAAGAAAATCTACAATAAATTGGAAGGAATTACTGCAGAAGCTTACACACTGTATACAATAATTACCTTGCCTAAGTTCCTTGCACTTTACTTGATTACCTGCCCTCTCTCTAATTCAGACAGAGAAGCACAATGAAAGAAATATGTACTCACTTTGCCTTTTGTTCTCTCATTGGGAAAAAAAATTCTGTCTTGGCACTAATGTATTCTGCACAGCTCTAAAGACTAATATTGTTTCTGTTGTAGACATCAAACTTACAAACAATGAGGAGGCATTGCACTGAATCTATGTTCATAGCTGAAAATATGGCACATCTTCTGTTAATTTCTCTTTTTTTCCCACTCATTGTTTTATCCTAACAAAATTAGTAGTTTGAAATGTGCAAGTTTTTAAACCTACATGGGCAACATAGCTTCTATGTTTAAACATTCTAAATAGCAGTTTCTTTTAAATAAGGAATGCTCAAAACCCCACAGTGGATGCTAAAACTGTGGGTTGAAAAAATCTGATAGTGACCAAGAAGGAATATGAAAATTTTGTCTTTTTTTGTTTTGGTTGGTTTTGTTTGTTTGTGGGGATCTTGGTTTTGGTTTTGTTTGTGTTTCTTTGTTTTCTTTTAATTAGTCTTTTGTATATTAATGGGAAAAAGGGGAGGGGGATAGAGGGATATTAATTTTCAGGTTTATATACTTCTGTCCATGTTTGTATTGCTGTCAGTTATTTAACGCTGTAACTGCAAAATTAAAAGTTACCATCATCTCTGAAATACCATGTGCAAGACTAGAATTGGAAATTGTCTTTCAACTGTTGACTGCAATAGTTTTGAAGCTTTTTGCTCTCCACATGCTCAGAGCAGATGTATCTCAGATGCAAGAAATAAAAGAAAATTAAAAAAAAAAAATTAGACAGGATTGGTTTTAGACTCTAACCTGGAAGGATGCAGCCTCTGGCCTGCCCGCCGTTGCTTCCTCTGGAAGGGTCTGCAGCTGCAGGCTGGGGAGTGGCGCGGCTGCTTCAGCACCTGATGCCTCTGCCTGCTCTTTGGCCTGAAGGGAAAATACCCCAGCATCAGTGGTAATTCTCCTTCAGACACACCAGCGGGGATGAACGGTGGCCCCTGGAGCCCATGGAGTGGACTTGCTTTGATCACTGCACCTAACATCCATGAATAAAGTACGACTGATTGAATTTTCGTTGCAAATAAATCTCTAATTCAAGGGGCTGGGAGAGAATGCTACCAAAACAAAGCACCTTGCCCTGGTCTGAAAAGAGAAAGGCCAAGGATATGGCACATATGTATTACTGTAAAAACACAGCAGTTGCTGCATGACATTCACTTCCAAAGTTTGAAAGAAGCCAGTATGGAGATGGTGGTGGCACAAAGGAAATTTTCTATCAGCACAGTTTGCTGCAGGAGAAAGATGCAGTTCAGATTCTGTCACTTTCTGTGAACATTAAAGGAAAGAGACTAGAAAAAGATATCTGAAAATAAATAAATTAAATAAATAGCAACAGTTTTTCAGGGTGACCCCTGAAACTAAAATAGTGATTCCCACATTGCTGGGAATTAAAGATATAGTAAGGGAAATTGACACTCCCAGGTAACAAAATCACTTTTGCTCTGTGCTGCTCTAGATTAAAAACAGTTATGAAACCATCTGCCATGAGAGCTAGAGTTGAAAATAGTCCTTTCTCCTAAATAATTCATATGTATAGCTTTGTTGGACCTTCAAATAGTCCTATATCAGGGCACAATTGCACAAGTCAGAGGGAAAACTTGAGATTACGATTAAGTTTAAAATATGATTTTAAAAAATACTATGGAAGTTTCCCACCATAGATTACTACTTCCTGCCTTTTCTTTTCCTATTGATGATGTTTCATAGGTTAAAGTAGCAGACCCAAGGCCAAATGTTTTACGGCCACCAAGTATGTGACTTTTTATTATTCAGTAGAGGGGTAACTCCACAACAATTGCCAATTTTTGGTGTGTTCCATTAGTCTTCACTTGTCAACCAGAAACAGTGCTCAGTGAGGGAAGGCAAGTGAATTTTGTCATAACTTCTACATTCAGAAAAGGTTGTCTATGTGCTACAAACTTGCATTTTATTTCACTGTGGTTTTTTAAGATGGAACAAGTTGAGAGGGGAAACTTCAACACTAAGGAAAGGAAGTTGCTTTGCAACAACTTCTCTCGTCCCCTGAGAATAAGCAGTTCTAAGGCTTTAGCTGATTTAGAAACACAAATCAGAGGCAACACGTCAAATTCTTACCTCATTCAGGGCAGCCTCCACAGCTTTCATTTGACTAATGATCAACTCTTTGTCTCTATTATAAAAGAAAATAAAAGAAAACAAAACAAAACAAGAACAATGAAGTAACCTTATGGAACTGAAACTCTACCAATGTAGAAATTAATCTTCTGCTACTTGATGGCTGTCATGTCTTGTAAAATAATTGTTGATAACCCAAACTATTAGGATTTTCTCTCTTTTTCATATTTCCAATGCAAACCCTAAGCATAGTTCATGTACCGCTATTTGGTGCATTTCCATATGAAAGATGCTTCTGTTGAGGATAAGCAATTAAAATTGAGATAATTATAGGCCTATCAATGAACAACCATCATGGCTTGAATATAGAGGTCATAAAAAGTCTCTAGCAGGGTGGAATTATATTCTTGTATTGGAAACCACAGACAGATTCTGTTTATTTAATCTCTTTTGTTTATATTCCAAAGGGAGAAATAAAACCTATAAGTTGTGAAGATTTGCTGTGATAATGGAGGGAAGAGTAGCTTTCTTAGTTGATATTCAGCTGCTATATAAAGGGAAAAAAAAATAAAGCCAGTTTTAAAGTGACTTCACATTAGAATCACCTTTTCTGGATATATATATATATATATATATATATGGCCACAAGGAATGATCTTTACTGAAATGCCCAAAATAGATTTGGGCAGGATGAAAAGGGCAAGCTTTCTGGAACAAATCTTTCTGCAGGTGACACCTGCTTTATCAAATCCTACCAAATAACATTTGTCATTTTAATTCGCTTGTTAAACATTTAATTGATGACCATACAAATTGCATTATTTCCCTGGTGCATAAAACCCTTAAAGCTTCTCAAATATTGCTCTTCAGAGGTTGAATGATCCCAGGTATGATGAGAAAATTTAATTAACTAAAATTTTTTTAGATGCTAGCCGTGGAACAACAATATTCATAACACATACTTCATACCACAAAAAGACAACAGACAACAAAGTCTGCAAAGACTTATTCTTTTCATATGGCATAAAAATTGGTTAGTAATAAGCTCCTTCAAGTCAAGGGGGCTCCTTTTGACCACCAGTCTTTTCAAAACCAGTGCCTGAGCCTTTTCTGTCATTCCAGGTGATGGTGTAAGTGGTGTGGGGATTAGGTCTAAATCCAAAACTCCCTGAAATCAGCAGGAAGATCTGTCTTGTACCACAGGAAAGGCGAGATCCAAAATGGGTTTCAGTCCCTTTGGCAGTGAAGACCTGTCCCCTAGCTGATGCTTCTGTATTTACTACAAATAAATTATATCTGCCTATAAAAAGTTGGCGTGGAAACACAGAGAACAAACAATCATTTCTTAAATAAACAGAACTTTAAGGATGTGCCAAAGAATTGTTGTCAGATGAGTTAGATAGCACAGGTATTTTGTTTGCCAGTTCTTTCAGCACCCAGAATTTGAAGCACTATTATGGGATAACTGCATAAAATGTATGACCTACTATTTTGAACTAACACTTTTGTTTTTAGAAGACTATCCCTGAATTTAAAAATAAAAGAGACAGATGTACTTTTCTCTTCTAACCTTACGCTGTCCAGGGCTAAAGCCCTGCCCATGGAAGTAGGAATTTCAATTTTTGTTCATTTAAAGTGACATTCCCCAGGCCCCAGGGCTCACTTTACTCCCTGTTCAAGGGCACGTTCTGCCTCCCCAAGAGTCTCCCACAGCAGCTTCTGGTCCTGCTCCATGTCTTTCAGGAGTTTCTCCTGTTGATCCAGAACTTGGTCTCTTTTCCTCAGCTCCTCCGCTGTATCAGGGAGGCCCTGCCAGCAGACAGAGAGCAGAGTTACTCTGTAGCCCAAAGAAACTTCACTTTATGCCACTGGCTAGTGACCAACGTGAAAGACAAACTGATTGTAAAGTACATTTGGACCACTGCATCCTAAGGTTTTATGAATTTCCTAGCAAAAGCATTACTGACTCAGAACCCCCCTAGTTTTTAGTATATTTGCTATATATAAATGTGCTTTAGAATGCAAAATGATTGTAGGCAAAAAAAAACCAAAACAAATCCCCATTGAAGACTTTTTCTTAAACTTAAAAAAAACAGATAGCTTAAAAAAATTTTTAAAGAGGAGTCTTTGAAGTGTTTTCTCAGTAGCCTAAAGTTCCAGCAGACTGAGTAGTGCGTGTGTATTTACTCCTGTTATTTTATTTACACAAGCACTGCGCTATTTGGCTTCTTTCATGAAAGGTAATACTCTGGTGACTGTTCCAGAAGAATAATCTTACCGTCGGAGATATGTGGCTTTTACTTAGCTCAGTAAATGAGTGTGATTCCAGTCTATTGCTCAGCTCCTGAATCCGTTGCTGCTGTTCTTGTAAAAGCAATTGTGCCTCATGCTCACGCTGCAAAGCATTTTGTAACTCCTCCTGTACATTGTCTTTGTTGATTTTCTGGGAAGAGAAACAAGTTGTACCTGATTCTGTAACTATATTCAGTGGTTTCCCTACCATTGAGTGAGTTCCACTTGCAAACATATCAAATTCTAAAATAAACTCATGCTTGTGATTAGTATTGAGGTTTCTTTAACATGAAGACATCACTGAACAATAAGATGGCAGACCAGTTAATTGCTGTGTTTTTTATAAAGAACATTCATGGAAAGTCTTGGCATTCATTATTCTATTCTAATTAGCACCGTGGGATGCAAAACTTCAGTATTTAGAAGGAAAAATATGCAGATCAATGTTCAGAATTTTAGTGGAGAGCTTCTTAACCCTTGTAAACACCTTTGTGGACTGTTCTTCTTGTCCAAAAACTGTTCCAGAAAGAAATAATTCTTCAAAGAAAGTTGTCATCTGCATTTCAACTACAATCTAATATGTGATCATTTTCATCTAACAGTCCAAAACCACTAAGGGCATAAAACCTGTTAAGAACACAACTGAAGATGATTAGATATTTTGGAGTTTCAAAAAAAATCTATTTTGCTAGCTAAGAACAGGAAGGACAACGGGTGAGACATCATCTAGCAGATATTCTTTGCTTACAAGTGTTTGGATTGGGACACCCTGACAGGTTCTACCAACTAGGCTTCAGGTTAGGGAACCCACAGTGTCTCGGTAAGTCAATCAGCAACAGCAAAAGACTCAGGGGAATGTTGTGCTACTGAGAATATAGACAAAAGCTTTTCCTCCCCCTGCCATAAAGTTACTTCTTCAGGGAAACAGACCCGCTAAAATTTGTATTGTATTTATTATAACATTCATCAACATCCATACAGAGTTTCAACGGCTATCTTTATATTTCATTAACATTCTTATTGAATACCCTCATTCCCACTGACTTTATTCTGTTGAAATGAAATCTTCTTTTAGGATACATAAATCACATCAACATTTTCAACAAATGGGAGAACCTGGATTGCTGAAGACCAAACTCTAATTTATACAGAATACATCCTTCTACAAATCAAAAGATAACTCCAGTGGAAAAGGGATATTTCTAAATAAATCTGTCTTCTGGTTACGTGACATTTACAAGGCAAGATTTCTGGAAAATTCTGTTGAAAGTAAATCAATTTTATGCTTGTTTTCCAAAAAAACACAAATCAAAAAATATGTAGAAAGGAGAATCTCTTTTAAGCAAGAGAGCCTCCAAGTCAAATGCACTTACTTGCTGAGCTTCACTTAATTGGGTCTGCAGTCTGTGGGCTTTTGCTTTTTCAGCATCTTTTTGCATCTCATTGAAAGCCCATCTGCATTCTGCAAGCTGCAGGTGCAGTGAGCGGGACTCTACCTCTGCTGCATGAAGCCTTCGTGAAAATTCAAATATTTCTTGCTGCAAAGTTGCTATGTTTCTCTGTCAGCAAACAGAAACAAGTTGATGGGCTATAAAATCTGCTATTTTAGCAATACAATAAATAATATTTAAGACTGAAGAAAAGGAAGACAAAACATAATTTTTCCCTCCATCTCTAAAAGACATACACAAGGACAAAAGTTTGAAACCTGTCACCTACCAAGAGTTACTGCAAATTCTGTTTACAAGGAAGTTCTATTTTCACCTAAGGTTTACTATGAAGATTATTAGAGAAAGAGTTTATCCTTTCATTTTGGTTAAAGGGAAGAAGGTTATCTTTACTGAAAGAAAGGATGGTAAACATGAGAAAGGAGAAAACAATAATAAAAAGCAACCTTAACATTTACATCAAGCCAAAAGCAAATTTCTTATTATAAGCTAATACAGATCTGATAGAACTTGAAAAAAAATCTTTTACTTGGATACAATAAACCTCCTCCAAAAATTCTTTCAATAAAAGAAAAGACCTATTCACACCCTAATGTGTGACAAATCTACTTCTGAGTGTCCACATAGTAGCAGTTGACTGTCATGGACTCATCACCAGCCTGAAACCAAATAAATGCTGCTATCAAGGGAGCTTCACCGTTGCTGTAAACCTTCTGTTTCCATGGAGGAGGACTGTAAATCTGCTTACTGTGCTGGGCAGTCTGTCATGGAATCCAGCTTCCAGGGCCTGGGCATTTACTCTCTGGAGCCCACGAGCCAGCCTCTCTATCAGCGAGTCCCTCTCCAGGTAGGCTCTGCACCCACGAGCGTTCCCTTGAACTGTCTCCATCAGAACGCTCAGGTTGTCCATCAGTTTTGCAAAGCAGTTCCTGGCTGTGCCGATCAGCGAGTTACTAGAAAGCCAGAGCTCTGAATCTTTAAGAAAAAACAACAAAAAGGAAACATCGAGCAGGTTATTAGTTCCCATTCCTTGTAATATCACGTTCTTTTTCACTTCTACAGGATGGAACCTGTAAATATTCTGCTTGAAACACAGAATGCTGAATCTGAACCACTGTTCCAACTTTGCTTTTAAAGGATATAAATTCAATTTCTTGAAAACGGCATGATCAAAGAAGAAAGTGCCTGAAACTGAATCTAAAGACATTTGATTCAATGGCAACTTTGATACCAATTTAGTGTTTAGGCTTCTGGAAAATGCATCATCTTGTCTTTCTCCTGCTATTTCCCTTTATTCACATAAATTATCCCTCTTCTAATATCCTTTCTTCTGTGACAAAAATGTGGGGACTCTAAAACTAGAGGTTAATAAAGAACCAGGGATGGCAGAAATGCAGATGAACCAAGGGAACCTGTATCAGTTCTCACTGTAAATAAACTCCAGAAACACTCTCCAGCCTTCTGCTTCCATGACTCTATATACTGAAAGCATAAAATATCCTATCAGCTGCTTAAGAAAAGTAATCTGTTCCAACAGTACAGAAATGTGATCATTCAGAGAATGTAGAAAAGAGTTATTATTTTACCCTGGAATCAAATTACTCTTTCAGGGAAACAGCTCCACTACAATTTGTATTGACTAGCTCAGGACATAACCTCTAGTCAAAGGCATCTATCATAAATATCAGAAATATCTCTTCAGAGCTATGATCCAGAAGAGTTTAGATAAAATCATAAAAATGGAAATGATATGACCACCCTGACTTATTTATTTTTAAAATATATTTCTGCTACAACAATATACAGTTAAAATTACCTTGGTTGCTGAGAACACCCTCCAGTTCTGAGATGGAACTGATTATTGCGGTATAGAGGTTAGAGCTAGACAACCAGTTAACTGCTTCAATACAGTCAACTCCTTCCTCTCCAAAACCTGTGAAACAGAATTGCAGCTAACGGGATAAGTAAATCACTAAAATATGGCACACTGCTGCCTCCGGCTCTTTCAGAAATTAACCAAAAATTAGCATTAAACAAGAAATTAGTCAGGACAATTTAGACTGTTTTAAGCATGCTTCCAGAATGACTAAACAGCAACAACAACAAAAAAAGTAGATGAATCTTCTAATTTGGAAAACATTTTTAATACCATTTATCATTGTAGAGGGAAATATAAACTGGTCTGGCAACAGAAAGGGGCAATCTAGACATAATCTCTAAAGAAAATTTTGAAATCCTATGCTAATATTTTACCTGAATCAGAAAGCAATTTTTGTGGATTTTTAGGAAATAAATATTAAAAATTATTTTTCAAAAAAGAGGAAATACCTTTTCCAAAAAAAAAAAAAAGGGAACATTGCAAGATATTTACCACAGAGAAGATGCTGTAGCACCTAGTTCTGAAATCCATAACGCAAATATCAAAAATATCAGATAGTGTTGAGTTCATGTGCATAATTGCAATTTTACCTGCAGTGCTTAATATAAGACTAGGCATTTCCTCTTAGAGTGAAATAAATTCGTCAAGCAATATAAAAATCATAAATCCATAAATAGCATTTGTCAAAATGTCATTAAATATGTCTTTATGCCGTAGCAATAATAATATTACTCTTTGTTATTCCCTAAGCATGTAATTTGATTTAACTCTTTAAGAACATTTCACTTACGTGTCACAGGATGCCTGCCTCTGGATTCTCCCAGACAAACTTGAATTCCAGAGCTTCCTCTGCATCCATCTGTCCAGATGAAAAAGGTACAAGAATATCGGGCCAGAGCCCTCAGCCTGTTAGCAGCCAGAACTGCGATCACAGCTCTTCGGAACACATAAACCAGGTTCTTGGCTCTTCTCTGCCTCAGCCTGCCTTCGTCCTGGTTTCTTTCCACCACAGCAGGGAGAGCATAAAGGAGGCTGACGATCTTGTGGTTCAGGAGTTGGTGCTGGTTCACCCGTTCCTGGAGAATGTCTCTTTGGCGAGACGTGGCGCACAGTCGGCCGTAGAGAGAGCACAGGGCCCCTGACAGCAGCGCACAGGCTGCCAGCAGGGGTGAGCGTGCCTTGAAAGCATCTAATAATGAATTTTTCAAGGATTCGTTTTCCTGGGCCAGTTTGTCAGAGAGTTGTTCAAGGCCATAGAGTTTTTGCTTCATTTTCTGCACTGTTTCTTCACATTCCTGCGACAGAAACAAACCAAACCATAACGGAAGAAACATTAACTACATGGTTTTTACCTAGACATGAATGAAAAGAAAATTTAGCTTTGCCATTCAAATGATGCATTAAAGGAGCAAAAGTTGTTAGTAATAATCGTGATGAAAGTGTCTCTTCTAGTAAGGAATTACAGAATCAGATGTATGAAACAAAAAAAGTGGTAGGAGGGAAATTTACACGATCATCAACTGTAAATGGACTCCTGATTTCTGAAAACAATCCACCAACACCGTGACAGCTCACAGAAGGTCCAACACCACCTGTCAGCCCACAAGACAGTTTTATGAATTGACTTAACAATGGTAATAACATCCTCCAATTTCAGAGAGAACACTGCTGTACTAAGCAGAAAACCAGTGTAAGTGAGAGGAAAAACATAAGGAAGTCTGGAACATGAAAGTAGACAGATTAAATTTTTCAGCATGCAAAGACTTCCAGCCCTGAAATCTGCATCAAATACAGCATTATTCTGTGAAGTAAGTTGCAGTAACTCACAAATAACAAGGGACATCTATTTCCTTTATTCACATCGCTTTTAATTGAAACAGGTGCGAAGGAGTGTGATGATAAAGACAGTAAATGGTGGTTGTGGAATAACAGGGAACATTCTGGATTGCAAATAACTCATCTAATAAGGAGTGACAGTTTCACACTTTTAGGCCACTCCTCACTGTAGTATCAGAAAAACAGAGTTGCTTAACACCGTTGAAATCTACCACTGCTCTTAGGGTCAGTACATATGTAACTAAATTTATCCCCAGGTGATACCACATTATTGTTATTCTCTACAATCTCTGCAAATGATGATGCTGAAAAAGTAGCTGCTGCCCTCAGTAATTCTCAAAACAAGCCAATTTGATCTTACAGCTTTAACATTCTCAGAAAAAGAATACTGCCATCTGTAGATGAAATCAGGCTTCTCAGCTGGGCCTGAAGACTAAATTCTCTTCAACAAATGCTTGATCAAAGTAATTGATTTCTTATTTTAAGTGATGGTAATATTAGCACAGGGATGGGTTGGCTTGTTGTTTGGTTTTGGATTTTTTCAAACTTTAAATGTATACTAAAATTCCCAAATGACCTTTAACTGCTAAGAGGCTTCAACTATTGAAATAATCCATTCAATTTTTAAAGAAAAAACAAGTAGAAGTTCACAGCACCATACCTGTGATCTTGCATGAAATTCTGCAAGGACGTTTGAGTACTGCTGTTCAAGATATTGCTTTTCTTTCTGCCACCAGCGTTCCTGTGCTTTTAATTGTTCAGACATTTTCTCCAAAGCCTCCTCCTGGTTCTGCTGAAGGTCATTCATAGTGTCAGTCTTGTGCTTGCAAATATATTCTAGGTGAGATATCTGTGTGACAAGCATTTAAGAAGAAATTATTATTTACCTTTTCACTTTAAGTTAAGCACAGACTATTCCAGCATCAAATCTAAACTGCAGTTTTTTCAATATTTTTATTAAAACTAAGTAAAACCCTTTCACAACAGATGAATTACTTGGTTCTCAAAAAAAACCTGAAAAATATTTTGAAACAAAGTATTTTATTTGGTTTTGGTTTTGCTATCCTTCTACCAGCTTGCAGAGATATTTGTCACCCTCTTTGCAGGAAACCTGAGCCAGACGCTTGATACGTTTTTTTTTTAATGATTGTAATAAATTTTAGTAAATTAGTAATCCAAGTATATCCTTTAGAAGTTTGTGATGATTGCAAACAATAATTAAAACACAGCCTTTAATTTTTTTGTTTGTGGTTTTGGTTTTTTTCTTTTGTTGAAAAGCCAAGACATTCCAGATTATTATTAAGTTTTAAAACAATTTCAGGGAATTCTAGCACAGAGAATTTTTTCCTTACAAGTAGCTCATACGTTTAGGATGTATTTTCAACAAACATGAAGGGATTCACTCTTGTGCTTGAACACTGCACCTCATGCAAGCTAAATGGAGGAATGAACCAAGCCAACAATGATCCTCAAATGCACCCACCTGAACTTTCTGCTCCTAGAAAATATCGAGATACTTCCGGATAGACCACACTGAACTGTGTGGAAAAAAAGTTTTTTCAGCCCAGTCTAAAATCCCAGAAAAGCTGCTAAGTACATGAGAAAAGCCCTAGAAGATCTCATAATCAGTCTCAATAACAATGCTTACTTAAAAAGCAAGCAACAATAAGACACAAGCCCTACAAACGCTGCCAGCAGTGTTCACCTTCCCTTCCCTTTCCTCATCTACTTCAAAAGAGAAATAAACCAGAACACAAAGTGATACCCTAAAGAGCTCTTTAGGCATAGCTTAGTCTCTGGAGCCAGCTGAGTTATTTAAAAAGGGGTTTTTCCTTCATAAAACAGAAGGCTTTCTGGGGAGAAAGGCCATGTAAGCTCACTTGCTTTAAAACCACTCAGAAAAGTACAGCTCCTCCTTCCTACAGATCCTGACATGTTTTATAATAGGTATTTCTGTTGTGTTTCTGAATAAAAATGTCATAATCCAAAGTTACAATTCAACAAAAAAACCCCACACTGGCATTCTTTCAAGTAGTACAGCTGAATCATAAAGACATAATTAAAAGGTGATATTCCTGGAGAAAGTGTATTTGGCCTCTGGATTATAGTAAAAGAAAGACTTGATTTATGACTGTAAATGACTAGGTTCAGTGAATTTCTTCATCACTACGATGAATTTATTATCTTTTAATTAGGCTCCTGTGGCTACTATCAGATTGTCCTTTCAGAATATCCTGCACAGAAGGTGGAGCTGAGAGACTTGATGCACACTCCAGTCACATCTAAATGCCCCGGCAACAAAGTGAGCAGTGGACAAGCCAGAATTAATGGTGCTCATTTGTTAGTGTCCAAATCCTTTTGGGGGGATGAATATCAGTCCTTTTTAACGAGACTGCAGTGTGAGCAAATGTCACTGAGCTCAGCAGAGGCAGCTGATGCCTGGGGACACTCACCCTCTGGTTAGCCTTGCTGAAGTTCGAGACCAGGGCTTCAACATTCTCATGCAAGAGGGCACAAAGCTCTGCCCAAGGTAACTCTTCCAGGGGGACGTTTGTCGGTCTGGAAAGCACCTGGGCATTTGCCAGGGTCTGGTATGTGTTCAGGAGGATGGACATCTCCCTCTGGAACACAAAGAAAAAAATTAATTGCTGTAGCTGGGCAATGTTCAAATCAAAAGAGATGCATCCTATGTGTGGTAGCAGAGCAGCCTGCAGCTGAAAATGAGCCCTCAAGGCTCCTTCTCACAGCTTCACAAAATTCCTCAGTTCATTTCTAATAATTGCAGCCATAATATTGCCTGATATTACAGCAGAGTAAGAAAACAGATTTCACAAAATTTATCTAATTAGACACAGTATGTAAATAAAGTATGTGAGTAAATCCCAGTCCTGTGGGGGCCACAACCATGACCTGGCACAGATAAAAATTTCCATGCTCTAGTGGATGCAATTCATTCACCCATGTTAATACCTTGAGGTGCCTCCAAATTGTGCCCCAACACTTGCACAGCACACAGAAAACTGTCCAGTTGGCCTGGCAGCACAACACACTCTAAATTCCTTTAAAAATTTGTTTTGCATGGATTAGATATGATTAAACAGCTGGCCAAAATGGGCCTACAGCTCCATCAGTCAAACTCCAAAAGCTGTGCCTCATTTATTTACAGTGATTTTAATCAGTGGTATATTAACTTGATTCAGATTATAAATAAATTTTAGCAACAACAGCATGCAGTAGAAATTCAATTCTTCATACTTTTAGTACATACAAGTGCCTTAGAAACTTTTTAAAGTTAAGATAATAGAAAGCTGTTTCTCAAATGCTGTATTAGTACAGTCAGAGATCAAGATAAGATTATCAGACTAGAGTGGAAAAACATATTCAGGAAGCATAAAAATGTTATAAAATATGAAAAAATACTGTACAGGTCAGGAAAGCAGGAAGGGAGAATGAAGGGAAGGAAATGCACTGACATTTTTACCCAATTTAAGCATGGGTATAGCAAAGACCAACAGCAATATATTAAATGTTATCTATACTTAGGTTCTGCTACAGTCTTCTGCTTTTTCATTTTGCGCAGCAAAATCAGAGCTATCTCAGTGGAGTAAACAGGATCACACACAGGCAATTCTGCTTCCCAAACAAATACAAACAGCTTTGGGAAAAATGCAAAGCCATCCAAGGCCATAAATACCTGATCTCATAAGGCAACCACTAATACAACTCTTCCAAAAATGAATATTTTTATCACCCGCTCAGGACAGTCTTGTGGTTTGAACGCCTTTGAGTAAAATAATTAAAACAACCAGCTCTATGAATATGACAGTGAGCTAATTATTATTATTTTTTACCCTTTCAATACTGTAACATTAATTTTGAGTCTAGCATTAAATACTGTTTCCATTACCAGAAATCTTGATCATGAATGGAATCTTGTCCATAGTTCTTGTCATGTCATATATTTTACTAAGGAATACAAATAAAAAGGAAAACTCCTACCACAGCAACAGCTAGCAAGCACTTCAGGTTTGGAAGCAAGCACTTCAGTAGAATATTTGCAGCTTGCAATTGTGTTTTGTAGTTAGAAATAGCAATCATTAATGCCTGTAGTTAGGGCAGACAGTTGCTTTTCTCTGTATGCATTCCTTTTGTGCCTGATGAAGTGACTTTTTCAGGCTAACTAGGCCAGCAGATGTCTTTTAATACATTAATGCTTGCATGGAAGAAGCTGTTATGCTCCCAGAAAGAAAAAAGAAGATCCTGATTTTATTTGCCTCCAGTTTATGAATGACAGATCTGCCTGGGCAGTGGACAGCACTAAGACAAAGTGGGGAATAACTCCATCAGCTGAACAAAAGACACCCACAGATCTGAAGACTCTCTGATGCAGGTCTCTGCTCCTCTCCACAGGGAACAGACCTCATGTACCCTCCATGCTCAGAGCTCTGACAGAGAAAGAGGAGAAGTTTGCAAGCCACCAGCAAAAAAAAATGTATATTGCTAAGAGTAGAAAGAGAGCAAATGTAACCACACAATGAAAGGAGAGATTTTCTAAATATGCTGACAACTTTCCTTTGTCCCTGCTGCTGTGCAAAGAGATGGCAAAATTGTTATTCAAGGTGTAGCTGAGTAAAGACAGTAGAAAAGCCCAAAGTGGTCATATAAGAGGAGAAAGTTCAGAAAATAATCCAGCAAAATACATCCAATGTGCCAAATCCACAGCAAAACAAGTAAAAAACAAAACAACAACAAAAAATCCCCTCTGCTTTTCCACTGGAAAGCTTGAAATAATTTTCAAGCAATTTTTACAGTCAAATACTTGCACTAAAACTAAAAGGGTGTATGAAATTAAAAAAAAAAAAAAACAAACATTTCTAGAATGATAGCTCATGAAACTTGACAAAAAAGTTAGGTAGAAAGAACATTCTTCACATGAAATGATCATCAATATCTACAAAATGCCTTAATTAGGAATGCCAGTACATCCTGCCCATACTTAAATAATATTTTCAAATTAGCTTCTCCAAGGCATTGCTTACATTTATTCATGTAGTAATTTTTTTTAAAGGTAACATAATAACAAAAAGGGTGAGAGAATGGCAGAATTCTGCCACAGCTCAGCGCAGCAAATGCAGCAAATTCTCCCCACAGTAAATATTTTGACAGTATGCTTTAAAAAACCCAAAGCAATGTGTGCCACATTTTTTTCCTTACTACTGAGCTTTTTTTTCTATTTACTATTTACTATTGAGGCTTTTTTTCCTTACTATTGAGCCTTCCTTCAGGCTGAAGCTGTCTGGAGGAGCCACTAATGTTGCATTGGCATCTTGAGCTCTCTTCCCTTCCTCAGCCTGGTCTTTCCATTGCACACCGGAGGATAAACGCTGTCCTTGTGAACTGGAAAGTTTCCACAAAAAAGATACTTTAACCAAAATGACTTTTGTCAAATGCACTGTGTTCTTTTAAAGGATAATCAATGGATATGACAGATACTACTTTAGCACCACACATGGATTCTGAAGCTGCTTGCCTTTCCTAATTGAATGAAGAAATTTATATTCCTTCTAAGGAAGATTTTGCAAGAGGTTATATTTTCAGTTACCAAGCCTCGTGTCATGCAATTCATAAGATTATATGGATGTGGCCTCAAAGTTACATGTAACAAACAGAATTCTTCATATTTTAATTAACACAACAGCTGTCTTCAGAGAGACCATGTCACATCTTGCATCATCAACCCTGATTTCAAGTACAGTTCTTGCTCTCCAGGTTTCCACATGCCTGACTCTACTCTGTCTGGCTTTTAAAGCAAACTATCCAGAATTTTAATCTGTTCTTGTACTGTGTCACTCAGGAAAACAGATCTATCAAGAGCCTGGCATGACTAAACAGGCAGCTGATGAGGAAACTCCAAGGCCAAGCAATAGCATAAAGGACACAGAAGCACAGAGAGGGAATCCAAGGAAGAATTTTAAAAGATTGCCTGAGTATTTAGGCATGGTGTCAGGAAAGCCAAAAGCTTGCTTCAAATTGATGTTTGCACAGGATGACAAAGGCTTTTCCAGCTCAAGTTTTAAATATTTTACTAAAAACATGGCCATAATCATGAATCTTGAATGAGTTGCTCAGGCCACAAACTTCCTTCCTTGTGGGAAAACAATTTTTTCCTTCTCCACTGCTCCTTGTGTGAGTAAGTCAACATAAACACCTGTGTATACAGGCTGAAAGAGAGCTCACCCAAGTTCTGCTACCACAGGCACAGCAGACTGTGCTGGCCAGGAAACATCCCAAGAGATTTCCTCTGCTCTCACACTTTTCGATACTTTTTAACCATTTAAAGCTTTCTACGGCCATTCAAAAGTTGAAAACAAAGATTATCCACTATAAATGATACACAACTTCTTGACAGGAGTCTTAGAGATCCAACTGACTCACTGAAGTGGAAAACAATGTCTTCATAATAATCTAAGTGTATATAGAAAAGCCATCTTTTCTAGACCTGCTGGATATCTTTTCCTACACTCACCCCAACCATTACTGGACCCTGGACCTAACCATAACTATGATTTGCAAAATTTTTGGTTTGGCAAATAATCTGTAGCAGGCCAGTTATTATCTGTACCATTCACAATACCTTTGGTTACTGATATGGGCCTGTTATTAATGGACTGCCAGGTTCTGAACCTTTAGTTTGGTTTGGCACTTTGCACCAGATTTTCTGCTGACTGAAAAATGCAGGGACTGTAAAGTGCGAGTTGTACTGAGGCTGTCTAGTGCCATTTTGCAATGGCTTTAAAAGGAAACTTACTCTTTTTTTCCTGTCTCAAGTGCATTTACTGGCTCTCTGAACTCTTCCCTTGCTATCCCTTCTGGAAAATCTTCTCTCCTGCCGCGATGCCCTTCATTCAAAATGTCTTCCAGTTCTTGAATTCTCAACTACCAAGTGATAAGAAAGCAGTTGAAGGAAGTTAGGAAAGACTGCCATGGTCTTTAATGCTCTTCACTGTTCTGTTCTGCTTTTTATAGGTGAATATCTTCTATTAATTCTATATGGAATTAGAAAGCATTTAACACACATAAAAATGGATTTATACATAGAGTCCAAAACAGAAAGAAATAGATATGCTGACCCAAAGCACCTTTTGTTCTCCTTGCATGGTGTTTGGATTTTCCTGTTTTCCATTATTTATATTACTGAAGTTTTCCAGGGGAATTCTATTCATTAAGTAGACTCATAAAAGGGTAGGATTAACAGTAAAAGCTACACTTGCACTCAGAGCAAAGCTCATGTGGAGCTTGTTCATGTACATAAACAAGGAAGAAAACCTTCTGAGGTCTTCACCCATAAAAGATAAATCTCTAACTTCACGGAATGTTACTTTTCCAGCTCCTTTGTATGTTGTAAAAGTAAAGAGGGAATAAAAAAACCTGAATCATCACAATTTATTTAATCATCACTTCAGAAATCCAAGTGCCTGTACTTAGAGAAGGTCATAAGAAAATGACTGAAGAAGTGGCAATGCTTGTTTGTGTTCCTCAGAAAACAAGAAAAAAATAATGAAATTCCCTTTTGTTTTCTCATTTAGTTCTTCAAAAATCCACTAGGAAGGCTTCCTTAGTCACTACAAGATCACTCAACAATCACCTTACAGGATTTTCACTTTTGTTTTTTTAATAAACCCTAATTACTTTAATGGATCAAACCCTGTGTGACACAGTTTAGTGATACAAAAATTTAATATTCAAGTATACATATCACATTTTTTCATATATTCAAACTTTTCTGGCAACAGCAGATGTAATAGCTGAAATGTACTCTGAATAGTTACATTTGGAACTGCAGTCTCAGGATGCATTAATATCTCACACCTAGAGAAGTTGGGAGAATGCACTCTATCTCTGAAATTACCTAAGTGCCCATTCCAAAGATATAGGACAGAATATCTCAGCAGTTTAACTATTGTGAAACATTTCCTTTCCCCTCACTCTTTCAATGCTCCTTTGAATTCTAAAACACAAGAATGTGTTTCCATATCTCCTGGAAATCAAGGAGATATTTTTCTATTACCTTTTACAGTCTTGACAATCATCAATCACTGCAAAAAATCTACTCAGTGTTTTCACTGGAGCAAGGAAGTCTGAACATTTTTGGAAGATTGCACCTTTACAAGTTCATCTTCCATTTTACTGCAAACTTCTACCAAATATTTAATCAAAAGTTTACCTGCATGACTTCTGTAGTGTATTTACATTCTACATGTGCTCGTCTTGCTGCTGCAGCATCATCCTCCAGTTTCTTTATTTTCACTGCAGCTGCCTAAAAGTACATTTTAAAAATATCTAAGTCCGGAAAGATGATGACATCATGCAAAGACAACTTAATTTCTTCAGTTTATTAGGTCTCCATACACCAACCTGTGGTATCTGAACTACTTGCACTTTGGAACTGTGAAAACTCATGTCAATAAATAAATGAAAGGAAACAATTACATATCCAGAATATTAAAGTAATATTTTCTGTTTAGTTAAAGAAATTGATGTAGGATTACGTTCTTGCTACAGTTTTCATAGTCACAGATACCTGTCTCTATCTAAAGGCCTGGACATGGTATTTCAATAGAAAAAATGTTTTTAGCAGAAGCAGTAACTACAGAGCTGCTATAATAGAAATCCACATGAAATTTTAGCTACATTGTTTCCTATCAAAAACATCATCTCACTTTGACTGATGATTGATTTGAAAAGAACAATACACCCCAAAATGACTTCTGCCTTCAAGTGATGCCAGAAAGATGAAGAAAAGGACATTCATATTAAAAGTAATTTAAGACACTCAAGGTTACACAGATACAAGTCAAGTCATTGATTTTGGACAGGTAAAGCAAAGGAGCAAGCATGTGAGACTGAATCCTAACTCCAAGCACTTCAGTTAGGGAAACATTAACTGAAAAATAAATTAATACATAAAATGAACATACGAGCTGTTGGCAATAAATTTAAACTATGTATAAGCTCACACATTCACAAAAGGAAATAATTGAGAAACAGAGATCTGTGGAAGGCCTATTAAAGAGAAAGTCACAGCACAGAGCTTACCAAACCCACTCCACAAAAGCATCAGCCAAAAGGCTTAAGCTTTGCCTCCTCCCACAAGATCTATCTGCTTAAGATGCTTAACTAAAAAATAAAAAAGTCACAAATCCTGCGCAAATACTCCCTCTGTACCCATATTGCTAAGAGTACTTTCCCAGTGACATAAACCCCTTTCCATCTGCAGTTCAAACACCACTCTCAGGTCAGGCTCGCAGCATTCACCTGTGAATCCACCTTTCCTGCCAAGTGATGCTCTGCATTTTGTTAATCAAACACGGGGCACTCATAGCCTAACTCAGAGGTTTCACCCCTCAGAAATGAAACCGCTCAGTTGTGCCAGTGCTTGCTGAGGCTCCCAGCAGCAGGCAGAAAGCTTTACCTCCAGTTCTTGGAGGAGCCTCTCCTGCCGTTTATTCTTGATTTCCAAACAGGCGGCCTGGAGCTTCAGCATCTTGGTGCAGCCACTGTGCTCTGCCTCCATATCCTTCAACTTCTTGGCAGTGCTTTGCAGGGCAGCATTAGTTTTCTAAAGATAAATAGGTAAAGGAATAAATCAATACATCAAGAGGCACTTTTTCTAAGATAAAGTATTGCAGTTGAGAGTTCAGCTGCAGTTTGAGAGGAATGGAGACTGCATCAGAAGATGATGTTAGAATTTTAAAATCTACGACGCCAGCACACGTCAACAGAAGTGTTTACCCAACAGCAGACATGCTTTTGATTCACCACCAAGAAATCTGTGTTGGCCCAAAAATCACTGTGAACATGATCTTCTGTGGTAACACTAAAATCAGAGCCAGATCTCCACTGGAAACCTTTCCCTAAAAGAGTACAGCCCTTCCAATCTCTTCTGTCTCCCAGCTCAGTGGCAATGATAGAAACAGAGTGCATTTGGGGAAATTATGCATGGGGACAAAAGTTCATTTCTGTTATGATTTTGATTGCTGAAACTTCAGATGTTTTTAGAAACTGTTAGTCCCACAGACTAAATAATTTTGATTTCTGCTTTTCTGAAAAGCATTTTCTTCTTTCTAGAAACTGAATTTAAAAACTGATGAAATAAGAAGTCCTCAGTAGAATAAAATGATCTGGTCCCCACTTCAATTTCTGCATACAGAAATTGAACTCAGCTACAGGCTGGAAGCATTATTAACATTACTGGACACTGCAGCTCCATGAAGTCACTGCTACAAAATCCCCATTGTCCATATGAATTTGGATTAAATTTAAGCTAATCCTCTAGCTTTGCACGTCCAGCAAGACAGGTTTCTACCCTTCAGAATGCAAAATAAATAAATAAAGAAGCCAAAATTAACTGTTTTCTACATTTTCTAACATTTCTTCTCTATATCTGGGAAGATACAGAAATATTTATTTCTTCAGGTTTATCTTCTAAATATTAACAAATATAAACTGGGAAATGTGAAATAAATAACAGATAGTTTGCTGTGAAATACAACAAAAAATTTAAAAACATTTTCTACTGGAAATATAATTAACATTAGAAAACTAAAACTGTTGTGAGTATATCAAGCTCATTAAACAAGTCGGCATGAGCTGCAGGATTTCAGAATTTTGAAGAATTTCTGAACTTTTTGGAGGTGATATGACTGTTGAATACTATCCCCGTAGCCACCTGCAAATATTTGCTCATGAAAAACACAGCTGGTCTTTTTTTTTTTTTTTTAAACCGTTTGTGAACGACACACTCTCCCAAGTATTTGAAGGAAAAAAACGTGCAGGGATATGAACTCCTGCCTATCCACGAGGTGATGCTATTGCCCTTCCTATCGAATGCGACCCCTCCCATCCCGGGCCAGGATCCGCCCAATAGATCCTGTCACACAGCAGGGAGGGTGATTTTTCCTGCGTGCTCGTTCCAGAGGCACATTTCAATACTCCATGACTCCACTCCCACGCCTACCTCAGCATTTTCACAGCCAAGTTCAGAATTACAGTTTGTGTAGTTTTTCCAGTCAGGATTTGCCTACATGCTCAGAATCCCACTTCTCTGCATGTATTAAGACCACAATTAAATCTCCTTTCATTTTATAACTCATTTCATTTTATAACTCAGAATAACTCAAGGAGATTTAAATTTGGGCCTATAAATACACAACACAAAAGACTGCAATGCATTCAAAGTCATCATTTATAAACCCAGATATTTCTGATGTTCATCTGACAAGCTCAAATGAATTAAGCTTTCAATGCGGTCGAGTCAAGGACAATCAAGATGTAAGATTTTTTTATTTCCCAGAATTTTATAATTATACGTAACATAACTCTAGGGTGAGGGGCAGGGGAGCAGGTACAAAAGAAAAGTGGAAAAATGTAACATTTTTACTACTGAAGGCAGGTTAGGGTTTGGCACCTAGCAGTGAGTCACATTTTCCTTTCAGTGATTCTTGAAAGTTCTGAAAGACTTCTGAGTCCAGTGACATCAAGATTCTGAAACCCTACAGCTCACTCTGGCCTGTTTAACGAGCTACATGTATTCATGGCAATCTTAGTCTACTCATGTGAATTACATTTCCTACAAGTTTGTAGCTTTAATACATTTACCAACAAAACCCCTTCCTCCACAACCACTGTCAGAGAACACTGCCAGGGAACTGACAGAGAAGACAATGTCCTGAGCCATACACTGCTCCTTTTGTCCTTTTTCAAGGACAAACATCACTCGACAGAGCATGGCATACTTTTTCAACACTGATTTTTGATGCAGCATTAAACTCTCTGAAGGTAGCTTCTACAAAACACTGTGCACAACAGAAGGCAATACCCTTCCAGAGCCTCCTCAAACTAACTCAGCCACTCACTGTTAGGCAGAACTCAGAGCTTACCCTGCTGCCCCTGGCAACTTAAAAAAGAAAACTCTATCTAAAAGTAGGCTTCTTCACAGCCTATGTCCTGCCCTACCTTTACAAGAATCAGCTTTGAATAAAAACTGTCTTCTTTTGAGAAGGACATTAGGTCCTGTCCGCAGCTCCTGTCCTGTCCACAAGCTCCTCTGTTTTTCACTACCAGCATTACACACTAAGTGTAACTTCATAACTCTGTAACTTCATTACTTCTGTAATCTTCAGAACTATTCTGCAGTATTTAGCTATTTGGGGGATTTTTTTTCTCCCTTAAACCAGAAAAACTCCAACCTACCACACACTTGGCATCAAAAAACTTTCAGCCAGCATCTCATGGAACTTTCCATCTATTACTACATCATACCTGAAAAGCCATTTCTGCTTCAGCTTTTTCTTTAAAAAGGAATTCTAGCTCAGCAAGGTGTACTCTGTGGATGTTATCCATCTCCACTGCAAATCTTTAACTATTTTCTCAGTCTCTGATGCTTTCTGCTGGTGTTCGTCATTCATTACTGTTGTTCACAAAAAAAACCAAAAAAAAAAAAAAACAAAAAAAAAAGAGGAAGAGGAAAAGAAAAAGAAAAAAATAAGCATGTT
Organism: Molothrus aeneus; assembly: GCF_037042795.1. Taxonomy (NCBI): domain Eukaryota; kingdom Metazoa; phylum Chordata; class Aves; order Passeriformes; family Icteridae; genus Molothrus; species Molothrus aeneus. The sequence goes on from NC_089680.1 coordinate 74,137,361, forward strand.
CAGAAAAAGAAAGAGTATAATGAACATAAGTTCCTCTGTGTATTGTGGTATCCTGTGAAACACTGGAACAGTAACACTTCCAGTTTCACTACAGAGAAACAATCACATCTTGTGTTCCTGTAGCATCTTTCACACAAGGACATAGAAATGCTTTGGAGATTTCTCAAAAGCATTGAGAAAATTAGATTTCAAAAAATTAGATCTCAAATTTAAGCTCTTCTCCCTTTGGAAAGGAATAAAAATTCAACTCTTTCAAGTGAGGCCTCTATAGCATAGGAAACTTAATAACTTAATTACATTTTTCTGCAACACTTGGCTAGCTTATTGCCAAATAGTTATGAGACACTTCAGTCTGTATCAATTAATTTCAAGCTCAGTTTAAGTAACAATAAGGACAGACACCTGCCACATGAAAATGATTCAAGGAAAACCTTAGGCAGGTTGGGCTAGTGAGCAAAGGCTTAGCTTTTCTGGGGAAATTTACTGCTGCTCAAGAGATTTAAATCTTCAGCCCAATGGCTGCTCCAAGATAGGGAAATACTGGATCTACTTCTCTGGGAAAGCTTAAATGCCAAGGAAGAGTTCTTTTCCTAAAAGCAGTTTTACTAGGAACTTTGCTTCATTTCACAAACTCAGTCAAAATATTTTGTATTATTTTTTATGTTACTGAGTACAACTAGCTATGTTGGCATTTATGTGATCACCACTTTCTAAGAGATTTTTACTTCAAATTCATCCTATTCTTCTGAAATTTCTCCCTAGATGGAGAAGGGTGAGAAAACCAGAAGAGACATGTTGGGAAAACACAGAGAATTTGTGGACACAATGATGGAAAAGACCTGTCAGATGTCAGGAAGTCAAACCTCAAGAAGAACAGCAGAAAAACATCTTGGAGAAAATACTAATGAAAGGGCACAAGTGAGGTGCTCTGTCCAAGAAGTTAAGTTGAGATTGTATCCAAAACACCACACGAGGTGAGCAAGGCTCCAAGGGATAAGGAAGAAGAAGGAGTAAGTTAAAAACTGAAAAAGAAATGAGAAGAACACTACAAGTCTTTGGCTTCTTTGACATTTGTCACAATAAAAACAAAACCAGGTGAAGCTGTGGCTGTTTTTAAGGGGGGCCTGGCTGAAGGGATTTAGAGAGACCAGCCACCTTCAGTTACACCAGCACTCCCCTGGCACGAAGCCAGAGGCATGTGCCGACCGTGGGTGGGGCGAGAGGAAACAGTCACCGATATTAAAGCAACCACACCGCAGGAGTGAAGAAAAGAGACGGCCCTCCTCTGCTGGGTGAAATAACTTGGTTTAATCCAGGGTAGGGGAAGTGCAGGGTGGCCACCCAAAGTTGGCGAGCGGAGGAGGAGCCCCGAGCCCCTCCGGGGACCGGGTTTTACAGGGAAGGGGTGGGTACACAAGAAACCAATCATAGAACGAAAATTTGGGTACATTGAAGACTGATGGGTGGTGTGGATCAATGGGGATAGGTCAGGGGAGGAGCCCAGGCCTACCAGCCAATCACTCGACACCCTAGCTGGAAGATTCTGGAACTTGGGGTGGGGTGCCGGTGACTGGCAGAAGGCCTGGGGAGGGGCTACAAGGACAAATAAGGGATAATGAGGGAAAATAAGGAGGGGAAAACCGTGACTGACATAACTGGGGGTTTGAGCCAGACCAACTTGCCAAGCTAGGAGAGGGGAGAACGGAACAAACCAAACACAAACCACAACATCTCCCCCTTTTTTGTTTTAAAAAGAAAAGGAAGGGAGAAAACAAACAGTCCCTTATAATCAGGCGGCAGTTGTCTCTTGTGCTGTTTTAAAGTCCAGGCTTCCACCGCTCACGCTTTCAGAGTCTGAAGTCGAGGCAGGGTCCTCCTCGACATCTGAAAGCTCCAGATGGTTTATGTTGGCCGCTGAGGCATTCAGCAGAAGTCTCTTAACCAATCCCCACATTAGGGAGCAGGCGATGACAATTACGAATATAACTAAAACAGAATATGAGGCGGACCGAACTATGGCATCGGGTCCATGCAGGCGGGAGATCAACTAAAAAGAAACAGAAATATAAATTAAGAAGGTCTGGCTCGAGAGGGGGGGGGTCAGGACCGTGGTCAATGGTGGCTCGCCCACCAGTTCCTCCGTTTCCGCCGCCAACACGCCTCTGCTACCTGTGGGACCGGTTCTGGTTTTGCACCCCGCTTAGGGCGGAAGGGCTTGACCCACTTTGATGGAATCCATCTCGGACCTGAGGGAGTGGACACGCAAGCGTATCCCCTACCCCAGGTCACGAGATCAAATGGCCCTTCCGTTTTCCAGGTCTCCGGATCCTTAATGAGGACCGGAGGCCTGGCCCTAGGTCGCAGCTCCTCGTGCTTCCCGAAGTGTCGCACTATGGGCGGGTTGAGATTTTCAAAGGAGCAATTTAGAAAGTTGATAGTATACAACGCCCGTGCGAGACGGATGTGAGGGGACTCCACCTTCACTGCCGAATGCTGTTGCTCCAAAACCCTTTTAAGGCTCTGGTGGGTCCTCTCCACCACGGCTTGGCCTGTTGGGGAATAGGGGATGCCGGTCTTGTGTTCTATTCCCCATTGCTGCAGGAAGCTCCGCAGTTCCTTGGATTTGTAAGCTGGGCCGTTATCTGTTTTGATTACCTTAGGGATGCCCAGGACCGCGAATGCCTGAAGCATATGCTTCCTGCAATAAGCAGCCCTCTCACCTGTGTGGGCAGAGGCAAAGACAGCACCAGAGAAAGTGTCCACAGAGACATGTACAAACTTAAAACGGCCGAATGACGGATAGTGGGTCACGTCCATCTGCCACACCTCGCAGCTGGACAAACCACGGGGGTTAGCTCCGAGAGGGACGGAAGGGAGCTGGTGGGACTGGCAGTGAGGACATGTAGCCACAATGGCCTTGGCCTGTTCGCGCGTCAGATGGAACTGCCGAACTAGGCCAGGCGCATTCTGATGGAACAACTGGTGGCTGATCTTGGCTTGACTGAAGAGATCAGGGAGCGGGGCCGCTTGAACAGGGGCGGCAAGGGCATCAGCACGCCGGTTGCCCTCCGCTATGAACCCCGGCAAATCGGTGTGTGATCTCACGTGCATGACATAAAAGGGTTGCTCTCGGTGGGAGACCAATTGAACCAATTTGGAGAGCAAGTCGTACAATTTTGGGTTTGACACCTCCTGCAGCACAGCATTTTCAGCTCTGGACACTACACCCGCTACATAGGCCGAATCCGTAACTAAATTGAAAGGTCCAGGGAACCTCTCAAAGGCTCTGATGACTGCGTCCAACTCGGCAATTTGAGGTGAACCTTCAACCTCGGTGACATCGGACTCCCACTCCCGAGTTTGGGGATTCCTCCAAGTCATGACTGACTTGTGGGATCTTCCGGACGTGTCAGTAAAAATGGTCATTGCCTTTAGAGGGGTTCTACTCTGGATCGATTTTGTAGATAACACGAATTCTTAGTTAAATAATTTATGGGCCGGCCGATCAACACGAATTTGGCCGGAGTAGCTATCCAGAGCGAACTGCAAAGCTGTATTCGTTTGCAGGAGGCTGTCAATTACCTTTTGTTTTAGGTGGCCCGAATCTAATTTAAGAGGAATATGTATGCACGCAAGATCAACACCTGCCAGCTCTCTGATCCTCAGCCTAGCTTTTCGGATCAACTCTGCCACCAGTTCAGCGGGCTGTGTCATTCTCTTGGACCGATGGTGGCTGAGGAATACCGACTCTATGATTAAGAGGAGGTCACTCGAGCCTCGGTCTCTGCCTTTGATGGCGTCGTCCCACTGAAAAATCACCCCGTGGAGGTGTGGCAGTTTGCCGCAAATAATGAATTTAAATGGCAGGCCCGGATGACAACGGTGGGCCTGCCTAGCCGAGATGAGTCTCTGAATTTTCTCTAGTGCAATCCTCGCCTCTGGGGTAAGGGTCCTGGGAGAACTTAGCTCCTCTCCCCCTTTCAATAAATTGAAAAGGGGGGCCAGGTCTTCTGTTGGTATGCCCAGCCAAGGTCTTACCCAATTCAAAGATCCACACAGCTGGTGGACATCCGCCAAGGTTTTGACAGTTGTTACAATAGCCAATTTCTGAGGAACAATGGTCCTCTTAGTAATCTCCAGGCCCAGATACTTCCAAGGCGGCACCCTTTGAATTTTTTCCTGCTGGAGCTCAAACCCTGCAGCAACCAGCGCATCGACTGTCAGGTCAAGGGCGTGGCCAAGTATGTCGGCGGTTGGGGCACACACCAGGATGTCATCCATGTAATGATAAATGATGGCGTCGTTTACCACTGCACGTATTGGGGACAGCAAGGAAGTGACGTACCATTGGCAGATCACTGGGCTGCACTTCATGCCTTGCGGGAGAACCCGCCAATGGTAGCGCTTGCTTGGGGACTCATGGTTGATGGAAGGAACCGTGAACGCAAAACTCAGGGCATCGTCCGGGTGGAGGGGAATTTGAAAAAAGCAATCCTTTATATCAATCACAGCCAATTCCCAATTTTGTGGGAGCATCGTTGGGGAGGGCATCCCTGGTTGGAGAGGCCCCATATCTTCTATAATGTTGTTGATTTGGCGGAGGTCGTGGAGGAGCCGCCACTTGTCCTTATTGGGCTTTTTGATGACAAACACGGGAGAATTCCATGGTGACGTGGTCTCCACGATATTGCCCTTAAGTAGCTGCTCCTCGACGAGCCCCTTGAGCGCCGCCAATTTCTGTTTGTTGAGCGGCCACTGCACTACCTGGACAGGCTTATCTGATTTCCAATTGAGCTTCCAGGTAGGGCGCTCATCAGTGGCCGCCGCCCGAAAAACCTGGGGAGCCGCTGGAAGGTCAATTCGGGCTCCCCACTGGGCTAAGAGGTCTCTCCCCCACAGGGGCTCCGTATAATCCAAAACGAATGGGCGTATAGAAGCCAATTGCCCATCCGGCCCCGTGATTTGCACGATGCTCTTAGATTGTCTGGCCAATTGTAAACCCCCAACACCACGGACATGTCCAGGCGCGGTTTGCAACTCCCAATGCGACGGCCACTCCCGAGAAGGAATGACCGTGACATCCGCCCCAGTGTCCAACAGGCCTTTTAGTTGTTTGCCTTCCCCCCCTTTTGTAATATAACAATCGAGGCGAGGTCTTTCGTGCCCCAAAACCTGGGCCCAAGCGATAGTTGGCGTGGTGTCTCCTGGTGTTTGGTGTAATTCCCAGGTTATTTCAGGCACTGGTATTGCCTGCGCTACAATCTGCCCTTTAGGCAAAAAGATGGGGGGCTGGACACAGTGCAGGCCGACGGCAAACACCCGCGGGTCCAATGGTAAGAGGCCCGGGATAATGTTCACCGTCGGTGGTGTGTGCTTAGTGTCACCGACCACAACATACTTGCAGCGAATCCGTCCCCAGTTACCTGGGCACTCCGGGTCGACAGCAACGAGTTGAAAGTCGGAGGTCCTCAGGTGGAGAGCCTCCGAGAGCCGCAACCTATAGGGTGCAAAAGTAGAAGCGGTCGTTAGTACAGGTATTGTCTGGATAGGAAATGCAGAAGTCGGATCAGATTGATATGAGTCATGTCCGGTTGGCGGTGGTCCCTGGTCTCCCTTCCCCCTACGCGACGGTGGTAAGCGGCCCGCCTGATTTTTGTCAGCGCGCAGGGGGGCACTGCGCTCCGATTTCAGTTTTTTGGGGGGTTGACCCCCAACTGTCCCTGCTCCCTTTTAAATTTGTAAAATTCTGCCCATAGGGGGCAGTCCGGCATCCAATGTCCAGTCCTCCCACACAAATGGCAAGGTGCGGAGGACTTCGACGAAACTGCTGCTGCAACACCCTGCTCGGTGGAGGGCTCTTCTGCCGCGGCGACCCGGGGAGGTTGAGTCCTCCTCTTTTCGCTGTCCCTGGTGGTCAAAAGCGGGACCTTGCGCGCGCACACTTCCAACATATCAGCCATCTGCGGTGCCGGGTGGAGGGGCAGGCTGAGGATGGCATCCCTGCATGCCTGGTTGGCATTTGAGGACGCCACCTCCCGCAAGATGGTGCTTCTAGCTCCTTCGTCCGACACCTGATGTTCAATGGCCTTCCTCAACTTCTCCACGAAGTCAAGGAAGGCCTCGTCTGGACCCTGAAAGATTCTAGAAAAGGCAATTGGAGGCGCGCCCCCCGGCAGCAACAAAAAGGCTTTTTCTGCGGCAGCTGCCGACGCTTTAAGAGCCTCCCGGGGAAGGGTACTCGCCTGGGAGTACCCATCTTCCCAGTCCCCGGTCCCCAGGAGCTGGTCGATGGCCAAAGGGCGACCCGTGAAGTCAACTCCCGATTGGGGTTGTCTCCACAGGCTCGGGAGGGCTTCAGTCACCCCCCTCTTCCAGGCGGCTTCCCACATTACCCGCTCGGATGGATTCAGTAGGCAAGTGAAAAGCCGCTGGACATCGAAGGGGGTGATTTCTGCTTCGGAGAGTGTCGCTTCCAACACTCCCCGGAAGTATTCACTCTCCCAGCCGTACTCCTTTTGGGCTTTGAACAGCTCCTTAATTTGTGAATGACTCAATGGGACCCATTGGCGACGCACTCCCCCACCCGCTTCTGGCTGGTAAACAACCGGAGCCGCTGATGGTACAATGGCCGGCTCCGGTTCCCGGCCCTTGGCCTCCCCCCCCGCCCCGGACCCCGAACCGTGGGAACCGGAGGGAGGGGCGTGGGAACCGGAAGAAGGGGAGGAGGGGGTGTGGCAGGAGACTGCGTGGCCCGATGACGAGGGGCCGTCCCCGGAGGCGGGAGCAGGAGGCGGGGCACAGTGCCAAGCGGTGGGCGGGGAAAGGGGCGGGATTGTGGGAGGAACGATGGGAGGAGCTATCATGGGAAAGGGAGGAGGGGAAACGAGATGGGAGGGGTCAGGTAGAGGGTGGAGCTGGGGGGAGGTCGGGAGGGAAGGGGCGGGGAAAGGGGAGTGGCCGAGAGGCAGGAAGGGGTTGGAACTTGGAAGAAAAGGATTCTGGGATGAGGATGGGGGTTTTCCCGCCATCTCGACCATGCGGTCGCCTCCATTTTGGGCCGCGCCGCGGCCATCTTGTGAAACCAGAGGCGACCCGGGGCAAACTGGGGATTCAACGAACTGGGGTACATAACTCTGGGGTTTGGGGACAGGAGCAGGGGAGGCAGGACAAGTCGAGGAGCCCCCGAGTTTGGCCAGAACTCTCGGGGCGGGGGGACCGGGCATTCTGGAGAGGGCCAGGGGATGATGGAACGCCCTGCGCCTGGCTGGTCTGGGGGGGTGCCCCCTTCAGAATCCCGGTTTTAAGTTTGGGCGTACGGGAAGGGGTATTCGGGACAGAGGGTGAGCAAACCGAACTGGGGTGCGAAACCGAACTGGGGCAACGTTTAACTCGAACTGTGGCCTGTTCTGAGCTCCCTTCTTCTTTTAATATTTTTCTAATTTGGGCAACAAGCCTGGCCAATTGTATGAGGGAAGCGTCGCCTGGCCTGATCAACTCCGAGAGTCGAGTTTTGACCCTCCGCCAAAAGGCCGGATCTTTGATCAGGTCAGGCGAAACCTCCGGGAACTCAGAAGAGACCCATTTTATTAATTTTTCAACAACAGGTTTTTCATAAACAATTCCCCCCCCCAACAAGGATTCTCTCAACTTGGGTTTTGAGTCTCTTTTGGGCAGTAGACAGCCTAGCACCCATGGCTCTAAAAGACTTCCCACGAAGTCAGATGTCTACTGCCACGAACTTCGCGCCCAAGCCGCCGCGCAAAAGGGAAAACAAAACTAAAAGGTGGCCACCCACCGGCCCCCGCCTGTAAAGCTGAGGGAGGGCGACGAAACACCCTGGGGACGGGGGAGACCGGCAGGGAGAATGGCGGAACACTCATGTGTCCGGTGGATGGTCAACGAAAAGCGAGGCAGAGTGGGTCCTGCGGCTGGACGGCTCCGGGTGCTCGAGTTCCCGTTCGGTCCCCGGGGAGCGCTGCCTCAGAGGGCCTGCTCACCTCGGGGTGCTGCTGCGTCCAAAGGACAGAGTCCAAAATCCGTAGGGTCCTTGCGAAGATTGTAAGTCCAGGCTCTACTGGTCCCGAATCCGGCCGACCAGGAGCAGGCAATCGATGCAGAGGGGCGCGACGCTGGGCGCCAGCAACTGAAGCTGTGGCTGTTTTTAAGGGGGGCCCGGCTGAAGGGATTTAGAGAGACCAGCCACCTTCAGTTACACCAGCACTCCCCTGGCACGAAGCCAGTGGCATGTGCCGACCGTGGGTGGGGCGAGAGGAAACAGTCACCGATATTAAAGCAACCGCGCCGCAGGAGTGAAGAAAAGAGACGGCCCTCCTCTGCTGGGTGAAATAACTTGGTTTAATCCAGGGTAGGGGAAGTGCAGAGTGGCCGCCCAAAGTTGGCGAGCGGAGGAGGAGCCCCGAGCCCCTCCGGGGACCGGGTTTTACAGGGAAGGGGTGGGTACACAAGAAACCAATCATAGAACGAAAATTTGGGTACATTGAAGACTGATGGGTGGTGTGGATCAATGGGGATAGGTCAGGGGAGGAGCCCAGGCCTACCAGCCAATCACTCGACACCCTAGCTGGAAGATTCTGGAACTTGGGGTGGGGTGCCGGTGACTGGCAGAAGGCCTGGGGAGGGGCTACAAGGACAAATAAGGGATAATGAGGGAAAATAAGGAGGGGAAAACCGTGACTGACATAACTGGGGGTTTGAGCCAGACCAACTTGCCAAGCTAGGAGAGGGGAGAACGGAACAAACCAAACACAAACCACAACAACCAGGGGAAAAAAAAAAACAACAAAGAACAAAACAAAACAAAACAAACAAAGAACCCCAACCAAAAAAAAACTGTTTGCGAAATTTAAACCAACCAAGATTTCTGTAATCTGTGTGTTCTCCAAATGAATGAAAGTGCAGAATTCTTATTATCTTTTTAAAAAATCTGGCAGTATAAATGCACTTTCAAGTTTCAGAGTCTCCTTCCATCCTTGTAAGGTTACAAACTCCAGGAGTCCTCCAATCTTTTCAGTGAACACCAAAGATTCACAAATACATCTCCTGTACTGAATTTAAACAGTATTATATTTACTTATGTAACAATAAAAAAAAAATCTCCCCAGCTTTTAAGAGTGAGAAATCCCTCTCTGTTTGAGAAGGATTAAGAAAATTTGAGTTTCTGAATGCAAAACTAGTAGGGGGAAAATGTGTAGGTAAAATCCTTCCTTTCCACATACTACTGTCATAACCCATGTTATTTGTATAAAAACAAAACCAAAGATGACATGAAGAGGCCAGATATGAGCAACAAAAAGCCAGAAATATCTGAAAAGGTGAAAGAGAAAAGCAGCACGATGAGAACTCCTGGGGGAAAAAAAAAAAAAGTTTTTGGAAAGAGTGTAAACAAATAAACAGGATTTGATTTTATTTTTTTCCCCCTGAAAATAAAAAGGAAGAACGGCTGGATATAGTGATAAGCAGGAAGTGGAGAGGGACTCCTTAATTACAATTCTGTGCACACTGAAGGAAGGAAAAACAGAAGGTAAGGAGCAAGAGAAAAAAAAAAGGTATTGATAGGCTTAGCAGGTTATATTTAATTGCTACGAGACAGCAAGGGTTTTGCAAACTCTTATGAGCTTATAGAAGCAGATGAGTAAGACATGGGAAAATAAGAAAATAAGAGACTTTCCAAAAAACACTGTAACTGTAAAACCTTGTGCAATCTCTGCTTTTTTAATGACTTGGGACTGATGTAGCCTCTGGCCTATGATTTTTTTTGTTTTTTTGAAAATTACCTTGAAGTTCCATAACTTTGGCTTTTGCATCACACAGTTCATCCTCTGCAGCATAGAGCCGTAAATCAGCTTCTTTACTAGCAAATGTCATTTCACTCTCCAGATGTTGACGAAGAGCTTCTCCTTTCTCAAGTTCCAACCTTAATTGCATTATTTCTTTTTCATAGCAAGACATCTAGAAAATAAATATTTCAGAAATTGCATTCATAGCTGGCATTCTTATCCCATCTGATTTTGAAATACAGTCTTGAAACCACACATTTTAGATCCTTTTATTTTTTTTATGCAAACTGTTCCTAGATCATTTTCATGTACCTTAAATGTACCTCTCTGTTTTTCCAAACATGCTCTGCCTTAAGAAAATAAAAGCTACAATTATATTTATTCCACAGGCAATTTTATGGTAACTGTATTTACAACTAGAAAAGCAGTTGTGTTGGGATACTAGATTAACAGACACCTAGGAACTCACTATGTAAACACAAACTTCAGTCCAATGATGTTCAGCAGTCAAGCAGAATGCTATTAAACACAACAAACAAAACAAAGAAAAGGCTTCAAAAATGATTCTTATCTGGTGTAAGAAAGATAGTCTAGTCACCACTGCCAAAAACTGGAGCCAGGAAACCACATTCAAGCCATTAGAACTCAAGGAGGTGGAAAGTAAACCATGAATTTCTTCAGAACATCTACAAAGCAGCAGCATCCTTCATGGATGCCCCATTCATAGGAAATAATTTAACAGGAGCTCCATTCATAGGAAATAATTTAACCGCATTACAAAGGTTTTCCCTGATGCTCTTGTGGCAAACTAGTACCTAAATGAAGTAGCAGGGAGAAAAGACTTCATTAAAATTTTCTTTACTTTGAATTTTATTACTGCTAAAAGTAACAATTCTGCTCTTAGCAGTTTGTTAGGGGCATCTGGTGTGGGTGCTCGTTCATCTGTTTCCTACTAAACACAGCCAATAAACCAAGTTTGTTGTTCCCTATCCACTTATTTAAGGATTCCTGCTTCTTACAGAGTGACTTGCCCTTGTCATGATCCCGTTGCTCTGTCAATGGTGGGGTGATTCTGTAAAATGGACCCCTGGAATTCCTGGGATTAAAAGACTCAAACAGACAAACAAACCACATCTTACCTTGAGAATTCCAAAGCTGAGGGTGCAAAATATTCTTCTGCATGATTTTACTGTTGTGTAGTGCTCAAGTTTCTTACACACACCTTCAGCTATTAGCAATGACGCTAAAAGTGATATCAGTTTCTAGGGACAGGCATGAGATGTCTGTACAGTGCTACTTTGTTATTTTCCAACTACTGAATGTCATTTTGACTCACCTGATGAGAGGATTATTTCAAGGAAACAAATTGCATTTAAGGAAAGAAATTACATTTATTCTCCGGGTAAAATAAAGCAAACAAAGAAAAAAACTCCTTACCTCTTGATTGTGTTGATTGTTTAATTCCAAATTTATTTTCTCCAGACTATGGAGTTTTCTTCTCAGATCTTCAACAGTGTCCATTTCCATTTGACTTAAATTCTGAGGCAATGGTAACTCTTCTAACTGATTACCTGAGCTCAAAAGTGTGTTTTGAAAAAACATGAGCATTCCTTTGAAGTTTTAATGCTTCTTTACCTCAATTACCCAATCATGGGTCCAGAGTTTTAAACCTTCACATAAGTAAAATTATTTTGTGCAGTTTTCATCTTACTATTGCTCTTTGAAGAAAGGATTATATAGAATTGCTTATTGTGCAAGATATGAGAGATGTGGCAGCAGGAACGTAAAAGAGAGATTCACTTTCCATTAATAAAGTTGATTTAAGCATAACATATTTATTACTATTTTTTAGTGTCTTTGTTTCCCCTAATGAACTTCCATAATTTTTGATAATTAACTTCCAGGAGGCTTAGAAACGTAATTCCAATTATGTGAGTTAAAACAACTGCAACTTTTTGTCTCCACAAAAAGTCTCATTTTTTAACATTAGTTACCATTCTCAAAACCATCTCTGTCATGAAACAAATCCACAGATGTGGGAAAAAAACCCTCTCTTTTTACACTTTGTCTTCTGAGATACATACATTCAAACCACAGACATGCAACTGATCACAGACACAACAGAAATTGAAGGTTTAGGCCTCCAAACTACCCTGTTTTATCATAATTTCCACTACTATTTTAGTTAAAGCAAAATCTACTTGGCAATTAGCAGAATCAGCCCTCAAGCACCACAAACAATTACAAAAGAGTCAACACCTAGTTTCTATATATAAAGTGAAAAATTTATACATACAATATATAAATTTCTATAGATACACACACACAACCATGTATAGATACATATATGTATATGTTACATATATATATATATGTATGCATATACATATAAATAGTTACATTAAAAAATATTTATTAACCAGGTAAATAATTTAAAGTGAAATTATTATAACTTCAAACTGGAAAACTTTTCAGTTATTTCAGTTCTTGAATATCAGTGTTCACATTATTTGATATGTTCATTTTCACATTATTTTAAGTACGTAAGACTGCAACAATTATTTTATCCAGACTTGCAAAAGTGCAAGAGTTTATGGGCAATAAATGTGAAATACACTGATAAAAGAAACATGATTAAATTAAGCACTAAACTGGTATCATATAATGCAGAAATGTAAATACTAAAATACCATATCTTTGTCTACATGAAGTATTTTTTACAGAAGTAACACTGTCCTGGCATTTAATTAATAGATCTTTAAGTCACCACTTTACCCCTAGATTTGTGTATAGGTACAGTTAACATTTTTCATGACCAAAAATTTACCTGATGACATATTTTTCTCTTTTTTTTTTTTGACTGGCCAAAAGATACAAATACTATCAAGAAGGGGATCTGTAACTTAGATGAAATCTTGCCTTTGAAGACATTATCTCTCTTAAAGGATGACATTTCAGTATTTTAGCTGCAGACCATAAATATCTTATAATTGAATAAACAGTAAGTATATTCCCATTTAAAAAGAAGACAGACATCGTCTGTCAGATCAGAACAGCTCGATGTCATCAGAAATTGTTCCACAAGGTGCCGTGTTCTTAACCCATTTTATGTATTTAATAAATGTAGGAGATAATAATCATTAAAACCTGCAAGAAAACCACAAGGTCATGATTAGTTTTCAGAACTTACTACCAAAGCCATACCCAAAGCAAGCAACATGAACCAAAGAGCAAGAGATCAGCAACAATTAAAATCACTATTTTTAGTGTAACTCTGCTCCTGCAGAAGATTGGGAAATAATAGAACCTGAGCAGCTAGAGCATCTGTAATAAAATCTGAATAAAATCTTGTTTGTGGACATCATGTAATGGGTTTGAGTGACCCTTTTTTCTCCCTTTCTGGGGAAAACACAGAAGAAATAAAGGCAAGTAATATTATTCAGAGATGATGAATGAAGTACCAGTCTCAGCTGAAAATAGCTAAAAGCCAGACAGCACCAAGGGGGAAAAATGAAACCCAAACTGAAAACTGGGGAAGACTTGGTCCAAGAAACAAAGGTTATGGAAAGGGGAACCATTTATTTGGTCTGTAGGCAGCAGGGGAGTCATTGACCTTATTTAAACTTGGTAAGATGTAATATTATTCTCATGGAGACCACACAGAATGGAAGCAAGAGAATAATGACTTTTTGTAAAAACCTTTAAGGCTTTCATTAAATGACATTGGTTTGTGTGGCAGTCAGAGCTAAAGAAATCTCTTTCTTTCAGCTCTCCTATGAAATCTCCACCAACAAAAAATCATAATGGAAAGACATTAAAACTTACTCGGAGGAGAAACTAACTGTGCAATTAACTATTCTGCTTAACTGAATCTGTGGGGGAGAATCAAAAAAACAAAACCATACTGTTGCAGTGTGTCCCACTTCCTGTCTCACCTATCCCACCCCCCTCAAGGATGCGAACCTTTCCCCCTTCCCCTTTGCCCTCCTGCCTGGCACCTTCCAGCAAGGTGTCGAGTGATTGACAGATGGCCCCCCAGGTCTGGGCTCATTGGTTTGTCCTAGCGTCCACATCCCCTGAGCCTTCCCCTGCTCACACCTGGTTGGCCCTCACCTGTCCGTCCCCTCCCCCTGTCCCCGAGGGCTTAAAAGAACACGAGACCATGCGGCTGGGGTCTCTGCCGTGGTTCGGTCTCTGCCTGTCTGGCTGGAGCTGATACCACATTCAGAGGTCTACCATGCTACAATAAACTCTGGATCTAAGCTACACGGCAGAACCCGCTCCTTTTCTCTTCACCGTCTGAACCTTTTCCACCAAAGGTAAACTGAGTTCCTATTTTGCCTGGACTTGTTCTGAGCGCCCAGCTGCAGCACCCAGCCAGCCAAAGGTATCTCTGGGGTGAAAAACGCCACAGCTGCCGCCTTTGGTCCAGCAGCGAAGCCAGAGGAAGCCAGGCAGGACACACTCCCGAAATATTCGGGGCTTAATATTTAATATAGTGGCGCCCAACGGTGTGGCTGCACGGACCTGCAGCCCCAAAAGGAACCTCAGAACCTTGGAAAAGCATTACAGCAGCTTTGCTTCCACTGGAAAGAGCTGTGGTTGCACAGCTCTCCGGAGAGACTTGGGACTGATCCCACAAAAAGCCTCGAGGAACGCACTGCGCCTCTGGAAAAACAGCTCCTTTCTGGTGAGCGAAGTTTCCAGGGGAGAATAGGGGAGCCCCTTCCTGCCCAAGGGGTCCTATTCAAGTGAAGAGACCAGCCTGCCTGATCTTGCCAGGCACTGCTTCGATTTCGGTGAGTATTTCTGCTCCTTCGGGGGGTAGTAGCTCAAAAAACCCGTCTTTGCCGTGAGACGAGTTCCCTTTTAAAAACCCGTCTTTGCCGTGAGACGAGTTCCCTTTTGCCCTTTGCGTTTTAGGCTGCGCAGCCCTGCGGTGATAAGGTAGTTCTCTGTAAAGCTTTAACTCTCCGGCGTTTTCTCGCCGCTTTTGGAATTGGCGCCAGCTCGGAGGAGCGGGACGGCCTTGCCTGCCCCTCCTCCCGCCCCGGCTCGGCAGCGTGCTCGGCTCTCGGTGCTTGGGGGGTGCTGCGTTCGCGCGGGGGACGCTTTGTCTCTGTCTCCACGCGGCGCGGGGCGGCCCCGGTTTCGGCTCGCCACGTGGCGCGGGGAGGGAGCTCTCTCTCTCTCGGCGCGGGGCGGCTGCATTCCCGCGGGCGGGGTCCCGACTCCCTGCTGCTCCTGCCCGCGGCAATTCTAAAAGCAGTGTATACAGCTGCATTGTGAAAGCTTTCGTCTGTTATCGCCTTTTAACCGTAGGTTTTTTTTTTTTTGAAATCGGTAGCTGATTTTGGTTTTGTATTCAGTCGGCGGGAATTTGTTCTGTGCCATTTACATCTAACATGGGCTCGAAATTAAGTACAGCACAAAAAGGAGTGTATTATCATATTATTGGAATTTTAGTTAATGCAAATGTAAAGTTCTCTAAAGGAAAATTGAAACAGCTTGTAAGGTGGCTTTTTCTGCACTTCCCACAAACTTCTCCTGAGGAAGTCCACAATATTCAATTTTGGGATAAAATAGGGTATGAATTGATAACCTTGGGACAGTCTGGGAATACATCCTCAGCTAAATTTGTGTTCTGGAGCTTGCAAATTAGACCGCTTTGCTCAAACAAAGGGAATTGGAGAAAAAGCCAAATGTTAAGCCATGTACCTCTGCTCTCCCTGTGTCCCCCCCTTCCAGCCCTGAACCTCTTACCCCAAAACTTGGTATTTTAAAGAGAGCAAATCCGGCTCATGCGCTGGGAAGTCGACTCCCAGTGCAGGTTAAAATGCCTGAGTCCCCTTGTCCACAAGGCCCTGGCCAGGTCTCGTGGAAAACTTCCCAAAACCCTGTTTCCCCCGCTTTAAATCCCAGAGCACGTGTTAGCTTTTCGGAGAGCAGTGATCCCCAAAATGGCCCCCAGTCCCTAGGGGCTACCCAAGATGGAGGATGCCACCTGGCACCCTCCCAAACCTGGTCACCTTCTTCCCGAGATTCCCCTAAGTATCCCAAAATTCCTTCCCCATCCCCCTCTCCTCCTGTTCCTCGTGACACCTTCCCTCCCCGTCCCCTACCCACTGTACCCTCAGCTCCGCCCCTCTACTCCTCCCAGGGGGCGTCTGCCGATGTGACGTCACCGGGTGTCCCCACCCCCTGTTCCCACGGTATCCCCGCCCCCTGCCTTTCCTCTGTCTCCACCCCCTCTTCCCATTGCATCCCCACCCCCTCCCCGGGTTCCCTCGGTAGAGGCACGCCCACTGCATGTCCCCGAACCTGCTTCTGTGCTCCCGTTGCTTCCAATGCAAGGGATACAGGGCAGGAAGCTGCAGACCCAATACAGGGTCCCACTCTGTCATTTGCCCCTGTTTTGTATCAGCCTGCAGCCCAAGGGGGAGCAGCTCAAACTGCTAATTGGAGCTCTTTTGGACGACAATTGATTAAAGAGATCTGGAAATCCCACAAGGAGTATGGCCCACACAGTCCATACTTCCGTGGCCTTTTGAATTCTGAATTGAGCAGGACTGTAGTCGTCCTGCATGATTTAAAACAGCTTTTCTCATGCCTCATGACATCTACAGAATTCAAATTATGGGAATTAGCATGGAAACAACTGCTAAAAGAGGCTCTCCCAGGCTTGCATGCTGATCCAAACACAGCGAAAGATGCTAATGGCATGCCGATTACCATTGAGCATCTCTTCGGTGATGGTCAGTGGTCTTCCCCCTCGATCCAAGCAACTGTAATACCCTTCTCAAGTGTACAAACACTTGAGAAGGTAAAAGAAGCAGCTGAAAAAGCATTCTTTTCCCTCCAACCTGAGGGGCCTTTTGAGCCCTATAGTAAGATTAAACAGCTACCATCCGAGCCTTTTCTGAAATTTGTAGAAAGGTTAACTAGAGCCATTGAAGTCCAAGTTAAAAAAGAGAATGCAAAGGAAGAGGTTTTAGAGGAAATGGCATTTACAAACGCAAATGAACAGTGTCGAGCGGCAATTTTGAGCCTTCCTCTAGAACCTCCCCCTACACTAAAAGATATGCTTCTAGTTTGTAACAGGAAAGTGCCTCTGATGAGTGTTGCTGAAGACACCAGACCAAGGCTGCTGCCAAGACCACCTCAGCGTGTTGCCGTTGCCAGCCCTGCGCCCATTCCCTCAGCACAGCAGTACCCTGGGCAGCAGCGACGACCAGCAATGGTTGACCCCACGAAGCCATGCCTGCTTTGCCATAACCTTGGGCATTGGAGTAACCAGTGCCCCCTGAAAAGGCAATTTGATGAATTTAGAAATGGCACGAGAGGGAAATGACAAACACTCCCAGGGGGTCAACAACAACAAAAAAACTGAATGGGGAGCGCCGGCCTGCCAGGCGTGCAGACATAAAAAGAGCAGGCCAAGGGAATAAGGGAACCAAAACGAACCAAGCGCGCGGTAATGTTACTATTTCTGTAAGTGAAGCAGATGCTTCAAAGACCACGTCTGCTGGTCCACTGTTAAAAATGAAACAAAATAACCTTTGTTATAATTTAGATGAAGCTATGTTAACCATTTCTTCTGTCAATGAGCCTTACAGGTTGCAGCTGACAGAATCACTCCACCTGAAAGATACGGACTGGCATTTTGTCTCTGTCAACCCAGATCAGAAGGTTACTTGGCACCGTATTCACTGTAAGTACATCGTCATTGGGAACACCAAACACGCACCACATGAGATTGAAATTGCTCCAGGAATGACAGCATCAGATCCTGAGCAATTCGTTCTCGGGCTGCACTGTTTCCACCCACTCCTGTTTCTTCCCAAAGGTCAAATTGTTGCACCCTGTGCCATTTTTGCCTGAAGGCACCAAAAAGCAAGGGCCCATAGTCGCCCGGGTCCAAGTTATTGGGAGAGACAAACCCAAATTAGGGTGTAATGTCAGTGGGGGTGGAGAGTCAAAACGCATTGAGATGCTTGTAGAAACGGGTGCAGACTGCACAGTGATCCCAGTACAAGACTGGCCAGCACACTGGCCTTTGCAAAATGTTGCTAGTCACGTTCAAGGTGTAGGAGGTCTGCAATTGGCAAGACAATCCAAAAGCATAATCCAAATCGAAGGACCAAATGGACAGTTGGCAAATATCCATCCATTTGTGTTAGATTATTCGGAACCTTTTTTTAGGGAGAGATTTAGATCTAATGGCCCAGTGGGGTGTCACAATTGATATTCCAGACTCCCCACAGGATTTTTGTACATGGTCATGGAACAACAGCGCCCCACCCAAAAACTGAAGTGGAAAACAGACAAACCAGTTGAGGTGAAACAGTGGCCGCTCAGTAAACAAAAAAAAAAGGCACTTGAAGAGCTAGTGGAAGAGCAATTGAAAAAGGGTCACATTGTGGAGACCACGTCCCCGTGGAACTCTCCAGTGTTTGTCATTCAGAAAGCTGACATAAAGAGATGGCGGCTCCTCCACGACCTCCAACAAATTAATAATGTCATTGAAGATATGGGCTCTCCCCAGCCTGGTATGCCATACCCAACAATGCTTCCCCAGGATTGGAAATTAGCTGTTATTGGTATAAAAGATTGTTTTTTCAATATTCCCCTCCACCCTGACGATGCACCGCGTTTTGCATTCCCGGTCCCCACCATCAACATGGAAGCCCCTATAAGAAAGGTACCATTGGACAGTTCTCCCTCAGGGCCTTAAGGTCTCGCCAGCGATCTGCCAGTGGTATGTCTCTTCCCTGCTTTCCCCAGTGCGTGCAGCTGCAGAAAAGGCCATCATCTATCATTATATGGATGATATCCTTGTGTGTGCCCCCACTGATGATCTACTCACACATGCTCTTGATCTAACGATCGATGCATTGATTTTGCAGGGTTCGAGCTCCAGGGAAGGAAAATTCAAAAGATGCCACCTTGGAAATATTTGGGCCTAGAAATTGGAAATAGGACCATTGTTTCTCAAAAACTAGAAATCAATCCAAGGATCAAGACCCTTGAGGATGTCCACAAATTGTGTGGGTCTTTGAATTGGGTAAGACCATGGCTCGGTCTGACTAATGAAGACCTTGCCCCTCTTTTCAATTTATTGAAAGGGGGAGAGGACCCAGTTGCTCCTAGGTCTATTACCCCAGAGGCACGGAAAGCTCTAGAAAAGGTTCAGATTGCAGTGTCCACAAAACAGGCCCACCGATGCCGGCCTGACCTGCCATTCAAATTTATCATCTTAGGTAAGTTGCCACACCTCCATGGAATCATTTTCCAGTGGGAGGAAAAACAAACTCCTAAGGTAAAGGGCACATCTAAAAAGGGCCAGGACAAGAGGGACCCTCTCTTGATCATAGAATGGGTTTTCCTCAGTCACAAAAGGTCCAAGAGAATGACAAAGCCTCAGGAGCTGGTAGCAGAACTGATCCAGAAAGCAAAAACCCGGATCAGGGAGTTAGCAGGATGTGACTTTGAGTGCATTCACATTCCAATTGAGTTAAAATCGGGTCAAAATTCTATGCAGATATTGGAACAATTGCTTCGAGAAAATGAAGTGTTGCAGTTTGCTCTGGATTCCTACTCAGGACAAATTTCTGTCCACCGGCCTGCCCACAAAATGTTCAAACAAGATGTTCAATTTATTCTGAAATTGAGAAGTGCTCAGAGTAGGAGACCTTTAAAAAAGGCTCTGACTGTCTTTACAGATGCGTCCGGGAGGTCCCACAAGTCTGTTATGACTTGGAAGGATCCTCAAACCCAGCAGTGGGAGATGGACATTGCTGAGGTGGAAGGTTCACCTCAGGTTGCTGAATTGGCTGCTGTTCTAGGGCTTTTGAAAGGTTCTCAGAACTATTCAATCTGATAACGGATTCTGCATATGTGGCAGGAGTAGTGTCCAGGGCAGATCAAGCCATACTGCAAGAAGTGTCTAACATCACACTTTTCGAATTGCTCTCAAAACTTGTAAAGTTAGTCACCTGCTGAGAGCAACTATTTAATGTGATGCACGTCAGGTCATACACCAACTTGCCAGGGTTTATCGCTGAAGGCAACAGAAGGGCAGATGCTCTTGCTGCACCTGCAGTGATGGCCACTCTTCCAAACGTTTTTGAACAGGCAAAAATCAGCCACCAGCTTTTCCACCAAAATGCACCTGGCCTGGTTCGTTAGTTTCACCTCACTCGAGAACAGGCCAAAGTGATTGTGGACACATGCCCAAATTGCCAACAACATGCACTCCCTACAGTGAGTACGGGAGCAAACTCCAGGGGGTTGAACAGTTGTGAACTGTGGCAAACAGACGTAACACACATACAGTCTTTTGGACGGCAGAAATACGTTCATGTTAGTGTAGATACCTTTTCTGGAGCGGTCTATGCCTCTGCCCACACAGGAGAGTCATCTATCGATGCCATTAAGCACCTCTTACAGGCTTTTTCTTTCATGGGCATCCCCAAGGAGTTGAAAACTGATAACGGGCCTGCCTACAAATCCAAGGAATTTGGGAGCTTCCTGCAGCAATGGGGAGGAGAGCACAAAACTGGCATCCCCTACTCCCCTACAGGTCAAGCCATTGTAGAACGGACTCACCGTGATATTAAAAGAGTCCTGGACCAGCAACAACAGGTTCTGAAGGTGGAACCTCCCAACATCTGGTTGCCCAGGGCACTGTTCACAATCAATTTTCTGAATTGTTCCTTTGGCAGCCTGAACCCGCCCATCCTACGCCACTTTGGGGGGAGCAGTCATACGATGATGAAAGAAAAGCCTCCGGTTTTAGTAAAGGACCCTGAGACTTGGAAGACGGTGGGACCTTACAAATTGGTTCCTTGGGGACGTGG
Organism: Molothrus aeneus; assembly: GCF_037042795.1. Classification (NCBI taxonomy): domain Eukaryota; kingdom Metazoa; phylum Chordata; class Aves; order Passeriformes; family Icteridae; genus Molothrus; species Molothrus aeneus. The sequence goes on from NC_089680.1 coordinate 74,158,017, forward strand.
ATATGCCTGTGTGTCCACCCCCTCTGGGTTAAAGTGAGTTCCTTCCAAATGGGTAAGGCCCTACTTCCCCAAGGTCTCAGAGAAATCGACAGAAGCGCCCCAGTTGCCAATGCTGCCTGGAGAAGGAAACGCCGCACGCATTCTCTGGAGGAAATTCCATTTAAGCCTTCTTTCTGGAATAGTTTGTAATATGTTTGTCTTAAGTTCCTTGTACCAGTTTAGATCCCATTGTTCGTGTGTAGCCTCAAGACACCATGAGATCAAGTCTGCTCCTTGTCCTACTCGTGATCATCCCACCCGCGATCTCCTGCATAGTCCCTCAGCCCAAAGCACGTATGGACTACCTTGGCAAAAGCCCTCGGACATCAAGAGAGAAACTGACGACTGGCTGAGTGAACTGTTCAAAGGCTGGGGACTCTCGGGCTGGTTGGGATCTATTCTGAAAACTGTGTTTTTAGTATTGTTTATATTAGTTATCGCTCTAGTTGTTAGCATTGTTTTTGGACTAGTCAAACGCATGGTTCTCAAGTTGATTTCAAGCTCATCTCCCCCTCCTGAAGTTTACCATTTGGAAGCCCTTAGTGCTCCAATGAATGACATGGAACCCTCAGTGGAAAGCACATAACCTCCTGTAGAGGAGGAATCGATTTACCAACCATGGTTTGGCAAGCACTCTGCACCACAAACCCAGTCCTCTTCTTTTTAAACAAAACTAGGGGAAGATGTTGCAGTGTGATGGCCCCAGGTGTGTCAACCTTTCCCCTCCCCATTTTGCCCTCCTGCTAAGAGGTGTCCATCAATCTTAATGTTCCAGCAAGGGCGTCGTGTGGTTGGCAGAAGTTCAAAAGATGCCCCTCAGGGCCGGGCTCATTGGCCTGTCCAAGTGTCTGTATCCCTTGAGCCTTCCCCTCCTCCCACCTGGTTGGCCCTCACCGGTCCCTTCCCCTCCCCCTGTCCCCGGGGCTTAAAAGGAAAGGAGACGAGACCATGCGGCCGGAGTTCAACAGCTGGGAGCTGTTTCAGAGGTCTACCATCCTGAAATAAACCTCTGGATTAAGGCTCTACGATAGAATCCGCTCCTTTCTCTTCACCGTCGCTTAACCTTTTCCGCCAGAGGTAAACTGAGTTCCTACTATGCCTGGATTTGTTCCCAGTGCCCAGCTGCAGCATCCAGCCGGCCAAAGGTATCTCTGAGGTGAAACACCACAGCTGCCGCCTTTGGTCCAGCAGCAAGGGCCAGACGAAGTCAGGCACCCCCCACCCGGAAATATATGGGATTAATATTCTATAAGAAAGTAATCTCCACAATGGACAGCAGAGAAAGAGTTGACTGACAAAACTTTTGGAGGAGCTAAGAGTATAAAAGGCAGAGCATCCTTTTTGTAGATGAGCGCATGGCTGCTAGTCACAGAGACTTCCAATGCTGTAATTTTTCCTTATTCAATCCTCTGTTAAGGTTTAATAAACCTTTAAAATTTTAAAAATGAAAGTCATTTCTCACACGTGCAATGCTATGGGCCATTTTCTTGGTCTAGTTTCCTTTGCTTGTCTCCCATCTGAGTGTTCAGCTGGGGTACAGGCTGTAGGTGCTTGGGGCACTCTTGGAGTTCCTCTTGGATCCCCTGAACAACAGGGTTTGGCCCATGAGGGGAATTTGTGCTGCTTTGTGACAGAGGAGAACTTCCCTGGCTCTTTTGTGTTTGCTGTAGGGAAGGTTGGTTATTGCTTGGCATAAATTCACAGACCAACATGGAGCGTTTGCTTTGTGATGTCAGGGCATGGTTGCCACGTCGTCGTAGTGACATCAGAAGGGTGCCTTGGTGCACGGAAGGCCTGAGTGTCAGAGCAGCCCTAGCGCTTGCTCAGATCAGGAGAACTTTCCCTGTTGGAGCCTTTGTCAGTAGGCAGCTGCCCACTGACGAGAGCCTTTTTTGTTCTAATGTTGTGGCAAAGTCCCACAACATTGCCACAATGTTTCACTATCTGGCCACGGCAGGTTTTGCTGTCTACGGCATTTCTTTTTCTGCCTATTATGTGACACACTTCTACCGTAAGTAGAGGTTTCCCTTCTACTTAGGTTAGGATGTAACCTAACCTGGCTTTTGTACATCTTCCTGCTCTTTCTTAGTGTCTGAGTTTCTGATTTTGAAACAGAAAGAGCATTAGGATGCCACTGCTTTGGTAAAGCTCCTGTCAAGACATTCAGCTAAAAAGGGGATGTCTGTAGCCACAGGGGCAGCATTTGCAAGGGAACCTGCAGGGCTTCCGTTCCCTCCATGGGAGAGTCTGTGGCAGCAGAGTCTGTCATTTCTTCAGTTTACTGGGATAGCAAGACACCTTTGAAAATGTAGACTGGGAGAACTTCTTGGAAGGCCTTCTAAAAACTCTGAAGTTGTTCCCAGAATTCAGAGAAAGCTTCTTTCCTTCTAAGTTTTCTCCTGAAAGGATTTGACTGTCTAACTTGACCTTTTACTGAGTGCTAAAATAGTGATTCCCTTTGCAAGGAAGTGCAACCTCTAAAGCAGTGAGTGTCTGCTCCAGAACCCTGGAGCTGCTGTTGAGCTGTTTCACAAAGAACTGCCACAGCTCAGGGGAATTTTGGGAAGCTTTTCTGGGCAACAGTTTCCTGCAAGTTAATGAGAAATAGTGCATAGAACTGATTGAAAAAAAAAAAGGAGTAACTGAAGGAGAGGATTTCAGAAGCTGTTTTATGTGTTTGATAGAACAGGAGCATGGAGTGTTAAAGAACAATTTGCACTTTCTTGATCGTATTTGTATTCATTTCCTGGCTAAACAGGCTGAAGTGTAGGCACAGCCAAGAATATTGTCCTGATCTCTTGCTGGCTGTGTGAATGAAATGTATCTCCTGGAGGGATGTTATAAAACGGGAAATGATCTCTTTTTGGGTTGACTGGTTCTGTGGGATTCAGCAGCCCAGGCAGTTTTCTGACAGCATCTGGTTCATTTTCCCTTCCCACTACAGGACACCTGAAGCATGTATTCAGCAGTGCTGAACCTGAGGTGAGTGAGAAAGGGACACTACATGTTCCTGGTGTTTAAGAATTGCAGAGGAAGATGTGAGCTTGGCCAGTAGCAGTAGACAGAAGGGGGCCAGCTAGGAAGGTTGAAAGGAAATCCATTTTACTGCCTGAAAAAAAAAATAACAGAGGCAGAGATATATATTCTTAAATTTAAATCTCCCAGATCTGAATAACTAAAAAACTAGTTACCAAAGAGAACAATTCTGCCTAAAAGCAGATAAAAAAAATTTAACAAAGAGCAATTCCCTGTACAGTGGAATTAGACATTTAAATTCAAGAGACTGCCTTGGAATCCTATTACTATAAACTTTATATCAACTTGCAACATACAAGATTAGAAAAGTAAGGCCATCTTGCAATGGTGCCTGCTGTACCTGAAGTGACATGGGCACCTTTGTGGCGGGGGAGCTGCGTGGGCCCAAAGGATGCAGGGCTAGCGGCCTTGAGCTGCTGATGATGAGGCTGCCTGTGGCCAGACGGCCAAGAAGGCCCAGGGCATGGTGACCTGTGTCAGCAGCAGTGGGGCAGCAGGAGCAGGGCAGTGAGCGTGGCCCTGTGCTGGGCAGCGCTGCGGCCACCGCTGCAGTGCTGGTTGCACTTGTGGGCCCCTGGGCAGCAGAAAGTCCTTGAGGGGCTGCAGCGTGTGCACCGAAGGACAGGGGAGCTGGGCAAGGGCGTGTAGCACAAGGCCAGTGAGGAGGTGCTGAGGGAGCTTTTGCCTTGACAATGGCAGGCTCTTGAGGGACCTTCAGGCAGACGTCCATCAATCCCTGCGTGACAGTGCTCAGCACAAGGGCTGTTTCACCGCCAAACATCCCCTCACTGCATCCTAGGCCTTTAGACACTGGAGGGGGTGACGTTTCCATCTTGTGCTTTGTTGGCTGGTAGTTTTGTTAAGAAGAGAAGGCCTGTTCATTTTCCTTTTTCCAGCAAGCCAAGATGCTTCTGGACAACGTTTCCTGCCCCTTTTTCAGCCCTGGCTGGGATTGTGATCCAGTTTCAGTTTTCTACGTCTGCAGCAGCAGGAGCCAAGGCGTTGCTGTCGCTTTCCTAGTTTTGCATTTCAGTGCTTTCAAGCACTTAAAGCTCCCTTTTGCCAAGCCAACCTTCTGCTGATAGCAGCCAGGGAGGAAAATCAACTTCATATCCATCTAGAGTGCTGCTGAATTGGCCCATTTTAATTTGGTAGCTATGAATTAGAAGCCCTCTGTCACCATGAAATGTTACGATTTTTCCTTAGTAGGTGTGGTGGTAGATGTGAAAAGAGATGAGATTCTGCATGATAGGAAATGGCCTGTCCCTCATGCTCCTCTCTTCTGACAGATGACAGAAGCAAAAGCCCTGTCTCCCCTGGCTCCCGCTGCTCCTGGAGAAGAAGCCAAAGAGGAGCAGGCTGAGCTGCATGACCGCCAGCCTCCATCAGTGCTCACACCAGAGGCTGGATATTCTGAAGATGTAAGTGCCAGTTGTGTGTGGTGCTGTCTTTAGTGCAAGGCAGAGCTGCAAGTTTTGCAGCAGCCAGCACGTTGCTGTTGCTGGCTGAGGATGCTGGGTGCCGGAGTCCTGCCAGGAGCTGGGCATTTCCTCCAGGCAGCGACCAACGCACTTGGCATCTGACCTGTCACCTTGAGGCAGCCCATGGCTGGTGCTTCTGGGAGAGCATCTGGCTGCTTGACTCAGGGCAGCTCTATCTCTTGGCTTCTGCAGTGCTATGGCCAAGGGCAAAGCAGGTAGTGCTGGAGGTGGCAGGCCTTGGTTTGTTTGTTTTCCCTTTTTGGAAAGGTGTGCTTGGCTTGGCAAAGCGGTCTGCATTTTCCTTGAGTAGTTCTTCACTTGTACAGTCTCTTTTGGGCCAGCTGTCTTTTGGCTTTTGATAAGCTGCAAGGGGAGGATTATGTGGTCCATGCAGCTGTGGGCGGGCCACTCTTGTCCCTCCTAGGCAAAGAAAGCAAGTGCGGAGTTGCCAAGCCTTCTTGGGAGGCCAAAAGCAGAAGCGGCCGGTTTCTGTAGATGCATCTTTTGCTGCAGTCTGCAGCTCTGGCAAATGCCTTGGTGCCTGCAGTGGGGGTGAAGCTGCAAGTCCTTGAGCGCTGTCTTGGGAAGAGGAAGGCCATCTTGCAATGGTGCCTGCTGTACCTGAAATGACATGGGCACCTTTGTGGCGGGGAAGCTGCGTGGGCCCAAAGGATGCAGGGCTGGCGGCCTTGAGCTGCTGCTGATGAGGCTGCCTGTGGCCAGGTGGCCAAGAAGGCCCAGGGCATGGTGACCTGTGTCAGCAGCAGTGGGGCAGCAGGAGCAGGGCAGTGAGCGTGGCCCTGTGCTGGGCAGCGCTGCGGCCACCGCTGCAGTGCTGGTTGCACTTGTGGGCCCCTGGGCAGCAGAAAGTCCTTGAGGGGCTGCAGCGTGTGCACCGAAGGACAGGGGAGCTGGGCAAGGGCGTGTAGCACAAGGCCAGTGAGGAGGTGCTGAGGGAGCTTTTGCCTTGACAATGGCAGGCTCTTGAGGGACCTTCAGGCAGACGTCCATCAATCCCTGCGTGACAGTGCTCAGCACAAGGGCTGTTTTACCGCCAAACATCCCCTCACTGCATCCTAGGCCTTTAGACACTGGAGGGGGTGACGTTTCCATCTTGTGCTTTGTTGGCTGGTAGTTTTGTTAAGAAGAGAAGGCCTGTTCATTTTCCTTTTTCCAGCAAGCCAAGATGCTTCTGGACAACGTTTCCTGCCCCTTTTTCAGCCCTGGCTGGGATTGTGATCCAGTTTCAGTTTTCTACGTCTGCAGCAGCAGGAGCCAAGGCGTTGCTGTCGCTTTCCTAGTTTTGCATTTCAGTGCTTTCAAGCACTTAAAGCTCCCTTTTGCCAAGCCAACCTTCTGCTGATAGCAGCCAGGGAGGAAAATCAACTTCATATCCATCTAGAGTGCTGCTGAATTGGCCCATTTTAATTTGGTAGCTATGAATTAGAAGCCCTCTGTCACCATGAAATGTTACGATTTTTCCTTAGTAGGTGTGGTGGTAGATGTGAAAAGAGATGAGATTCTGCATGATAGGAAATGGCCTGTCCCTCATGCTCCTCTCTTCTGACAGATGACAGAAGCAAAAGCCATCTCTCCCCTGGCTCCCGCTGCTCCTGGAGAAGAAGCCAAAGAGGAGCAGGCTGAGCTGCATGACCGCCAGCCTCCATCAGTGCTCACACCAGAGGCTGGATATTCTGAAGATGTAAGTGCCAGTTGTGTGTGGTGCTGTCTTTAGTGCAAGGCAGAGCTGCAAGTTTTGCAGCAGCCAGCACGTTGCTGTTGCTGGCTGAGGATGCTGGGTGCCGGAGTCCTGCCAGGAGCTCGGCATTTCCTCCAGGCAGCGACCAACGCACGTGGCATCTGACCTGTCACCTTGAGGCAGCCCATGGCTGGTGCTTCTGGGAGAGCATCTGGCTGCTTGACTCAGGGCAGCTCTATCTCTTGGCTTCTGCAGTGCTATGGCCAAGGGCAAAGCAGGTAGTGCTGGAGGTGGCAGGCCTTGGTTTGTTTGTTTTCCCTTTTTGGAAAGGTGTGCTTGGCTTGGCAAAGCGGTCTGCATTTTCCTTGAGTAGTTCTTCACTTGTACAGTCTCTTTTGGGCCAGCTGTCTTTTGGCTTTTGATAAGCTGCAAGGGGAGGATTATGTGGTCCATGCAGCTGTGGGCGGGCCACTCTTGTCCCTCCTAGGCAAAGAAAGCAAGTGCGGAGTTGCCAAGCCTTCTTGGGAGGCCAAAAGCAGAAGCGGCCGGTTTCTGTAGATGCATCTTTTGCTGCAGTCTGCAGCTTTGGCAAATGCCTTGGAGCCTGCAGTGGGGGTGAAGCTGCAAGTCCTTGAGCGCTGTCTTGTGTTGCTGGGAAGAGGAAGGCCATCTTGCAATGGTGCCTGCTGTACCTGAAGTGACATGGGCACCTTTGTGGCAGGGGAGCTGCGTGGGCCCAAAGGATTCAGGGCTGGCGGCCTTGAGCTGCTGCTGATGAGGCTGCCTGTGGCCAGGTGGCCAAGAAGGCCCAGGGCATGGTGACCTGTGTCAGCAGCAGTGGGGCAGCAGGAGCAGGGCAGTGAGCGTGGCCCTGTGCTGGGCAGTGCTGCGGCCACCGCTGCAGTGCTGGTTGCACTTGTGGGCCCCTGGGCAGCAGAAAGTCCTTGAGGGGCTGCAGCGTGTGCACCGAAGGACAGGGGAGCTGGGCAAGGGCGTGTAGCACAAGGCCAGTGAGGAGGTGCTGAGGGAGCTTTTGCCTTGACAATGGCAGGCTCTTGAGGGACCTTCAGGCAGACGTCCATCAATCCCTGCGTGACAGTGCTCAGCACAAGGGCTGTTTCACCGCCAAACATCCCCTCACTGCATCCTAGGCCTTTAGACACTGGAGGGGGTGACGTTTCCATCTTGTGCTTTGTTGGCTGGTAGTTTTGTTAAGAAGAGAAGGCCTGTTCATTTTCCTTTTTCCAGCAAGCCAAGATGCTTCTGGACAACGTTTCCTGCCCCTTTTTCAGCCCTGGCTGGGATTGTGATCCAGTTTCAGTTTTCTACGTCTGCAGCAGCAGGAGCCAAGGCGTTGCTGTCGCTTTCCTAGTTTTGCATTTCAGTGCTTTCAAGCACTTAAAGCTCCCTTTTGCCAAGCCAACCTTCTGCTGATAGCAGCCAGGGAGGAAAATCAACTTCATATCCATCTAGAGTGCTGCTGAATTGGCCCATTTTAATTTGGTAGCTATGAATTAGAAGCCCTCTGTCACCATGAAATGTTACGATTTTTCCTTAGTAGGTGTGGTGGTAGATGTGAAAAGAGATGAGATTCTGCATGATAGGAAATGGCCTGTCCCTCATGCTCCTCTCTTCTGACAGATGACAGAAGCAAAAGCCCTGTCTCCCCTGGCTCCCGCTGCTCCTGGAGAAGAAGCCAAAGAGGAGCAGGCTGAGCTGCATGACCGCCAGCCTCCATCAGTGCTCACACCAGAGGCTGGATATTCTGAAGATGTAAGTGCCAGTTGTGTGTGGTGCTGTCTTTAGTGCAAGGCAGAGCTGCAAGTTTTGCAGCAGCCAGCACGTTGCTGTTGCTGGCTGAGGATGCTGGGTGCCGGAGTCCTGCCAGGAGCTCGGCATTTCCTCCAGGCAGCGACCAACGCACTTGGCATCTGACCTGTCACCTTGAGGCAGCCCATGGCTGGTGCTTCTGGGAGAGCATCTGGCTGCTTGACTCAGGGCAGCTCTATCTCTTGGCTTCTGCAGTGCTATGGCCAAGGGCAAAGCAGGTAGTGCTGGAGGTGGCAGGCCTTGGTTTGTTTGTTTTCCCTTTTTGGAAAGGTGTGCTTGGCTTGGCAAAGCGGTCTGCATTTTCCTTGAGTAGTTCTTCACTTGTACAGTCTCTTTTGGGCCAGCTGTCTTTTGGCTTTTGATAAGCTGCAAGGGGAGGATGGTGTGGTCCATGCAGCTGTGGGCGGGCCACTCTTGTCCCTCCTAGGCAAAGAAAGCAAGTGCGGAGTTGCCAAGCCTTCTTGGGAGGCCAAAAGCAGAAGCGGCCGGTTTCTGTAGATGCATCTTTTGCTGCAGTCTGCAGCTCTGGCAAATGCCTTGGTGCCTGCAGTGGGGGTGAAGCTGCAAGTCCTTGAGCGCTGTCTTGGGAAGAGGAAGGCCATCTTGCAATGGTGCCTGCTGTACCTGAAGTGACATGGGCACCTTTGTGGCGGGGGAGCTGCGTGGGCCCAAAGGATGCAGGGCTGGCGGCCTTGAGCTGCTGCTGATGAGGCTGCCTGTGGCCAGGTGGCCAAGAAGGCCCAGGGCATGGTGACCTGTGTCAGCAGCAGTGGGGCAGCAGGAGCAGGGCAGTGAGCGTGGCCCTGTGCTGGGCAGCGCTGCGGCCACCGCTGCAGTGCTGGTTGCACTTGTGGGCCCCTGGGCAGCAGAAAGTCCTTGAGGGGCTGCAGCGTGTGCACCGAAGGACAGGGGAGCTGGGCAAGGGCGTGTAGCACAAGGCCAGTGAGGAGGTGCTGAGGGAGCTTTTGCCTTGACAATGGCAGGCTCTTGAGGGACCTTCAGGCAGACGTCCATCAATCCCTGCATGACAGTGCTCAGCACAAGGGCTGTTTCACCGCCAAACATCCCCTCACTGCATCCTAGGCCTTTAGACACTGGAGGGGGTGACGTTTCCATCTTGTGCTTTGTTGGCTGGTAGTTTTGTTAAGAAGAGAAGGCCTGTTCATTTTCCTTTTTCCAGCAAGCCAAGATGCTTCTGGACAACGTTTCCTGCCCCTTTTTCAGCCCTGGCTGGGATTGTGATCCAGTTTCAGTTTTCTACGTCTGCAGCAGCAGGAGCCAAGGCGTTGCTGTCGCTTTCCTAGTTTTGCATTTCAGTGCTTTCAAGCACTTAAAGCTCCCTTTTGCCAAGCCAACCTTCTGCTGATAGCAGCCAGGGAGGAAAATCAACTTCATATCCATCTAGAGTGCTGCTGAATTGGCCCATTTTAATTTGGTAGCTATGAATTAGAAGCCCTCTGTCACCATGAAATGTTACGATTTTTCCTTAGTAGGTGTGGTGGTAGATGTGAAAAGAGATGAGATTCTGCATGATAGGAAATGGCCTGTCCCTCATGCTCCTCTCTTCTGACAGATGACAGAAGCAAAAGCCCTGTCTCCCCTGGCTCCCGCTGCTCCTGGAGAAGAAGCCAAAGAGGAGCAGGCTGAGCTGCATGACCGCCAGCCTCCATCAGTGCTCACACCAGAGGCTGGATATTCTGAAGATGTAAGTGCCAGTTGTGTGTGGTGCTGTCTTTAGTGCAAGGCAGAGCTGCAAGTTTTGCAGCAGCCAGCACGTTGCTGTTGCTGGCTGAGGATGCTGGGTGCCGGAGTCCTGCCAGGAGCTCGGCATTTCCTCCAGGCAGCGACCAACGCACTTGGCATCTGACCTGTCACCTTGAGGCAGCCCATGGCTGGTGCTTCTGGGAGAGCATCTGGCTGCTTGACTCAGGGCAGCTCTATCTCTTGGCTTCTGCAGTGCTATGGCCAAGGGCAAAGCAGGTAGTGCTGGAGGTGGCAGGCCTTGGTTTGTTTGTTTTCCCTTTTTGGAAAGGTGTGCTTGGCTTGGCAAAGCGGTCTGCATTTTCCTTGAGTAGTTCTTCACTTGTACAGTCTCTTTTGGGCCAGCTGTCTTTTGGCTTTTGATAAGCTGCAAGGGGAGGATTATGTGGTCCATGCAGCTGTGGGCGGGCCACTCTTGTCCCTCCTAAGCAAAGAAAGCAAGTGCGGAGTTGCCAAGCCTTCTTGGGAGGCCAAAAGCAGAAGCGGCCGGTTTCTGTAGATGCATCTTTTGCTGCAGTCTGCAGCTTTGGCAAATGCCTTGGAGCCTGCCGTGGGGGTGAAGCTGCAAGTCCTTGAGCGCTGTCTTGTGTTGCTGGGAAGAGGAAGGCCATCTTGCAATGGTGCCTGCTGTACCTGAAGTGACATGGGCACCTTTGTGGCGGGGGAGCTGCGTGGGCCCAAAGGATGCAGGGCTAGCGGCCTTGAGCTGCTGATGATGAGGCTGCCTGTGGCCAGACGGCCAAGAAGGCCCAGGGCATGGTGACCTGTGTCAGCAGCAGTGGGGCAGCAGGAGCAGGGCAGTGAGCGTGGCCCTGTGCTGGGCAGCGCTGCGGCCACCGCTGCAGTGCTGGTTGCACTTGTGGGCCCCTGGGCAGCAGAAAGTCCTTGAGGGGCTGCAGCGTGTGCACCGAAGGACAGGGGAGCTGGGCAAGGGCGTGTAGCACAAGGCCAGTGAGGAGGTGCTGAGGGAGCTTTTGCCTTGACAATGGCAGGCTCTTGAGGGACCTTCAGGCAGACGTCCATCAATCCCTGCGTGACAGTGCTCAGCACAAGGGCTGTTTCACCGCCAAACATCCCCTCACTGCATCCTAGGCCTTTAGACACTGGAGGGGGTGACGTTTCCATCTTGTGCTTTGTTGGCTGGTAGTTTTGTTAAGAAGAGAAGGCCTGTTCATTTTCCTTTTTCCAGCAAGCCAAGATGCTTCTGGACAACATTTCCTGCCCCTTTTTCAGCCCTGGCTGGGATTGTGATCCAGTTTCAGTTTTCTACGTCTGCAGCAGCAGGAGCCAAGGCGTTGCTGTCGCTTTCTTAGTTTTGCATTTCAGTGCTTTCAAGCACTTAAAGCTCCCTTTTGCCAAGCCAACCTTCTGCTGATAGCAGCCAGGGAGGAAAATCAACTTCATATCCATCTAGAGTGCTGCTGAATTGGCCCATTTTAATTTGGTAGCTATGAATTAGAAGCCCTCTGTCACCATGAAATGTTACGATTTTTCCTTAGTAGGTGTGGTGGTAGATGTGAAAAGAGATGAGATTCTGCATGATAGGAAATGGCCTGTCCCTCATGCTCCTCTCTTCTGACAGATGACAGAAGCAAAAGCCCTGTCTCCCCTGGCTCCCGCTGCTCCTGGAGAAGAAGCCAAAGAGGAGCAGGCTGAGCTGCATGACCGCCAGCCTCCATCAGTGCTCACCCCAGAGGCTGGATATTCTGAAGATGTAAGTGCCAGTTGTGTGTGGTGCTGTCTTTAGTGCAAGGCAGAGCTGCAAGTTTTGCAGCAGCCAGCACGTTGCTGTTGCTGGCTGAGGATGCTGGGTGCCGGAGTCCTGCCAGGAGCTGGGCATTTCCTCCAGGCAGCGACCAACGCACTTGGCATCTGACCTGTCACCTTGAGGCAGCCCATGGCTGGTGCTTCTGGGAGAGCATCTGGCTGCTTGACTCAGGGCAGCTCTATCTCTTGGCTTCTGCAGTGCTATGGCCAAGGGCAAAGCAGGTAGTGCTGGAGGTGGCAGGCCTTGGTTTGTTTGTTTTCCCTTTTTGGAAAGGTGTGCTTGGCTTGGCAAAGCGGTCTGCATTTTCCTTGAGTAGTTCTTCACTTGTACAGTCTCTTTTGGGCCAGCTGTCTTTTGGCTTTTGATAAGCTGCAAGGGGAGGATGGTGTGGTCCATGCAGCTGTGGGCGGGCCACTCTTGTCCCTCCTAGGCAAAGAAAGCAAGTGCGGAGTTGCCAAGCCTTCTTGGGAGGCCAAAAGCAGAAGCGGCCGGTTTCTGTAGATGCATCTTTTGCTGCAGTCTGCAGCTCTGGCAAATGCCTTGGTGCCTGCAGTGGGGGTGAAGCTGCAAGTCCTTGAGCGCTGTCTTGGGAAGAGGAAGGCCATCTTGCAATGGTGCCTGCTGTACCTGAAGTGACATGGGCACCTTTGTGGCGGGGGAGCTGCGTGGGCCCAAAGGATGCAGGGCTGGCGGCCTTGAGCTGCTGCTGATGAGGCTGCCTGTGGCCAGACGGCCAAGAAGGCCCAGGGCATGGTGACCTGTGTCAGCAGCAGTGGGGCAGCAGGAGCAGGGCAGTGAGCGTGGCCCTGTGCTGGGCAGCGCTGCGGCCACCGCTGCAGTGCTGGTTGCACTTGTGGGCCCCTGGGCAGCAGAAAGTCCTTGAGGGGCTGCAGCGTGTGCACCGAAGGACAGGGGAGCTGGGCAAGGGCGTGTAGCACAAGGCCAGTGAGGAGGTGCTGAGGGAGCTTTTGCCTTGACAATGGCAGGCTCTTGAGGGACCTTCAGGCAGACGTCCATCAATCCCTGCGTGACAGTGCTCAGCACAAGGGCTGTTTTACCGCCAAACATCCCCTCACTGCATCCTAGGCCTTTAGACACTGGAGGGGGTGACGTTTCCATCTTGTGCTTTGTTGGCTGGTAGTTTTGTTAAGAAGAGAAGGCCTGTTCATTTTCCTTTTTCCAGCAAGCCAAGATGCTTCTGGACAACGTTTCCTGCCCCTTTTTCAGCCCTGGCTGGGATTGTGATCCAGTTTCAGTTTTCTACGTCTGCAGCAGCAGGAGCCAAGGCGTTGCTGTCGCTTTCCTAGTTTTGCATTTCAGTGCTTTCAAGCACTTAAAGCTCCCTTTTGCCAAGCCAACCTTCTGCTGATAGCAGCCAGGGAGGAAAATCAACTTCATATCCATCTAGAGTGCTGCTGAATTGGCCCATTTTAATTTGGTAGCTATGAATTAGAAGCCCTCTGTCACCATGAAATGTTACGATTTTTCCTTAGTAGGTGTGGTGGTAGATGTGAAAAGAGATGAGATTCTGCATGATAGGAAATGGCCTGTCCCTCATGCTCCTCTCTTCTGACAGATGACAGAAGCAAAAGCCCTGTCTCCCCTGGCTCCCGCTGCTCCTGGAGAAGAAGCCAAAGAGGAGCAGGCTGAGCTGCATGACCGCCAGCCTCCATCAGTGCTCACCCCAGAGGCTGGATATTCTGAAGATGTAAGTGCCAGTTGTGTGTGGTGCTGTCTTTAGTGCAAGGCAGAGCTGCAAGTTTTGCAGCAGCCAGCACGTTGCTGTTGCTGGCTGAGGATGCTGGGTGCCGGAGTCCTGCCAGGAGCTCGGCATTTCCTCCAGGCAGCGACCAACGCACTTGGCATCTGACCTGTCACCTTGAGGCAGCCCATGGCTGGTGCTTCTGGGAGAGCATCTGGCTGCTTGACTCAGGGCAGCTCTATCTCTTGGCTTCTGCAGTGCTATGGCCAAGGGCAAAGCAGGTAGTGCTGGAGGTGGCAGGCCTTGGTTTGTTTGTTTTCCCTTTTTGGAAAGGTGTGCTTGGCTTGGCAAAGCGGTCTGCATTTTCCTTGAGTAGTTCTTCACTTGTACAGTCTCTTTTGGGCCAGCTGTCTTTTGGCTTTTGATAAGCTGCAAGGGGAGGATTATGTGGTCCATGCAGCTGTGGGCGGGCCACTCTTGTCCCTCCTAGGCAAAGAAAGCAAGTGCGGAGTTGCCAAGCCTTCTTGGAAGGCCAAAAGCAGAAGCGGCCGGTTTCTGTAGATGCATCTTTTGCTGCAGTCTGCAGCTTTGGCAAATGCCTTGGAGCCTGCCGTGGGGGTGAAGCTGCAAGTCCTTGAGCGCTGTCTTGTGTTGCTGGGAAGAGGAAGGCCATCTTGCAATGGTGCCTGCTGTACCTGAAGTGACATGGGCACCTTTGTGGCAGGGGAGCTGCGTGGGCCCAAAGGATTCAGGGCTGGCGGCCTTGAGCTGCTGCTGATGAGGCTGCCTGTGGCCAGGTGGCCAAGAAGGCCCAGGGCATGGTGACCTGTGTCAGCAGCAGTGGGGCAGCAGGAGCAGGGCAGTGAGCGTGGCCCTGTGCTGGGCAGCGCTGCGGCCACCGCTGCAGTGCTGGTTGCACTTGTGGGCCCCTGGGCAGCAGAAAGTCCTTGAGGGGCTGCAGCATGTGCACCAAAGGACAGGGGAGCTGGGCAAGGACGTGTAGCACAAGGCCAGTGAGGAGGTGCTGAGGGAGCTTTTGCCTTGACAATGGCAGGCTCTTGAGGGACCTTCAGGCAGACGTCCATCAATCCCTGCGTGACAGTGCTCAGCACAAGGGCTGTTTCACCGCCAAACATCCCCTCACTGCATCCTAGGCCTTTAGACACTGGAGGGGGTGACGTTTCCATCTTGTGCTTTGTTGGCTGGTAGTTTTGTTAAGAAGAGAAGGCCTGTTCATTTTCCTTTTTCCAGCAAGCCAAGATGCTTCTGGACAACGTTTCCTGCCCCTTTTTCAGCCCTGGCTGGGATTGTGATCCAGTTTCAGTTTTCTACGTCTGCAGCAGCAGGAGCCAAGGCGTTGCTGTCGCTTTCCTAGTTTTGCATTTCAGTGCTTTCAAGCACTTAAAGCTCCCTTTTGCCAAGCCAACCTTCTGCTGATAGCAGCCAGGGAGGAAAATCAACTTCATATCCATCTAGAGTGCTGCTGAATTGGCCCATTTTAATTTGGTAGCTATGAATTAGAAGCCCTCTGTCACCATGAAATGTTACGATTTTTCCTTAGTAGGTGTGGTGGTAGATGTGAAAAGAGATGAGATTCTGCATGATAGGAAATGGCCTGTCCCTCATGCTCCTCTCTTCTGACAGATGACAGAAGCAAAAGCCATCTCTCCCCTGGCTCCCGCTGCTCCTGGAGAAGAAGCCAAAGAGGAGCAGGCTGAGCTGCATGACCGCCAGCCTCCATCAGTGCTCACCCCAGAGGCTGGATATTCTGAAGATGTAAGTGCCAGTTGTGTGTGGTGCTGTCTTTAGTGCAAGGCAGAGCTGCAAGTTTTGCAGCAGCCAGCACGTTGCTGTTGCTGGCTGAGGATGCTGGGTGCCGGAGTCCTGCCAGGAGCTCGGCATTTCCTCCAGGCAGCGACCAACGCACTTGGCATCTGACCTGTCACCTTGAGGCAGCCCATGGCTGGTGCTTCTGGGAGAGCATCTGGCTGCTTGACTCAGGGCAGCTCTATCTCTTGGCTTCTGCAGTGCTATGGCCAAGGGCAAAGCAGGTAGTGCTGGAGGTGGCAGGCCTTGGTTTGTTTGTTTTCCCTTTTTGGAAAGGTGTGCTTGGCTTGGCAAAGCGGTCTGCATTTTCCTTGAGTAGTTCTTCACTTGTACAGTCTCTTTTGGGCCAGCTGTCTTTTGGCTTTTGATAAGCTGCAAGGGGAGGATTATGTGGTCCATGCAGCTGTGGGCGGGCCACTCTTGTCCCTCCTAGGCAAAGAAAGAAAGTGCGGAGTTGCCAAGCCTTCTTGGGAGGCCAAAAGCAGAAGCGGCCGGTTTCTGTAGATGCATCTTTTGCTGCAGTCTGCAGCTTTGGCAAATGCCTTGGAGCCTGCAGTGGGGGTGAAGCTGCAAGTCCTTGAGCGCTGTCTTGTGTTGCTGGGAAGAGGAAGGCCATCTTGCAATGGTGCCTGCTGTACCTGAAGTGACATGGGCACCTTTGTGGCAGGGGAGCTGCGTGGGCCCAAAGGATTCAGGGCTGGCGGCCTTGAGCTGCTGCTGATGAGGCTGCCTGTGGCCAGGGGGCCAAGAAGGCCCAGGGCATGGTGACCTGTGTCAGCAGCAGTGGGGCAGCAGGAGCAGGGCAGTGAGCGTGGCCCTGTGCTGGGCAGCGCTGCGGCCACCGCTGCAGTGCTGGTTGCACTTGTGGGCCCCTGGGCAGCAGAAAGTCCTTGAGGGGCTGCAGCGTGTGCACCGAAGGACAGGGGAGCTGGGCAAGGGCGTGTAGCACAAGGCCAGTGAGGAGGTGCTGAGGGAGCTTTTGCCTTGACAATGGCAGGCTCTTGAGGGACCTTCAGGCAGACGTCCATCAATCCCTGCGTGACAGTGCTCAGCACAAGGGCTGTTTCACCGCCAAACATCCCCTCACTGCATCCTAGGCCTTTAGACACTGGAGGGGGTGACGTTTCCATCTTGTGCTTTGTTGGCTGGTAGTTTTGTTAAGAAGAGAAGGCCTGTTCATTTTCCTTTTTCCAGCAAGCCAAGATGCTTCTGGACAACGTTTCCTGCCCCTTTTTCAGCCCTGGCTGGGATTGTGATCCAGTTTCAGTTTTCTACGTCTGCAGCAGCAGGAGCCAAGGCGTTGCTGTCGCTTTCCTAGTTTTGCATTTCAGTGCTTTCAAGCACTTAAAGCTCCCTTTTGCCAAGCCAACCTTCTGCTGATAGCAGCCAGGGAGGAAAATCAACTTCATATCCATCTAGAGTGCTGCTGAATTGGCCCATTTTAATTTGGTAGCTATGAATTAGAAGCCCTCTGTCACCATGAAATGTTACGATTTTTCCTTAGTAGGTGTGGTGGTAGATGTGAAAAGAGATGAGATTCTGCATGATAGGAAATGGCCTGTCCCTCATGCTCCTCTCTTCTGACAGATGACAGAAGCAAAAGCCCTGTCTCCCCTGGCTCCCGCTGCTCCTGGAGAAGAAGCCAAAGAGGAGCAGGCTGAGCTGCATGACCGCCAGCCTCCATCAGTGCTCACCCCAGAGGCTGGATATTCTGAAGATGTAAGTGCCAGTTGTGTGTGGTGCTGTCTTTAGTGCAAGGCAGAGCTGCAAGTTTTGCAGCAGCCAGCACGTTGCTGTTGCTGGCTGAGGATGCTGGGTGCCGGAGTCCTGCCAGGAGCTCGGCATTTCCTCCAGGCAGCGACCAACGCACTTGGCATCTGACCTGTCACCTTGAGGCAGCCCATGGCTGGTGCTTCTGGGAGAGCATCTGGCTGCTTGACTCAGGGCAGCTCTATCTCTTGGCTTCTGCAGTGCTATGGCCAAGGGCAAAGCAGGTAGTGCTGGAGGTGGCAGGCCTTGGTTTGTTTGTTTTCCCTTTTTGGAAAGGTGTGCTTGGCTTGGCAAAGCGGTCTGCATTTTCCTTGAGTAGTTCTTCACTTGTACAGTCTCTTTTGGGCCAGCTGTCTTTTGGCTTTTGATAAGCTGCAAGGGGAGGATGGTGTGGTCCATGCAGCTGTGGGCGGGCCACTCTTGTCCCTCCTAGGCAAAGAAAGCAAGTGCGGAGTTGCCAAGCCTTCTTGGGAGGCCAAAAGCAGAAGCGGCCGGTTTCTGTAGATGCATCTTTTGCTGCAGTCTGCAGCTTTGGCAAATGCCTTGGAGCCTGCAGTGGGGGTGAAGCTGCAAGTCCTTGAGCGCTGTCTTGGGAAGAGGAAGGCCATCTTGCAATGGTGCCTGCTGTACCTGAAGTGACATGGGCACCTTTGTGGCGGGGGAGCTGCGTGGGCCCAAAGGATGCAGGGCTGGCGGCCTTGAGCTGCTGCTGATGAGGCTGCCTGTGGCCAGGTGGCCAAGAAGGCCCAGGGCATGGTGACCTGTGTCAGCAGCAGTGGGGCAGCAGGAGCAGGGCAGTGAGCGTGGCCCTGTGCTGGGCAGCGCTGCGGCCACCGCTGCAGTGCTGGTTGCACTTGTGGGCCCCTGGGCAGCAGAAAGTCCTTGAGGGGCTGCAGCGTGTGCACCGAAGGACAGGGGAGCTGGGCAAGGGCGTGTAGCACAAGGCCAGTGAGGAGGTGCTGAGGGAGCTTTTGCCTTGACAATGGCAGGCTCTTGAGGGACCTTCAGGCAGACGTCCATCAATCCCTGCGTGACAGTGCTCAGCACAAGGGCTGTTTCACCGCCAAACATCCCCTCACTGCATCCTAGGCCTTTAGACACTGGAGGGGGTGACGTTTCCATCTTGTGCTTTGTTGGCTGGTAGTTTTGTTAAGAAGAGAAGGCCTGTTCATTTTCCTTTTTCCAGCAAGCCAAGATGCTTCTGGACAACGTTTCCTGCCCCTTTTTCAGCCCTGGCTGGGATTGTGATCCAGTTTCAGTTTTCTACGTCTGCAGCAGCAGGAGCCAAGGCGTTGCTGTCGCTTTCCTAGTTTTGCATTTCAGTGCTTTCAAGCACTTAAAGCTCCCTTTTGCCAAGCCAACCTTCTGCTGATAGCAGCCAGGGAGGAAAATCAACTTCATATCCATCTAGAGTGCTGCTGAATTGGCCCATTTTAATTTGGTAGCTATGAATTAGAAGCCCTCTGTCACCATGAAATGTTACGATTTTTCCTTAGTAGGTGTGGTGGTAGATGTGAAAAGAGATGAGATTCTGCATGATAGGAAATGGCCTGTCCCTCATGCTCCTCTCTTCTGACAGATGACAGAAGCAAAAGCCCTGTCTCCCCTGGCTCCCGCTGCTCCTGGAGAAGAAGCCAAAGAGGAGCAGGCTGAGCTGCATGACCGCCAGCCTCCATCAGTGCTCACCCCAGAGGCTGGATATTCTGAAGATGTAAGTGCCAGTTGTGTGTGGTGCTGTCTTTAGTGCAAGGCAGAGCTGCAAGTTTTGCAGCAGCCAGCACGTTGCTGTTGCTGGCTGAGGATGCTGGGTGCCGGAGTCCTGCCAGGAGCTCGGCATTTCCTCCAGGCAGCGACCAACGCACTTGGCATCTGACCTGTCACCTTGAGGCAGCCCATGGCTGGTGCTTCTGGGAGAGCATCTGGCTGCTTGACTCAGGGCAGCTCTATCTCTTGGCTTCTGCAGTGCTATGGCCAAGGGCAAAGCAGGTAGTGCTGGAGGTGGCAGGCCTTGGTTTGTTTGTTTTCCCTTTTTGGAAAGGTGTGCTTGGCTTGGCAAAGCGGTCTGCATTTTCCTTGAGTAGTTCTTCACTTGTACAGTCTCTTTTGGGCCAGCTGTCTTTTGGCTTTTGATAAGCTGCAAGGGGAGGATTATGTGGTCCATGCAGCTGTGGGCGGGCCACTCTTGTCCCTCCTAGGCAAGGAAAGCAAGTGCGGAGTTGCCAAGCCTTCTTGGAAGGCCAAAAGCAGAAGCGGCCGGTTTCTGTAGATGCATCTTTTGCTGCAGTCTGCAGCTTTGGCAAATGCCTTGGAGCCTGCCGTGGGGGTGAAGCTGCAAGTCCTTGAGCGCTGTCTTGTGTTGCTGGGAAGAGGAAGGCCATCTTGCAATGGTGCCTGCTGTACCTGAAGTGACATGGGCACCTTTGTGGCAGGGGAGCTGCGTGGGCCCAAAGGATTCAGGGCTGGCGGCCTTGAGCTGCTGCTGATGAGGCTGCCTGTGGCCAGGTGGCCAAGAAGGCCCAGGGCATGGTGACCTGTGTCAGCAGCAGTGGGGCAGCAGGAGCAGGGCAGTGAGCGTGGCCCTGTGCTGGGCAGTGCTGCGGCCACCGCTGCAGTGCTGGTTGCACTTGTGGGCCCCTGGGCAGCAGAAAGTCCTTGAGGGGCTGCAGCGTGTGCACCAAAGGACAGGGGAGCTGGGCAAGGACGTGTAGCACAAGGCCAGTGAGGAGGTGCTGAGGGAGCTTTTGCCTTGACAATGGCAGGCTCTTGAGGGACCTTCAGGCAGACGTCCATCAATCCCTGCGTGACAGTGCTCAGCACAAGGGCTGTTTCACCGCCAAACATCCCCTCACTGCATCCTAGGCCTTTAGACACTGGAGGGGGTGACGTTTCCATCTTGTGCTTTGTTGGCTGGTAGTTTTGTTAAGAAGAGAAGGCCTGTTCATTTTCCTTTTTCCAGCAAGCCAAGATGCTTCTGGACAACGTTTCCTGCCCCTTTTTCAGCCCTGGCTGGGATTGTGATCCAGTTTCAGTTTTCTACGTCTGCAGCAGCAGGAGCCAAGGCGTTGCTGTCGCTTTCCTAGTTTTGCATTTCAGTGCTTTCAAGCACTTAAAGCTCCCTTTTGCCAAGCCAACCTTCTGCTGATAGCAGCCAGGGAGGAAAATCAACTTCATATCCATCTAGAGTGCTGCTGAATTGGCCCATTTTAATTTGGTAGCTATGAATTAGAAGCCCTCTGTCACCATGAAATGTTACGATTTTTCCTTAGTAGGTGTGGTGGTAGATGTGAAAAGAGATGAGATTCTGCATGATAGGAAATGGCCTGTCCCTCATGCTCCTCTCTTCTGACAGATGACAGAAGCAAAAGCCATCTCTCCCCTGGCTCCCGCTGCTCCTGGAGAAGAAGCCAAAGAGGAGCAGGCTGAGCTGCATGACCGCCAGCCTCCATCAGTGCTCACCCCAGAGGCTGGATATTCTGAAGATGTAAGTGCCAGTTGTGTGTGGTGCTGTCTTTAGTGCAAGGCAGAGCTGCAAGTTTTGCAGCAGCCAGCACGTTGCTGTTGCTGGCTGAGGATGCTGGGTGCCGGAGTCCTGCCAGGAGCTCGGCATTTCCTCCAGGCAGCGACCAACGCACTTGGCATCTGACCTGTCACCTTGAGGCAGCCCATGGCTGGTGCTTCTGGGAGAGCATCTGGCTGCTTGACTCAGGGCAGCTCTATCTCTTGGCTTCTGCAGTGCTATGGCCAAGGGCAAAGCAGGTAGTGCTGGAGGTGGCAGGCCTTGGTTTGTTTGTTTTCCCTTTTTGGAAAGGTGTGCTTGGCTTGGCAAAGCGGTCTGCATTTTCCTTGAGTAGTTCTTCACTTGTACAGTCTCTTTTGGGCCAGCTGTCTTTTGGCTTTTGATAAGCTGCAAGGGGAGGATTATGTGGTCCATGCAGCTGTGGGCGGGCCACTCTTGTCCCTCCTAGGCAAAGAAAGAAAGTGCGGAGTTGCCAAGCCTTCTTGGGAGGCCAAAAGCAGAAGCGGCCGGTTTCTGTAGATGCATCTTTTGCTGCAGTCTGCAGCTTTGGCAAATGCCTTGGAGCCTGCAGTGGGGGTGAAGCTGCAAGTCCTTGAGCGCTGTCTTGTGTTGCTGGGAAGAGGAAGGCCATCTTGCAATGGTGCCTGCTGTACCTGAAGTGACATGGGCACCTTTGTGGCAGGGGAGCTGCGTGGGCCCAAAGGATTCAGGGCTGGCGGCCTTGAGCTGCTGCTGATGAGGCTGCCTGTGGCCAGGTGGCCAAGAAGGCCCAGGGCATGGTGACCTGTGTCAGCAGCAGTGGGGCAGCAGGAGCAGGGCAGTGAGCGTGGCCCTGTGCTGGGCAGCGCTGCGGCCACCGCTGCAGTGCTGGTTGCACTTGTGGGCCCCTGGGCAGCAGAAAGTCCTTGAGGGGCTGCAGCGTGTGCACCGAAGGACAGGGGAGCTGGGCAAGGGCGTGTAGCACAAGGCCAGTGAGGAGGTGCTGAGGGAGCTTTTGCCTTGACAATGGCAGGCTCTTGAGGGACCTTCAGGCAGACGTCCATCAATCCCTGCGTGACAGTGCTCAGCACAAGGGCTGTTTCACCGCCAAACATCCCCTCACTGCATCCTAGGCCTTTAGACACTGGAGGGGGTGACGTTTCCATCTTGTGCTTTGTTGGCTGGTAGTTTTGTTAAGAAGAGAAGGCCTGTTCATTTTCCTTTTTCCAGCAAGCCAAGATGCTTCTGGACAACGTTTCCTGCCCCTTTTTCAGCCCTGGCTGGGATTGTGATCCAGTTTCAGTTTTCTACGTCTGCAGCAGCAGGAGCCAAGGCGTTGCTGTCGCTTTCCTAGTTTTGCATTTCAGTGCTTTCAAGCACTTAAAGCTCCCTTTTGCCAAGCCAACCTTCTGCTGATAGCAGCCAGGGAGGAAAATCAACTTCATATCCATCTAGAGTGCTGCTGAATTGGCCCATTTTAATTTGGTAGCTATGAATTAGAAGCCCTCTGTCACCATGAAATGTTACGATTTTTCCTTAGTAGGTGTGGTGGTAGATGTGAAAAGAGATGAGATTCTGCATGATAGGAAATGGCCTGTCCCTCATGCTCCTCTCTTCTGACAGATGACAGAAGCAAAAGCCCTGTCTCCCCTGGCTCCCGCTGCTCCTGGAGAAGAAGCCAAAGAGGAGCAGGCTGAGCTGCATGACCGCCAGCCTCCATCAGTGCTCACACCAGAGGCTGGATATTCTGAAGATGTAAGTGCCAGTTGTGTGTGGTGCTGTCTTTAGTGCAAGGCAGAGCTGCAAGTTTTGCAGCAGCCAGCACGTTGCTGTTGCTGGCTGAGGATGCTGGGTGCCGGAGTCCTGCCAGGAGCTCGGCATTTCCTCCAGGCAGCGACCAACGCACTTGGCATCTGACCTGTCACCTTGAGGCAGCCCATGGCTGGTGCTTCTGGGAGAGCATCTGGCTGCTTGACTCAGGGCAGCTCTATCTCTTGGCTTCTGCAGTGCTATGGCCAAGGGCAAAGCAGGTAGTGCTGGAGGTGGCAGGCCTTGGTTTGTTTGTTTTCCCTTTTTGGAAAGGTGTGCTTGGCTTGGCAAAGCGGTCTGCATTTTCCTTGAGTAGTTCTTCACTTGTACAGTCTCTTTTGGGCCAGCTGTCTTTTGGCTTTTGATAAGCTGCAAGGGGAGGATTATGTGGTCCATGCAGCTGTGGGCGGGCCACTCTTGTCCCTCCTAGGCAAAGAAAGCAAGTGCGGAGTTGCCAAGCCTTCTTGGGAGGCCAAAAGCAGAAGCGGCCGGTTTCTGTAGATGCATCTTTTGCTGCAGTCTGCAGCTTTGGCAAATGCCTTGGAGCCTGCCGTGGGGGTGAAGCTGCAAGTCCTTGAGCGCTGTCTTGTGTTGCTGGGAAGAGGAAGGCCATCTTGCAATGGTGCCTGCTGTACCTGAAGTGACATGGGCACCTTTGTGGCGGGGGAGCTGCGTGGGCCCAAAGGATGCAGGGCTAGCGGCCTTGAGCTGCTGATGATGAGGCTGCCTGTGGCCAGACGGCCAAGAAGGCCCAGGGCATGGTGACCTGTGTCAGCAGCAGTGGGGCAGCAGGAGCAGGGCAGTGAGCGTGGCCCTGTGCTGGGCAGCGCTGCGGCCACCGCTGCAGTGCTGGTTGCACTTGTGGGCCCCTGGGCAGCAGAAAGTCCTTGAGGGGCTGCAGCGTGTGCACCGAAGGACAGGGGAGCTGGGCAAGGGCGTGTAGCACAAGGCCAGTGAGGAGGTGCTGAGGGAGCTTTTGCCTTGACAATGGCAGGCTCTTGAGGGACCTTCAGGCAGACGTCCATCAATCCCTGCGTGACAGTGCTCAGCACAAGGGCTGTTTCACCGCCAAACATCCCCTCACTGCATCCTAGGCCTTTAGACACTGGAGGGGGTGACGTTTCCATCTTGTGCTTTGTTGGCTGGTAGTTTTGTTAAGAAGAGAAGGCCTGTTCATTTTCCTTTTTCCAGCAAGCCAAGATGCTTCTGGACAACATTTCCTGCCCCTTTTTCAGCCCTGGCTGGGATTGTGATCCAGTTTCAGTTTTCTACGTCTGCAGCAGCAGGAGCCAAGGCGTTGCTGTCGCTTTCCTAGTTTTGCATTTCAGTGCTTTCAAGCACTTAAAGCTCCCTTTTGCCAAGCCAACCTTCTGCTGATAGCAGCCAGGGAGGAAAATCAACTTCATATCCATCTAGAGTGCTGCTGAATTGGCCCATTTTAATTTGGTAGCTATGAATTAGAAGCCCTCTGTCACCATGAAATGTTACGATTTTTCCTTAGTAGGTGTGGTGGTAGATGTGAAAAGAGATGAGATTCTGCATGATAGGAAATGGCCTGTCCCTCATGCTCCTCTCTTCTGACAGATGACAGAAGCAAAAGCCATCTCTCCCCTGGCTCCCGCTGCTCCTGGAGAAGAAGCCAAAGAGGAGCAGGCTGAGCTGCATGACCGCCAGCCTCCATCAGTGCTCACACCAGAGGCTGGATATTCTGAAGATGTAAGTGCCAGTTGTGTGTGGTGCTGTCTTTAGTGCAAGGCAGAGCTGCAAGTTTTGCAGCAGCCAGCACGTTGCTGTTGCTGGCTGAGGATGCTGGGTGCCGGAGTCCTGCCAGGAGCTCGGCATTTCCTCCAGGCAGCGACCAACGCACGTGGCATCTGACCTGTCACCTTGAGGCAGCCCATGGCTGGTGCTTCTGGGAGAGCATCTGGCTGCTTGACTCAGGGCAGCTCTATCTCTTGGCTTCTGCAGTGCTATGGCCAAGGGCAAAGCAGGTAGTGCTGGAGGTGGCAGGCCTTGGTTTGTTTGTTTTCCCTTTTTGGAAAGGTGTGCTTGGCTTGGCAAAGCGGTCTGCATTTTCCTTGAGTAGTTCTTCACTTGTACAGTCTCTTTTGGGCCAGCTGTCTTTTGGCTTTTGATAAGCTGCAAGGGGAGGATGGTGTGGTCCATGCAGCTGTGGGCGGGCCACTCTTGTCCCTCCTAGGCAAAGAAAGCAAGTGCGGAGTTGCCAAGCCTTCTTGGGAGGCCAAAAGCAGAAGCGGCCGGTTTCTGTAGATGCATCTTTTGCTGCAGTCTGCAGCTTTGGCAAATGCCTTGGTGCCTGCAGTGGGGGTGAAGCTGCAAGTCCTTGAGCGCTGTCTTGGGAAGAGGAAGGCCATCTTGCAATGGTGCCTGCTGTACCTGAAGTGACATGGGCACCTTTGTGGCGGGGGAGCTGCGTGGGCCCAAAGGATGCAGGGCTGGCGGCCTTGAGCTGCTGCTGATGAGGCTGCCTGTGGCCAGGTGGCCAAGAAGGCCCAGGGCATGGTGACCTGTGTCAGCAGCAGTGGGGCAGCAGGAGCAGGGCAGTGAGCGTGGCCCTGTGCTGGGCAGCGCTGCGGCCACCGCTGCAGTGCTGGGTGCACTTGTGGGCCCCTGGGCAGCAGAAAGTCCTTGAGGGGCTGCAGCGTGTGCACCGAAGGACAGGGGAGCTGGGCAAGGGCGTGTAGCACAAGGCCAGTGAGGAGGTGCTGAGGGAGCTTTTGCCTTGACAATGGCAGGCTCTTGAGGGACCTTCAGGCAGACGTCCATCAATCCCTGCATGACAGTGCTCAGCACAAGGGCTGTTTCACCGCCAAACATCCCCTCACTGCATCCTAGGCCTTTAGACACTGGAGGGGGTGACGTTTCCATCTTGTGCTTTGTTGGCTGGTAGTTTTGTTAAGAAGAGAAGGCCTGTTCATTTTCCTTTTTCCAGCAAGCCAAGATGCTTCTGGACAACGTTTCCTGCCCCTTTTTCAGCCCTGGCTGGGATTGTGATCCAGTTTCAGTTTTCTACGTCTGCAGCAGCAGGAGCCAAGGCGTTGCTGTCGCTTTCCTAGTTTTGCATTTCAGTGCTTTCAAGCACTTAAAGCTCCCTTTTGCCAAGCCAACCTTCTGCTGATAGCAGCCAGGGAGGAAAATCAACTTCATATCCATCTAGAGTGCTGCTGAATTGGCCCATTTTAATTTGGTAGCTATGAATTAGAAGCCCTCTGTCACCATGAAATGTTACGATTTTTCCTTAGTAGGTGTGGTGGTAGATGTGAAAAGAGATGAGATTCTGCATGATAGGAAATGGCCTGTCCCTCATGCTCCTCTCTTCTGACAGATGACAGAAGCAAAAGCCCTGTCTCCCCTGGCTCCCGCTGCTCCTGGAGAAGAAGCCAAAGAGGAGCAGGCTGAGCTGCATGACCGCCAGCCTCCATCAGTGCTCACCCCAGAGGCTGGATATTCTGAAGATGTAAGTGCCAGTTGTGTGTGGTGCTGTCTTTAGTGCAAGGCAGAGCTGCAAGTTTTGCAGCAGCCAGCACGTTGCTGTTGCTGGCTGAGGATGCTGGGTGCCGGAGTCCTGCCAGGAGCTCGGCATTTCCTCCAGGCAGCGACCAACGCACTTGGCATCTGACCTGTCACCTTGAGGCAGCCCATGGCTGGTGCTTCTGGGAGAGCATCTGGCTGCTTGACTCAGGGCAGCTCTATCTCTTGGCTTCTGCAGTGCTATGGCCAAGGGCAAAGCAGGTAGTGCTGGAGGTGGCAGGCCTTGGTTTGTTTGTTTTCCCTTTTTGGAAAGGTGTGCTTGGCTTGGCAAAGCGGTTTGCATTTTCCTTGAGTAGTTCTTCACTTGTACAGTCTCTTTTGGGCCAGCTGTCTTTTGGCTTTTGATAAGCTGCAAGGGGAGGATTATGTGGTCCATGCAGCTGTGGGCGGGCCACTCTTGTCCCTCCTAGGCAAAGAAAGCAAGTGCGGAGTTGCCAAGCCTTCTTGGGAGGCCAAAAGCAGAAGCGGCCGGTTTCTGTAGATGCATCTTTTGCTGCAGTCTGCAGCTTTGGCAAATGCCTTGGAGCCTGCCGTGGGGGTGAAGCTGCAAGTCCTTGAGCGCTGTCTTGTGTTGCTGGGAAGAGGAAGGCCATCTTGCAATGGTGCCTGCTGTACCTGAAGTGACATGGGCACCTTTGTGGCGGGGGAGCTGCGTGGGCCCAAAGGATGCAGGGCTAGCGGCCTTGAGCTGCTGATGATGAGGCTGCCTGTGGCCAGACGGCCAAGAAGGCCCAGGGCATGGTGACCTGTGTCAGCAGCAGTGGGGCAGCAGGAGCAGGGCAGTGAGCGTGGCCCTGTGCTGGGCAGCGCTGCGGCCACCGCTGCAGTGCTGGTTGCACTTGTGGGCCCCTGGGCAGCAGAAAGTCCTTGAGGGGCTGCAGCGTGTGCACCGAAGGACAGGGGAGCTGGGCAAGGGCGTGTAGCACAAGGCCAGTGAGGAGGTGCTGAGGGAGCTTTTGCCTTGACAATGGCAGGCTCTTGAGGGACCTTCAGGCAGACGTCCATCAATCCCTGCGTGACAGTGCTCAGCACAAGGGCTGTTTCACCGCCAAACATCCCCTCACTGCATCCTAGGCCTTTAGACACTGGAGGGGGTGACGTTTCCATCTTGTGCTTTGTTGGCTGGTAGTTTTGTTAAGAAGAGAAGGCCTGTTCATTTTCCTTTTTCCAGCAAGCCAAGATGCTTCTGGACAACGTTTCCTGCCCCTTTTTCAGCCCTGGCTGGGATTGTGATCCAGTTTCAGTTTTCTACGTCTGCAGCAGCAGGAGCCAAGGCGTTGCTGTCGCTTTCCTAGTTTTGCATTTCAGTGCTTTCAAGCACTTAAAGCTCCCTTTTGCCAAGCCAACCTTCTGCTGATAGCAGCCAGGGAGGAAAATCAACTTCATATCCATCTAGAGTGCTGCTGAATTGGCCCATTTTAATTTGGTAGCTATGAATTAGAAGCCCTCTGTCACCATGAAATGTTACGATTTTTCCTTAGTAGGTGTGGTGGTAGATGTGAAAAGAGATGAGATTCTGCATGATAGGAAATGGCCTGTCCCTCATGCTCCTCTCTTCTGACAGATGACAGAAGCAAAAGCCATCTCTCCCCTGGCTCCCGCTGCTCCTGGAGAAGAAGCCAAAGAGGAGCAGGCTGAGCTGCATGACCGCCAGCCTCCATCAGTGCTCACACCAGAGGCTGGATATTCTGAAGATGTAAGTGCCAGTTGTGTGTGGTGCTGTCTTTAGTGCAAGGCAGAGCTGCAAGTTTTGCAGCAGCCAGCACGTTGCTGTTGCTGGCTGAGGATGCTGGGTGCCGGAGTCCTGCCAGGAGCTCGGCATTTCCTCCAGGCAGCGACCAACGCACTTGGCATCTGACCTGTCACCTTGAGGCAGCCCATGGCTGGTGCTTCTGGGAGAGCATCTGGCTGCTTGACTCAGGGCAGCTCTATCTCTTGGCTTCTGCAGTGCTATGGCCAAGGGCAAAGCAGGTAGTGCTGGAGGTGGCAGGCCTTGGTTTGTTTGTTTTCCCTTTTTGGAAAGGTGTGCTTGGCTTGGCAAAGCGGTCTGCATTTTCCTTGAGTAGTTCTTCACTTGTACAGTCTCTTTTGGGCCAGCTGTCTTTTGGCTTTTGATAAGCTGCAAGGGGAGGATTATGTGGTCCATGCAGCTGTGGGCGGGCCACTCTTGTCCCTCCTAGGCAAAGAAAGCAAGTGCGGAGTTGCCAAGCCTTCTTGGGAGGCCAAAAGCAGAAGCGGCCGGTTTCTGTAGATGCATCTTTTGCTGCAGTCTGCAGCTTTGGCAAATGCCTTGGTGCCTGCAGTGGGGGTGAAGCTGCAAGTCCTTGAGCGCTGTCTTGGGAAGAGGAAGGCCATCTTGCAATGGTGCCTGCTGTACCTGAAGTGACATGGGCACCTTTGTGGCGGGGAAGCTGCGTGGGCCCAAAGGATGCAGGGCTGGCGGCCTTGAGCTGCTGCTGATGAGGCTGCCTGTGGCCAGGTGGCCAAGAAGGCCCAGGGCATGGTGACCTGTGTCAGCAGCAGTGGGGCAGCAGGAGCAGGGCAGTGAGCGTGGCCCTGTGCTGGGCAGCGCTGGGGCCACCGCTGCAGTGCTGGTTGCACTTGTGGGCCCCTGGGCAGCAGAAAGTCCTTGAGGGGCTGCAGCGTGTGCACCGAAGGACAGGGGAGCTGGGCAAGGGCGTGTAGCACAAGGCCAGTGAGGAGGTGCTGAGGGAGCTTTTGCCTTGACAATGGCAGGCTCTTGAGGGACCTTCAGGCAGACGTCCATCAATCCCTGCGTGACAGTGCTCAGCACAAGGGCTGTTTCACCGCCAAACATCCCCTCACTGCATCCTAGGCCTTTAGACACTGGAGGGGGTGACGTTTCCATCTTGTGCTTTGTTGGCTGGTAGTTTTGTTAAGAAGAGAAGGCCTGTTCATTTTCCTTTTTCCAGCAAGCCAAGATGCTTCTGGACAACGTTTCCTGCCCCTTTTTCAGCCCGGGCTGGGATTGTGATCCAGTTTCAGTTTTCTACGTCTGCAGCAGCAGGAGCCAAGGTGTTGCTGTCGCTTTCCTAGTTTTGCATTTCAGTGCTTTCAAGCACTTAAAGCTCCCTTTTGCCAAGCCAACCTTCTGCTGATAGCAGCCAGGGAGGAAAATCAACTTCATATCCATCTAGAGTGCTGCTGAATTGGCCCATTTTAATTTGGTAGCTATGAATTAGAAGCCCTCTGTCACCATGAAATGTTACGATTTTTCCTTAGTAGGTGTGGTGGTAGATGTGAAAAGAGATGAGATTCTGCATGATAGGAAATGGCCTGTCCCTCATGCTCCTCTCTTCTGACAGATGACAGAAGCAAAAGCCCTGTCTCCCCTGGCTCCCGCTGCTCCTGGAGAAGAAGCCAAAGAGGAGCAGGCTGAGCTGCATGACCGCCAGCCTCCATCAGTGCTCACACCAGAGGCTGGATATTCTGAAGATGTAAGTGCCAGTTGTGTGTGGTGCTGTCTTTAGTGCAAGGCAGAGCTGCAAGTTTTGCAGCAGCCAGCACGTTGCTGTTGCTGGCTGAGGATGCTGGGTGCCGGAGTCCTGCCAGGAGCTCGGCATTTCCTCCAGGCAGCGACCAACGCACTTGGCATCTGACCTGTCACCTTGAGGCAGCCCATGGCTGGTGCTTCTGGGAGAGCATCTGGCTGCTTGACTCAGGGCAGCTCTATCTCTTGGCTTCTGCAGTGCTATGGCCAAGGGCAAAGCAGGTAGTGCTGGAGGTGGCAGGCCTTGGTTTGTTTGTTTTCCCTTTTTGGAAAGGTGTGCTTGGCTTGGCAAAGCGGTCTGCATTTTCCTTGAGTAGTTCTTCACTTGTACAGTCTCTTTTGGGCCAGCTGTCTTTTGGCTTTTGATAAGCTGCAAGGGGAGGATTATGTGGTCCATGCAGCTGTGGGCGGGCCACTCTTGTCCCTCCTAGGCAAAGAAAGCAAGTGCGGAGTTGCCAAGCCTTCTTGGGAGGCCAAAAGCAGAAGCGGCCGGTTTCTGTAGATGCATCTTTTGCTGCAGTCTGCAGCTTTGGCAAATGCCTTGGAGCCTGCAGTGGGGGTGAAGCTGCAAGTCCTTGAGCGCTGTCTTGTGTTGCTGGGAAGAGGAAGGCCATCTTGCAATGGTGCCTGCTGTACCTGAAGTGACATGGGCACCTTTGTGGCAGGGGAGCTGCGTGGGCCCAAAGGATTCAGGGCTGGCGGCCTTGAGCTGCTGCTGATGAGGCTGCCTGTGGCCAGGTGGCCAAGAAGGCCCAGGGCATGGTGACCTGTGTCAGCAGCAGTGGGGCAGCAGGAGCAGGGCAGTGAGCGTGGCCCTGTGCTGGGCAGCGCTGCGGCCACCGCTGCAGTGCTGGTTGCACTTGTGGGCCCCTGGGCAGCAGAAAGTCCTTGAGGGGCTGCAGCGTGTGCACCGAAGGACAGGGGAGCTGGGCAAGGGCGTGTAGCACAAGGCCAGTGAGGAGGTGCTGAGGGAGCTTTTGCCTTGACAATGGCAGGCTCTTGAGGGACCTTCAGGCAGACGTCCATCAATCCCTGCGTGACAGTGCTCAGCACAAGGGCTGTTTCACCGCCAAACATCCCCTCACTGCATCCTAGGCCTTTAGACACTGGAGGGGGTGACGTTTCCATCTTGTGCTTTGTTGGCTGGTAGTTTTGTTAAGAAGAGAAGGCCTGTTCATTTTCCTTTTTCCAGCAAGCCAAGATGCTTCTGGACAACGTTTCCTGCCCCTTTTTCAGCCCTGGCTGGGATTGTGATCCAGTTTCAGTTTTCTACGTCTGCAGCAGCAGGAGCCAAGGCGTTGCTGTCGCTTTCCTAGTTTTGCATTTCAGTGCTTTCAAGCACTTAAAGCTCCCTTTTGCCAAGCCAACCTTCTGCTGATAGCAGCCAGGGAGGAAAATCAACTTCATATCCATCTAGAGTGCTGCTGAATTGGCCCATTTTAATTTGGTAGCTATGAATTAGAAGCCCTCTGTCACCATGAAATGTTACGATTTTTCCTTAGTAGGTGTGGTGGTAGATGTGAAAAGAGATGAGATTCTGCATGATAGGAAATGGCCTGTCCCTCATGCTCCTCTCTTCTGACAGATGACAGAAGCAAAAGCCCTGTCTCCCCTGGCTCCCGCTGCTCCTGGAGAAGAAGCCAAAGAGGAGCAGGCTGAGCTGCATGACCGCCAGCCTCCATCAGTGCTCACACCAGAGGCTGGATATTCTGAAGATGTAAGTGCCAGTTGTGTGTGGTGCTGTCTTTAGTGCAAGGCAGAGCTGCAAGTTTTGCAGCAGCCAGCACGTTGCTGTTGCTGGCTGAGGATGCTGGGTGCCGGAGTCCTGCCAGGAGCTCGGCATTTCCTCCAGGCAGCGACCAACGCACTTGGCATCTGACCTGTCACCTTGAGGCAGCCCATGGCTGGTGCTTCTGGGAGAGCATCTGGCTGCTTGACTCAGGGCAGCTCTATCTCTTGGCTTCTGCAGTGCTATGGCCAAGGGCAAAGCAGGTAGTGCTGGAGGTGGCAGGCCTTGGTTTGTTTGTTTTCCCTTTTTGGAAAGGTGTGCTTGGCTTGGCAAAGCGGTCTGCATTTTCCTTGAGTAGTTCTTCACTTGTACAGTCTCTTTTGGGCCAGCTGTCTTTTGGCTTTTGATAAGCTGCAAGGGGAGGATTATGTGGTCCATGCAGCTGTGGGCGGGCCACTCTTGTCCCTCCTAGGCAAAGAAAGCAAGTGCGGAGTTGCCAAGCCTTCTTGGGAGGCCAAAAGCAGAAGCGGCCGGTTTCTGTAGATGCATCTTTTGCTGCAGTCTGCAGCTTTGGCAAATGCCTTGGAGCCTGCCGTGGGGGTGAAGCTGCAAGTCCTTGAGCGCTGTCTTGTGTTGCTGGGAAGAGGAAGGCCATCTTGCAATGGTGCCTGCTGTACCTGAAGTGACATGGGCACCTTTGTGGCGGGGGAGCTGCGTGGGCCCAAAGGATGCAGGGCTAGCGGCCTTGAGCTGCTGATGATGAGGCTGCCTGTGGCCAGACGGCCAAGAAGGCCCAGGGCATGGTGACCTGTGTCAGCAGCAGTGGGGCAGCAGGAGCAGGGCAGTGAGCGTGGCCCTGTGCTGGGCAGCGCTGCGGCCACCGCTGCAGTGCTGGTTGCACTTGTGGGCCCCTGGGCAGCAGAAAGTCCTTGAGGGGCTGCAGCGTGTGCACCGAAGGACAGGGGAGCTGGGCAAGGGCGTGTAGCACAAGGCCAGTGAGGAGGTGCTGAGGGAGCTTTTGCCTTGACAATGGCAGGCTCTTGAGGGACCTTCAGGCAGACGTCCATCAATCCCTGCATGACAGTGCTCAGCACAAGGGCTGTTTCACCGCCAAACATCCCCTCACTGCATCCTAGGCCTTTAGACACTGGAGGGGGTGACGTTTCCATCTTGTGCTTTGTTGGCTGGTAGTTTTGTTAAGAAGAGAAGGCCTGTTCATTTTCCTTTTTCCAGCAAGCCAAGATGCTTCTGGACAACATTTCCTGCCCCTTTTTCAGCCCTGGCTGGGATTGTGATCCAGTTTCAGTTTTCTACGTCTGCAGCAGCAGGAGCCAAGGCGTTGCTGTCGCTTTCCTAGTTTTGCATTTCAGTGCTTTCAAGCACTTAAAGCTCCCTTTTGCCAAGCCAACCTTCTGCTGATAGCAGCCAGGGAGGAAAATCAACTTCATATCCATCTAGAGTGCTGCTGAATTGGCCCATTTTAATTTGGTAGCTATGAATTAGAAGCCCTCTGTCACCATGAAATGTTACGATTTTTCCTTAGTAGGTGTGGTGGTAGATGTGAAAAGAGATGAGATTCTGCATGATAGGAAATGGCCTGTCCCTCATGCTCCTCTCTTCTGACAGATGACAGAAGCAAAAGCCCTGTCTCCCCTGGCTCCCGCTGCTCCTGGAGAAGAAGCCAAAGAGGAGCAGGCTGAGCTGCATGACCGCCAGCCTCCATCAGTGCTCACCCCAGAGGCTGGATATTCTGAAGATGTAAGTGCCAGTTGTGTGTGGTGCTGTCTTTAGTGCAAGGCAGAGCTGCAAGTTTTGCAGCAGCCAGCACGTTGCTGTTGCTGGCTGAGGATGCTGGGTGCCGGAGTCCTGCCAGGAGCTCGGCATTTCCTCCAGGCAGCGACCAACGCACTTGGCATCTGACCTGTCACCTTGAGGCAGCCCATGGCTGGTGCTTCTGGGAGAGCATCTGGCTGCTTGACTCAGGGCAGCTCTATCTCTTGGCTTCTGCAGTGCTATGGCCAAGGGCAAAGCAGGTAGTGCTGGAGGTGGCAGGCCTTGGTTTGTTTGTTTTCCCTTTTTGGAAAGGTGTGCTTGGCTTGGCAAAGCGGTCTGCATTTTCCTTGAGTAGTTCTTCACTTGTACAGTCTCTTTTGGGCCAGCTGTCTTTTGGCTTTTGATAAGCTGCAAGGGGAGGATGGTGTGGACCATGCAGCTGTGGGCGGGCCACTCTTGTCCCTCCTAGGCAAAGAAAGCAAGTGCGGAGTTGCCAAGCCTTCTTGGGAGGCCAAAAGCAGAAGCGGCCGGTTTCTGTAGATGCATCTTTTGCTGCAGTCTGCAGCTCTGGCAAATGCCTTGGTGCCTGCAGTGGGGGTGAAGCTGCAAGTCCTTGAGCGCTGTCTTGGGAAGAGGAAGGCCATCTTGCAATGGTGCCTGCTGTACCTGAAGTGACATGGGCACCTTTGTGGCGGGGGAGCTGCGTGGGCCCAAAGGATGCAGGGCTGGCGGCCTTGAGCTGCTGCTGATGAGGCTGCCTGTGGCCAGGTGGCCAAGAAGGCCCAGGGCATGGTGACCTGTGTCAGCAGCAGTGGGGCAGCAGGAGCAGGGCAGTGAGCGTGGCCCTGTGCTGGGCAGCGCTGCGGCCACCGCTGCAGTGCTGGTTGCACTTGTGGGCCCCTGGGCAGCAGAAAGTCCTTGAGGGGCTGCAGCGTGTGCACCGAAGGACAGGGGAGCTGGGCAAGGGCGTGTAGCACAAGGCCAGTGAGGAGGTGCTGAGGGAGCTTTTGCCTTGACAATGGCAGGCTCTTGAGGGACCTTCAGGCAGACGTCCATCAATCCCTGCATGACAGTGCTCAGCACAAGGGCTGTTTCACCGCCAAACATCCCCTCACTGCATCCTAGGCCTTTAGACACTGGAGGGGGTGACGTTTCCATCTTGTGCTTTGTTGGCTGGTAGTTTTGTTAAGAAGAGAAGGCCTGTTCATTTTCCTTTTTCCAGCAAGCCAAGATGCTTCTGGACAACGTTTCCTGCCCCTTTTTCAGCCCTGGCTGGGATTGTGATCCAGTTTCAGTTTTCTACGTCTGCAGCAGCAGGAGCCAAGGCGTTGCTGTCGCTTTCCTAGTTTTGCATTTCAGTGCTTTCAAGCACTTAAAGCTCCCTTTTGCCAAGCCAACCTTCTGCTGATAGCAGCCAGGGAGGAAAATCAACTTCATATCCATCTAGAGTGCTGCTGAATTGGCCCATTTTAATTTGGTAGCTATGAATTAGAAGCCCTCTGTCACCATGAAATGTTACGATTTTTCCTTAGTAGGTGTGGTGGTAGATGTGAAAAGAGATGAGATTCTGCATGATAGGAAATGGCCTGTCCCTCATGCTCCTCTCTTCTGACAGATGACAGAAGCAAAAGCCCTGTCTCCCCTGGCTCCCGCTGCTCCTGGAGAAGAAGCCAAAGAGGAGCAGGCTGAGCTGCATGACCGCCAGCCTCCATCAGTGCTCACCCCAGAGGCTGGATATTCTGAAGATGTAAGTGCCAGTTGTGTGTGGTGCTGTCTTTAGTGCAAGGCAGAGCTGCAAGTTTTGCAGCAGCCAGCACGTTGCTGTTGCTGGCTGAGGATGCTGGGTGCCGGAGTCCTGCCAGGAGCTCGGCATTTCCTCCAGGCAGCGACCAACGCACTTGGCATCTGACCTGTCACCTTGAGGCAGCCCATGGCTGGTGCTTCTGGGAGAGCATCTGGCTGCTTGACTCAGGGCAGCTCTATCTCTTGGCTTCTGCAGTGCTATGGCCAAGGGCAAAGCAGGTAGTGCTGGAGGTGGCAGGCCTTGGTTTGTTTGTTTTCCCTTTTTGGAAAGGTGTGCTTGGCTTGGCAAAGCGGTCTGCATTTTCCTTGAGTAGTTCTTCACTTGTACAGTCTCTTTTGGGCCAGCTGTCTTTTGGCTTTTGATAAGCTGCAAGGGGAGGATTATGTGGTCCATGCAGCTGTGGGCGGGCCACTCTTGTCCCTCCTAGGCAAAGAAAGCAAGTGCGGAGTTGCCAAGCCTTCTTGGAAGGCCAAAAGCAGAAGCGGCCGGTTTCTGTAGATGCATCTTTTGCTGCAGTCTGCAGCTTTGGCAAATGCCTTGGAGCCTGCCGTGGGGGTGAAGCTGCAAGTCCTTGAGCGCTGTCTTGTGTTGCTGGGAAGAGGAAGGCCATCTTGCAATGGTGCCTGCTGTACCTGAAGTGACATGGGCACCTTTGTGGCAGGGGAGCTGCGTGGGCCCAAAGGATTCAGGGCTGGCGGCCTTGAGCTGCTGCTGATGAGGCTGCCTGTGGCCAGGTGGCCAAGAAGGCCCAGGGCATGGTGACCTGTGTCAGCAGCAGTGGGGCAGCAGGAGCAGGGCAGTGAGCGTGGCCCTGTGCTGGGCAGCGCTGCGGCCACCGCTGCAGTGCTGGTTGCACTTGTGGGCCCCTGGGCAGCAGAAAGTCCTTGAGGGGCTGCAGCGTGTGCACCAAAGGACAGGGGAGCTGGGCAAGGACGTGTAGCACAAGGCCAGTGAGGAGGTGCTGAGGGAGCTTTTGCCTTGACAATGGCAGGCTCTTGAGGGACCTTCAGGCAGACGTCCATCAATCCCTGCGTGACAGTGCTCAGCACAAGGGCTGTTTCACCGCCAAACATCCCCTCACTGCATCCTAGGCCTTTAGACACTGGAGGGGGTGACGTTTCCATCTTGTGCTTTGTTGGCTGGTAGTTTTGTTAAGAAGAGAAGGCCTGTTCATTTTCCTTTTTCCAGCAAGCCAAGATGCTTCTGGACAACGTTTCCTGCCCCTTTTTCAGCCCTGGCTGGGATTGTGATCCAGTTTCAGTTTTCTACGTCTGCAGCAGCAGGAGCCAAGGCGTTGCTGTCGCTTTCCTAGTTTTGCATTTCAGTGCTTTCAAGCACTTAAAGCTCCCTTTTGCCAAGCCAACCTTCTGCTGATAGCAGCCAGGGAGGAAAATCAACTTCATATCCATCTAGAGTGCTGCTGAATTGGCCCATTTTAATTTGGTAGCTATGAATTAGAAGCCCTCTGTCACCATGAAATGTTACGATTTTTCCTTAGTAGGTGTGGTGGTAGATGTGAAAAGAGATGAGATTCTGCATGATAGGAAATGGCCTGTCCCTCATGCTCCTCTCTTCTGACAGATGACAGAAGCAAAAGCCATCTCTCCCCTGGCTCCCGCTGCTCCTGGAGAAGAAGCCAAAGAGGAGCAGGCTGAGCTGCATGACCGCCAGCCTCCATCAGTGCTCACACCAGAGGCTGGATATTCTGAAGATGTAAGTGCCAGTTGTGTGTGGTGCTGTCTTTAGTGCAAGGCAGAGCTGCAAGTTTTGCAGCAGCCAGCACGTTGCTGTTGCTGGCTGAGGATGCTGGGTGCCGGAGTCCTGCCAGGAGCTCGGCATTTCCTCCAGGCAGCGACCAACGCACGTGGCATCTGACCTGTCACCTTGAGGCAGCCCATGGCTGGTGCTTCTGGGAGAGCATCTGGCTGCTTGACTCAGGGCAGCTCTATCTCTTGGCTTCTGCAGTGCTATGGCCAAGGGCAAAGCAGGTAGTGCTGGAGGTGGCAGGCCTTGGTTTGTTTGTTTTCCCTTTTTGGAAAGGTGTGCTTGGCTTGGCAAAGCGGTCTGCATTTTCCTTGAGTAGTTCTTCACTTGTACAGTCTCTTTTGGGCCAGCTGTCTTTTGGCTTTTGATAAGCTGCAAGGGGAGGATGGTGTGGACCATGCAGCTGTGGGCGGGCCACTCTTGTCCCTCCTAGGCAAAGAAAGCAAGTGCGGAGTTGCCAAGCCTTCTTGGGAGGCCAAAAGCAGAAGCGGCCGGTTTCTGTAGATGCATCTTTTGCTGCAGTCTGCAGCTCTGGCAAATGCCTTGGTGCCTGCAGTGGGGGTGAAGCTGCAAGTCCTTGAGCGCTGTCTTGGGAAGAGGAAGGCCATCTTGCAATGGTGCCTGCTGTACCTGAAGTGACATGGGCACCTTTGTGGCGGGGGAGCTGCGTGGGCCCAAAGGATGCAGGGCTGGCGGCCTTGAGCTGCTGCTGATGAGGCTGCCTGTGGCCAGGTGGCCAAGAAGGCCCAGGGCATGGTGACCTGTGTCAGCAGCAGTGGGGCAGCAGGAGCAGGGCAGTGAGCGTGGCCCTGTGCTGGGCAGCGCTGCGGCCACCGCTGCAGTGCTGGTTGCACTTGTGGGCCCCTGGGCAGCAGAAAGTCCTTGAGGGGCTGCAGCGTGTGCACCGAAGGACAGGGGAGCTGGGCAAGGGCGTGTAGCACAAGGCCAGTGAGGAGGTGCTGAGGGAGCTTTTGCCTTGACAATGGCAGGCTCTTGAGGGACCTTCAGGCAGACGTCCATCAATCCCTGCATGACAGTGCTCAGCACAAGGGCTGTTTCACCGCCAAACATCCCCTCACTGCATCCTAGGCCTTTAGACACTGGAGGGGGTGACGTTTCCATCTTGTGCTTTGTTGGCTGGTAGTTTTGTTAAGAAGAGAAGGCCTGTTCATTTTCCTTTTTCCAGCAAGCCAAGATGCTTCTGGACAACGTTTCCTGCCCCTTTTTCAGCCCTGGCTGGGATTGTGATCCAGTTTCAGTTTTCTACGTCTGCAGCAGCAGGAGCCAAGGCGTTGCTGTCGCTTTCCTAGTTTTGCATTTCAGTGCTTTCAAGCACTTAAAGCTCCCTTTTGCCAAGCCAACCTTCTGCTGATAGCAGCCAGGGAGGAAAATCAACTTCATATCCATCTAGAGTGCTGCTGAATTGGCCCATTTTAATTTGGTAGCTATGAATTAGAAGCCCTCTGTCACCATGAAATGTTACGATTTTTCCTTAGTAGGTGTGGTGGTAGATGTGAAAAGAGATGAGATTCTGCATGATAGGAAATGGCCTGTCCCTCATGCTCCTCTCTTCTGACAGATGACAGAAGCAAAAGCCCTGTCTCCCCTGGCTCCCGCTGCTCCTGGAGAAGAAGCCAAAGAGGAGCAGGCTGAGCTGCATGACCGCCAGCCTCCATCAGTGCTCACCCCAGAGGCTGGATATTCTGAAGATGTAAGTGCCAGTTGTGTGTGGTGCTGTCTTTAGTGCAAGGCAGAGCTGCAAGTTTTGCAGCAGCCAGCACGTTGCTGTTGCTGGCTGAGGATGCTGGGTGCCGGAGTCCTGCCAGGAGCTCGGCATTTCCTCCAGGCAGCGACCAACGCACTTGGCATCTGACCTGTCACCTTGAGGCAGCCCATGGCTGGTGCTTCTGGGAGAGCATCTGGCTGCTTGACTCAGGGCAGCTCTATCTCTTGGCTTCTGCAGTGCTATGGCCAAGGGCAAAGCAGGTAGTGCTGGAGGTGGCAGGCCTTGGTTTGTTTGTTTTCCCTTTTTGGAAAGGTGTGCTTGGCTTGGCAAAGCGGTCTGCATTTTCCTTGAGTAGTTCTTCACTTGTACAGTCTCTTTTGGGCCAGCTGTCTTTTGGCTTTTGATAAGCTGCAAGGGGAGGATTATGTGGTCCATGCAGCTGTGGGCGGGCCACTCTTGTCCCTCCTAGGCAAAGAAAGCAAGTGCGGAGTTGCCAAGCCTTCTTGGGAGGCCAAAAGCAGAAGCGGCCGGTTTCTGTAGATGCATCTTTTGCTGCAGTCTGCAGCTTTGGCAAATGCCTTGGAGCCTGCCGTGGGGGTGAAGCTGCAAGTCCTTGAGCGCTGTCTTGTGTTGCTGGGAAGAGGAAGGCCATCTTGCAATGGTGCCTGCTGTACCTGAAGTGACATGGGCACCTTTGTGGCAGGGGAGCTGCGTGGGCCCAAAGGATTCAGGGCTGGCGGCCTTGAGCTGCTGCTGATGAGGCTGCCTGTGGCCAGGTGGCCAAGAAGGCCCAGGGCATGGTGACCTGTGTCAGCAGCAGTGGGGCAGCAGGAGCAGGGCAGTGAGCGTGGCCCTGTGCTGGGCAGCGCTGCGGCCACCGCTGCAGTGCTGGTTGCACTTGTGGGCCCCTGGGCAGCAGAAAGTCCTTGAGGGGCTGCAGCGTGTGCACCAAAGGACAGGGGAGCTGGGCAAGGACGTGTAGCACAAGGCCAGTGAGGAGGTGCTGAGGGAGCTTTTGCCTTGACAATGGCAGGCTCTTGAGGGACCTTCAGGCAGACGTCCATCAATCCCTGCGTGACAGTGCTCAGCACAAGGGCTGTTTCACCGCCAAACATCCCCTCACTGCATCCTAGGCCTTTAGACACTGGAGGGGGTGACGTTTCCATCTTGTGCTTTGTTGGCTGGTAGTTTTGTTAAGAAGAGAAGGCCTGTTCATTTTCCTTTTTCCAGCAAGCCAAGATGCTTCTGGACAACGTTTCCTGCCCCTTTTTCAGCCCTGGCTGGGATTGTGATCCAGTTTCAGTTTTCTACGTCTGCAGCAGCAGGAGCCAAGGCGTTGCTGTCGCTTTCCTAGTTTTGCATTTCAGTGCTTTCAAGCACTTAAAGCTCCCTTTTGCCAAGCCAACCTTCTGCTGATAGCAGCCAGGGAGGAAAATCAACTTCATATCCATCTAGAGTGCTGCTGAATTGGCCCATTTTAATTTGGTAGCTATGAATTAGAAGCCCTCTGTCACCATGAAATGTTACGATTTTTCCTTAGTAGGTGTGGTGGTAGATGTGAAAAGAGATGAGATTCTGCATGATAGGAAATGGCCTGTCCCTCATGCTCCTCTCTTCTGACAGATGACAGAAGCAAAAGCCATCTCTCCCCTGGCTCCCGCTGCTCCTGGAGAAGAAGCCAAAGAGGAGCAGGCTGAGCTGCATGACCGCCAGCCTCCATCAGTGCTCACACCAGAGGCTGGATATTCTGAAGATGTAAGTGCCAGTTGTGTGTGGTGCTGTCTTTAGTGCAAGGCAGAGCTGCAAGTTTTGCAGCAGCCAGCACGTTGCTGTTGCTGGCTGAGGATGCTGGGTGCCGGAGTCCTGCCAGGAGCTCGGCATTTCCTCCAGGCAGCGACCAACGCACTTGGCATCTGACCTGTCACCTTGAGGCAGCCCATGGCTGGTGCTTCTGGGAGAGCATCTGGCTGCTTGACTCAGGGCAGCTCTATCTCTTGGCTTCTGCAGTGCTATGGCCAAGGGCAAAGCAGGTAGTGCTGGAGGTGGCAGGCCTTGGTTTGTTTGTTTTCCCTTTTTGGAAAGGTGTGCTTGGCTTGGCAAAGCGGTCTGCATTTTCCTTGAGTAGTTCTTCACTTGTACAGTCTCTTTTGGGCCAGCTGTCTTTTGGCTTTTGATAAGCTGCAAGGGGAGGATGGTGTGGTCCATGCAGCTGTGGGCGGGCCACTCTTGTCCCTCCTAGGCAAAGAAAGCAAGTGCGGAGTTGCCAAGCCTTCTTGGGAGGCCAAAAGCAGAAGCGGCCGGTTTCTGTAGATGCATCTTTTGCTGCAGTCTGCAGCTTTGGCAAATGCCTTGGTGCCTGCAGTGGGGGTGAAGCTGCAAGTCCTTGAGCGCTGTCTTGGGAAGAGGAAGGCCATCTTGCAATGGTGCCTGCTGTACCTGAAGTGACATGGGCACCTTTGTGGCGGGGGAGCTGCGTGGGCCCAAAGGATGCAGGGCTGGCGGCCTTGAGCTGCTGCTGATGAGGCTGCCTGTGGCCAGGTGGCCAAGAAGGCCCAGGGCATGGTGACCTGTGTCAGCAGCAGTGGGGCAGCAGGAGCAGGGCAGTGAGCGTGGCCCTGTGCTGGGCAGCGCTGCGGCCACCGCTGCAGTGCTGGTTGCACTTGTGGGCCCCTGGGCAGCAGAAAGTCCTTGAGGGGCTGCAGCGTGTGCACCGAAGGACAGGGGAGCTGGGCAAGGGCGTGTAGCACAAGGCCAGTGAGGAGGTGCTGAGGGAGCTTTTGCCTTGACAATGGCAGGCTCTTGAGGGACCTTCAGGCAGACGTCCATCAATCCCTGCGTGACAGTGCTCAGCACAAGGGCTGTTTCACCGCCAAACATCCCCTCACTGCATCCTAGGCCTTTAGACACTGGAGGGGGTGATGTTTCCATCTTGTGCTTTGTTGGCTGGTAGTTTTGTTAAGAAGAGAAGGCCTGTTCATTTTCCTTTTTCCAGCAAGCCAAGATGCTTCTGGACAACGTTTCCTGCCCCTTTTTCAGCCCTGGCTGGGATTGTGATCCAGTTTCAGTTTTCTACGTCTGCAGCAGCAGGAGCCAAGGCGTTGCTGTCGCTTTCCTAGTTTTGCATTTCAGTGCTTTCAAGCACTTAAAGCTCCCTTTTGCCAAGCCAACCTTCTGCTGATAGCAGCCAGGGAGGAAAATCAACTTCATATCCATCTAGAGTGCTGCTGAATTGGCCCATTTTAATTTGGTAGCTATGAATTAGAAGCCCTCTGTCACCATGAAATGTTACGATTTTTCCTTAGTAGGTGTGGTGGTAGATGTGAAAAGAGATGAGATTCTGCATGATAGGAAATGGCCTGTCCCTCATGCTCCTCTCTTCTGACAGATGACAGAAGCAAAAGCCATCTCTCCCCTGGCTCCCGCTGCTCCTGGAGAAGAAGCCAAAGAGGAGCAGGCTGAGCTGCATGACCGCCAGCCTCCATCAGTGCTCACACCAGAGGCTGGATATTCTGAAGATGTAAGTGCCAGTTGTGTGTGGTGCTGTCTTTAGTGCAAGGCAGAGCTGCAAGTTTTGCAGCAGCCAGCACGTTGCTGTTGCTGGCTGAGGATGCTGGGTGCCGGAGTCCTGCCAGGAGCTCGGCATTTCCTCCAGGCAGCGACCAACGCACTTGGCATCTGACCTGTCACCTTGAGGCAGCCCATGGCTGGTGCTTCTGGGAGAGCATCTGGCTGCTTGACTCAGGGCAGCTCTATCTCTTGGCTTCTGCAGTGCTATGGCCAAGGGCAAAGCAGGTAGTGCTGGAGGTGGCAGGCCTTGGTTTGTTTGTTTTCCCTTTTTGGAAAGGTGTGCTTGGCTTGGCAAAGCGGTCTGCATTTTCCTTGAGTAGTTCTTCACTTGTACAGTCTCTTTTGGGCCAGCTGTCTTTTGGCTTTTGATAAGCTGCAAGGGGAGGATGGTGTGGTCCATGCAGCTGTGGGCGGGCCACTCTTGTCCCTCCTAGGCAAAGAAAGCAAGTGCAGAGTTGCCAAGCCTTCTTGGGAGGCCAAAAGCAGAAGCGGCCGGTTTCTGTAGATGCATCTTTTGCTGCAGTCTGCAGCTTTGGCAAATGCCTTGGTGCCTGCAGTGGGGGTGAAGCTGCAAGTCCTTGAGCGCTGTCTTGTGTTGCTGGGAAGAGGAAGGCCATCTTGCAATGGTGCCTGCTGTACCTGAAGTGACATGGGCACCTTTGTGGCGGGGGAGCTGCGTGGGCCCAAAGGATGCAGGGCTGGCGGCCTTGAGCTGCTGCTGATGAGGCTGCCTGTAGCCAGGTGGCCAAGAAGGCCCAGGGCATGGTGACCTGTGTCAGCAGCAGTGGGGCAGCAGGAGCAGGGCAGTGAGCGTGGCCCTGTGCTGGGCAGCGCTGCGGCCACCGCTGCAGTGCTGGTTGCACTTGTGGGCCCCTGGGCAGCAGAAAGTCCTTGAGGGGCTGCAGCGTGTGCACCGAAGGACAGGGGAGCTGGGCAAGGGCGTGTAGCACAAGGCCAGTGAGGAGGTGCTGAGGGAGCTTTTGCCTTGACAATGGCAGGCTCTTGAGGGACCTTCAGGCAGACGTCCATCAATCCCTGCGTGACAGTGCTCAGCACAAGGGCTGTTTCACCGCCAAACATCCCCTCACTGCATCCTAGGCCTTTAGACACTGGAGGGGGTGACGTTTCCATCTTGTGCTTTGTTGGCTGGTAGTTTTGTTAAGAAGAGAAGGCCTGTTCATTTTCCTTTTTCCAGCAAGCCAAGATGCTTCTGGACAACATTTCCTGCCCCTTTTTCAGCCCTGGCTGGGATTGTGATCCAGTTT
The DNA here is from genome assembly GCF_037042795.1 of Molothrus aeneus. NCBI lineage: Eukaryota > Metazoa > Chordata > Aves > Passeriformes > Icteridae > Molothrus > Molothrus aeneus. The sequence continues at coordinate 74,200,926 of NC_089680.1, forward strand.
CAGTTTTCTACGTCTGCAGCAGCAGGAGCCAAGGCGTTGCTGTCGCTTTCCTAGTTTTGCATTTCAGTGCTTTCAAGCACTTAAAGCTCCCTTTTGCCAAGCCAACCTTCTGCTGATAGCAGCCAGGGAGGAAAATCAACTTCATATCCATCTAGAGTGCTGCTGAATTGGCCCATTTTAATTTGGTAGCTATGAATTAGAAGCCCTCTGTCACCATGAAATGTTACGATTTTTCCTTAGTAGGTGTGGTGGTAGATGTGAAAAGAGATGAGATTCTGCATGATAGGAAATGGCCTGTCCCTCATGCTCCTCTCTTCTGACAGATGACAGAAGCAAAAGCCCTGTCTCCCCTGGCTCCCGCTGCTCCTGGAGAAGAAGCCAAAGAGGAGCAGGCTGAGCTGCATGACCGCCAGCCTCCATCAGTGCTCACACCAGAGGCTGGATATTCTGAAGATGTAAGTGCCAGTTGTGTGTGGTGCTGTCTTTAGTGCAAGGCAGAGCTGCAAGTTTTGCAGCAGCCAGCACGTTGCTGTTGCTGGCTGAGGATGCTGGGTGCCGGAGTCCTGCCAGGAGCTTGGCATTTCCTCCAGGCAGCGACCAACGCACTTGGCATCTGACCTGTCACCTTGAGGCAGCCCATGGCTGGTGCTTCTGGGAGAGCATCTGGCTGCTTGACTCAGGGCAGCTCTATCTCTTGGCTTCTGCAGTGCTATGGCCAAGGGCAAAGCAGGTAGTGCTGGAGGTGGCAGGCCTTGGTTTGTTTGTTTTCCCTTTTTGGAAAGGTGTGCTTGGCTTGGCAAAGCGGTCTGCATTTTCCTTGAGTAGTTCTTCACTTGTACAGTCTCTTTTGGGCCAGCTGTCTTTTGGCTTTTGATAAGCTGCAAGGGGAGGATGGTGTGGTCCATGCAGCTGTGGGCGGGCCACTCTTGTCCCTCCTAGGCAAAGAAAGCAAGTGCGGAGTTGCCAAGCCTTCTTGGGAGGCCAAAAGCAGAAGCGGCCGGTTTCTGTAGATGCATCTTTTGCTGCAGTCTGCAGCTTTGGCAAATGCCTTGGTGCCTGCAGTGGGGGTGAAGCTGCAAGTCCTTGAGCGCTGTCTTGTGTTGCTGGGAAGAGGAAGGCCATCTTGCAATGGTGCCTGCTGTACCTGAAGTGACATGGGCACCTTTGTGGCGGGGGAGCTGCGTGGGCCCAAAGGATGCAGGGCTGGCGGCCTTGAGCTGCTGCTGATGAGGCTGCCTGTGGCCAGGTGGCCAAGAAGGCCCAGGGCATGGTGACCTGTGTCAGCAGCAGTGGGGCAGCAGGAGCAGGGCAGTGAGCGTGGCCCTGTGCTGGGCAGCGCTGCGGCCACCGCTGCAGTGCTGGTTGCACTTGTGGGCCCCTGGGCAGCAGAAAGTCCTTGAGGGGCTGCAGCGTGTGCACCGAAGGACAGGGGAGCTGGGCAAGGGCGTGTAGCACAAGGCCAGTGAGGAGGTGCTGAGGGAGCTTTTGCCTTGACAATGGCAGGCTCTTGAGGGACCTTCAGGCAGACGTCCATCAATCCCTGCGTGACAGTGCTCAGCACAAGGGCTGTTTCACCGCCAAACATCCCCTCACTGCATCCTAGGCCTTTAGACACTGGAGGGGGTGACGTTTCCATCTTGTGCTTTGTTGGCTGGTAGTTTTGTTAAGAAGAGAAGGCCTGTTCATTTTCCTTTTTCCAGCAAGCCAAGATGCTTCTGGACAACGTTTCCTGCCCCTTTTTCAGCCCTGGCTGGGATTGTGATCCAGTTTCAGTTTTCTACGTCTGCAGCAGCAGGAGCCAAGGCGTTGCTGTCACTTTCCTAGTTTTGCATTTCAGTGCTTTCAAGCACTTAAAGCTCCCTTTTGCCAAGCCAACCTTCTGCTGATAGCAGCCAGGGAGGAAAATCAACTTCATATCCATCTAGAGTGCTGCTGAATTGGCCCATTTTAATTTGGTAGCTATGAATTAGAAGCCCTCTGTCACCATGAAATGTTACGATTTTTCCTTAGTAGGTGTGGTGGTAGATGTGAAAAGAGATGAGATTCTGCATGATAGGAAATGGCCTGTCCCTCATGCTCCTCTCTTCTGACAGATGACAGAAGCAAAAGCCCTGTCTCCCCTGGCTCCCGCTGCTCCTGGAGAAGAAGCCAAAGAGGAGCAGGCTGAGCTGCATGACCGCCAGCCTCCATCAGTGCTCACCCCAGAGGCTGGATATTCTGAAGATGTAAGTGCCAGTTGTGTGTGGTGCTGTCTTTAGTGCAAGGCAGAGCTGCAAGTTTTGCAGCAGCCAGCACGTTGCTGTTGCTGGCTGAGGATGCTGGGTGCCGGAGTCCTGCCAGGAGCTCGGCATTTCCTCCAGGCAGCGACCAACGCACTTGGCATCTGACCTGTCACCTTGAGGCAGCCCATGGCTGGTGCTTCTGGGAGAGCATCTGGCTGCTTGACTCAGGGCAGCTCTATCTCTTGGCTTCTGCAGTGCTATGGCCAAGGGCAAAGCAGGTAGTGCTGGAGGTGGCAGGCCTTGGTTTGTTTGTTTTCCCTTTTTGGAAAGGTGTGCTTGGCTTGGCAAAGCGGTCTGCATTTTCCTTGAGTAGTTCTTCACTTGTACAGTCTCTTTTGGGCCAGCTGTCTTTTGGCTTTTGATAAGCTGCAAGGGGAGGATTATGTGGTCCATGCAGCTGTGGGCGGGCCACTCTTGTCCCTCCTAGGCAAAGAAAGCAAGTGCGGAGTTGCCAAGCCTTCTTGGGAGGCCAAAAGCAGAAGCGGCCGGTTTCTGTAGATGCATCTTTTGCTGCAGTCTGCAGCTTTGGCAAATGCCTTGGTGCCTGCCGTGGGGGTGAAGCTGCAAGTCCTTGAGCGCTGTCTTGTGTTGCTGGGAAGAGGAAGGCCATCTTGCAATGGTGCCTGCTGTACCTGAAGTGACATGGGCACCTTTGTGGCAGGGGAGCTGCGTGGGCCCAAAGGATTCAGGGCTGGCGGCCTTGAGCTGCTGCTGATGAGGCTGCCTGTGGCCAGGTGGCCAAGAAGGCCCAGGGCATGGTGACCTGTGTCAGCAGCAGTGGGGCAGCAGGAGCAGGGCAGTGAGCGTGGCCCTGTGCTGGGCAGCGCTGCGGCCACCGCTGCAGTGCTGGTTGCACTTGTGGGCCCCTGGGCAGCAGAAAGTCCTTGAGGGGCTGCAGCGTGTGCACCGAAGGACAGGGGAGCTGGGCAAGGGCGTGTAGCACAAGGCCAGTGAGGAGGTGCTGAGGGAGCTTTTGCCTTGACAATGGCAGGCTCTTGAGGGACCTTCAGGCAGACGTCCATCAATCCCTGCGTGACAGTGCTCAGCACAAGGGCTGTTTCACCGCCAAACATCCCCTCACTGCATCCTAGGCCTTTAGACACTGGAGGGGGTGACGTTTCCATCTTGTGCTTTGTTGGCTGGTAGTTTTGTTAAGAAGAGAAGGCCTGTTCATTTTCCTTTTTCCAGCAAGCCAAGATGCTTCTGGACAACGTTTCCTGCCCCTTTTTCAGCCCTGGCTGGGATTGTGATCCAGTTTCAGTTTTCTACGTCTGCAGCAGCAGGAGCCAAGGCGTTGCTGTCGCTTTCCTAGTTTTGCATTTCAGTGCTTTCAAGCACTTAAAGCTCCCTTTTGCCAAGCCAACCTTCTGCTGATAGCAGCCAGGGAGGAAAATCAACTTCATATCCATCTAGAGTGCTGCTGAATTGGCCCATTTTAATTTGGTAGCTATGAATTAGAAGCCCTCTGTCACCATGAAATGTTACGATTTTTCCTTAGTAGGTGTGGTGGTAGATGTGAAAAGAGATGAGATTCTGCATGATAGGAAATGGCCTGTCCCTCATGCTCCTCTCTTCTGACAGATGACAGAAGCAAAAGCCATCTCTCCCCTGGCTCCCGCTGCTCCTGGAGAAGAAGCCAAAGAGGAGCAGGCTGAGCTGCATGACCGCCAGCCTCCATCAGTGCTCACACCAGAGGCTGGATATTCTGAAGATGTAAGTGCCAGTTGTGTGTGGTGCTGTCTTTAGTGCAAGGCAGAGCTGCAAGTTTTGCAGCAGCCAGCACGTTGCTGTTGCTGGCTGAGGATGCTGGGTGCCGGAGTCCTGCCAGGAGCTCGGCATTTCCTCCAGGCAGCGACCAACGCACTTGGCATCTGACCTGTCACCTTGAGGCAGCCCATGGCTGGTGCTTCTGGGAGAGCATCTGGCTGCTTGACTCAGGGCAGCTCTATCTCTTGGCTTCTGCAGTGCTATGGCCAAGGGCAAAGCAGGTAGTGCTGGAGGTGGCAGGCCTTGGTTTGTTTGTTTTCCCTTTTTGGAAAGGTGTGCTTGGCTTGGCAAAGCGGTCTGCATTTTCCTTGAGTAGTTCTTCACTTGTACAGTCTCTTTTGGGCCAGCTGTCTTTTGGCTTTTGATAAGCTGCAAGGGGAGGATGGTGTGGTCCATGCAGCTGTGGGCGGGCCACTCTTGTCCCTCCTAGGCAAAGAAAGCAAGTGCGGAGTTGCCAAGCCTTCTTGGGAGGCCAAAAGCAGAAGCGGCCGGTTTCTGTAGATGCATCTTTTGCTGCAGTCTGCAGCTCTGGCAAATGCCTTGGTGCCTGCAGTGGGGGTGAAGCTGCAAGTCCTTGAGCGCTGTCTTGGGAAGAGGAAGGCCATCTTGCAATGGTGCCTGCTGTACCTGAAGTGACATGGGCACCTTTGTGGCGGGGGAGCTGCGTGGGCCCAAAGGATGCAGGGCTGGCGGCCTTGAGCTGCTGCTGATGAGGCTGCCTGTGGCCAGGTGGCCAAGAAGGCCCAGGGCATGGTGACCTGTGTCAGCAGCAGTGGGGCAGCAGGAGCAGGGCAGTGAGCGTGGCCCTGTGCTGGGCAGCGCTGCGGCCACCGCTGCAGTGCTGGTTGCACTTGTGGGCCCCTGGGCAGCAGAAAGTCCTTGAGGGGCTGCAGCGTGTGCACCGAAGGACAGGGGAGCTGGGCAAGGGCGTGTAGCACAAGGCCAGTGAGGAGGTGCTGAGGGAGCTTTTGCCTTGACAATGGCAGGCTCTTGAGGGACCTTCAGGCAGACGTCCATCAATCCCTGCGTGACAGTGCTCAGCACAAGGGCTGTTTCACCGCCAAACATCCCCTCACTGCATCCTAGGCCTTTAGACACTGGAGGGGGTGACGTTTCCATCTTGTGCTTTGTTGGCTGGTAGTTTTGTTAAGAAGAGAAGGCCTGTTCATTTTCCTTTTTCCAGCAAGCCAAGATGCTTCTGGACAACGTTTCCTGCCCCTTTTTCAGCCCTGGCTGGGATTGTGATCCAGTTTCAGTTTTCTACGTCTGCAGCAGCAGGAGCCAAGGCGTTGCTGTCGCTTTCCTAGTTTTGCATTTCAGTGCTTTCAAGCACTTAAAGCTCCCTTTTGCCAAGCCAACCTTCTGCTGATAGCAGCCAGGGAGGAAAATCAACTTCATATCCATCTAGAGTGCTGCTGAATTGGCCCATTTTAATTTGGTAGCTATGAATTAGAAGCCCTCTGTCACCATGAAATGTTACGATTTTTCCTTAGTAGGTGTGGTGGTAGATGTGAAAAGAGATGAGATTCTGCATGATAGGAAATGGCCTGTCCCTCATGCTCCTCTCTTCTGACAGATGACAGAAGCAAAAGCCCTGTCTCCCCTGGCTCCCGCTGCTCCTGGAGAAGAAGCCAAAGAGGAGCAGGCTGAGCTGCATGACCGCCAGCCTCCATCAGTGCTCACCCCAGAGGCTGGATATTCTGAAGATGTAAGTGCCAGTTGTGTGTGGTGCTGTCTTTAGTGCAAGGCAGAGCTGCAAGTTTTGCAGCAGCCAGCACGTTGCTGTTGCTGGCTGAGGATGCTGGGTGCCGGAGTCCTGCCAGGAGCTCGGCATTTCCTCCAGGCAGCGACCAACGCACTTGGCATCTGACCTGTCACCTTGAGGCAGCCCATGGCTGGTGCTTCTGGGAGAGCATCTGGCTGCTTGACTCAGGGCAGCTCTATCTCTTGGCTTCTGCAGTGCTATGGCCAAGGGCAAAGCAGGTAGTGCTGGAGGTGGCAGGCCTTGGTTTGTTTGTTTTCCCTTTTTGGAAAGGTGTGCTTGGCTTGGCAAAGCGGTCTGCATTTTCCTTGAGTAGTTCTTCACTTGTACAGTCTCTTTTGGGCCAGCTGTCTTTTGGCTTTTGATAAGCTGCAAGGGGAGGATTATGTGGTCCATGCAGCTGTGGGCGGGCCACTCTTGTCCCTCCTAGGCAAAGAAAGCAAGTGCGGAGTTGCCAAGCCTTCTTGGGAGGCCAAAAGCAGAAGCGGCCGGTTTCTGTAGATGCATCTTTTGCTGCAGTCTGCAGCTTTGGCAAATGCCTTGGAGCCTGCCGTGGGGGTGAAGCTGCAAGTCCTTGAGCGCTGTCTTGTGTTGCTGGGAAGAGGAAGGCCATCTTGCAATGGTGCCTGCTGTACCTGAAGTGACATGGGCACCTTTGTGGCGGGGGAGCTGCGTGGGCCCAAAGGATGCAGGGCTAGCGGCCTTGAGCTGCTGATGATGAGGCTGCCTGTGGCCAGACGGCCAAGAAGGCCCAGGGCATGGTGACCTGTGTCAGCAGCAGTGGGGCAGCAGGAGCAGGGCAGTGAGCGTGGCCCTGTGCTGGGCAGCGCTGCGGCCACCGCTGCAGTGCTGGTTGCACTTGTGGGCCCCTGGGCAGCAGAAAGTCCTTGAGGGGCTGCAGCGTGTGCACCGAAGGACAGGGGAGCTGGGCAAGGGCGTGTAGCACAAGGCCAGTGAGGAGGTGCTGAGGGAGCTTTTGCCTTGACAATGGCAGGCTCTTGAGGGACCTTCAGGCAGACGTCCATCAATCCCTGCGTGACAGTGCTCAGCACAAGGGCTGTTTCACCGCCAAACATCCCCTCACTGCATCCTAGGCCTTTAGACACTGGAGGGGGTGACGTTTCCATCTTGTGCTTTGTTGGCTGGTAGTTTTGTTAAGAAGAGAAGGCCTGTTCATTTTCCTTTTTCCAGCAAGCCAAGATGCTTCTGGACAACATTTCCTGCCCCTTTTTCAGCCCTGGCTGGGATTGTGATCCAGTTTCAGTTTTCTACGTCTGCAGCAGCAGGAGCCAAGGCGTTGCTGTCGCTTTCCTAGTTTTGCATTTCAGTGCTTTCAAGCACTTAAAGCTCCCTTTTGCCAAGCCAACCTTCTGCTGATAGCAGCCAGGGAGGAAAATCAACTTCATATCCATCTAGAGTGCTGCTGAATTGGCCCATTTTAATTTGGTAGCTATGAATTAGAAGCCCTCTGTCACCATGAAATGTTACGATTTTTCCTTAGTAGGTGTGGTGGTAGATGTGAAAAGAGATGAGATTCTGCATGATAGGAAATGGCCTGTCCCTCATGCTCCTCTCTTCTGACAGATGACAGAAGCAAAAGCCCTGTCTCCCCTGGCTCCCGCTGCTCCTGGAGAAGAAGCCAAAGAGGAGCAGGCTGAGCTGCATGACCGCCAGCCTCCATCAGTGCTCACCCCAGAGGCTGGATATTCTGAAGATGTAAGTGCCAGTTGTGTGTGGTGCTGTCTTTAGTGCAAGGCAGAGCTGCAAGTTTTGCAGCAGCCAGCACGTTGCTGTTGCTGGCTGAGGATGCTGGGTGCCGGAGTCCTGCCAGGAGCTCGGCATTTCCTCCAGGCAGCGACCAACGCACTTGGCATCTGACCTGTCACCTTGAGGCAGCCCATGGCTGGTGCTTCTGGGAGAGCATCTGGCTGCTTGACTCAGGGCAGCTCTATCTCTTGGCTTCTGCAGTGCTATGGCCAAGGGCAAAGCAGGTAGTGCTGGAGGTGGCAGGCCTTGGTTTGTTTGTTTTCCCTTTTTGGAAAGGTGTGCTTGGCTTGGCAAAGCGGTCTGCATTTTCCTTGAGTAGTTCTTCACTTGTACAGTCTCTTTTGGGCCAGCTGTCTTTTGGCTTTTGATAAGCTGCAAGGGGAGGATGGTGTGGTCCATGCAGCTGTGGGCGGGCCACTCTTGTCCCTCCTAGGCAAAGAAAGCAAGTGCGGAGTTGCCAAGCCTTCTTGGGAGGCCAAAAGCAGAAGCGGCCGGTTTCTGTAGATGCATCTTTTGCTGCAGTCTGCAGCTCTGGCAAATGCCTTGGTGCCTGCAGTGGGGGTGAAGCTGCAAGTCCTTGAGCGCTGTCTTGTGTTGCTGGGAAGAGGAAGGCCATCTTGCAATGGTGCCTGCTGTACCTGAAGTGACATGGGCACCTTTGTGGCGGGGGAGCTGCGTGGGCCCAAAGGATGCAGGGCTAGCGGCCTTGAGCTGCTGATGATGAGGCTGCCTGTGGCCAGACGGCCAAGAAGGCCCAGGGCATGGTGACCTGTGTCAGCAGCAGTGGGGCAGCAGGAGCAGGGCAGTGAGCGTGGCCCTGTGCTGGGCAGCGCTGCGGCCACCGCTGCAGTGCTGGTTGCACTTGTGGGCCCCTGGGCAGCAGAAAGTCCTTGAGGGGCTGCAGCGTGTGCACCGAAGGACAGGGGAGCTGGGCAAGGGCCTGTAGCACAAGGCCAGTGAGGAGGTGCTGAGGGAGCTTTTGCCTTGACAATGGCAGGCTCTTGAGGGACCTTCAGGCAGACGTCCATCAATCCCTGCGTGACAGTGCTCAGCACAAGGGCTGTTTCACCGCCAAACATCCCCTCACTGCATCCTAGGCCTTTAGACACTGGAGGGGGTGACGTTTCCATCTTGTGCTTTGTTGGCTGGTAGTTTTGTTAAGAAGAGAAGGCCTGTTCATTTTCCTTTTTCCAGCAAGCCAAGATGCTTCTGGACAACATTTCCTGCCCCTTTTTCAGCCCTGGCTGGGATTGTGATCCAGTTTCAGTTTTCTACGTCTGCAGCAGCAGGAGCCAAGGCGTTGCTGTCGCTTTCCTAGTTTTGCATTTCAGTGCTTTCAAGCACTTAAAGCTCCCTTTTGCCAAGCCAACCTTCTGCTGATAGCAGCCAGGGAGGAAAATCAACTTCATATCCATCTAGAGTGCTGCTGAATTGGCCCATTTTAATTTGGTAGCTATGAATTAGAAGCCCTCTGTCACCATGAAATGTTACGATTTTTCCTTAGTAGGTGTGGTGGTAGATGTGAAAAGAGATGAGATTCTGCATGATAGGAAATGGCCTGTCCCTCATGCTCCTCTCTTCTGACAGATGACAGAAGCAAAAGCCCTGTCTCCCCTGGCTCCCGCTGCTCCTGGAGAAGAAGCCAAAGAGGAGCAGGCTGAGCTGCATGACCGCCAGCCTCCATCAGTGCTCACCCCAGAGGCTGGATATTCTGAAGATGTAAGTGCCAGTTGTGTGTGGTGCTGTCTTTAGTGCAAGGCAGAGCTGCAAGTTTTGCAGCAGCCAGCACGTTGCTGTTGCTGGCTGAGGATGCTGGGTGCCGGAGTCCTGCCAGGAGCTCGGCATTTCCTCCAGGCAGCGACCAACGCACTTGGCATCTGACCTGTCACCTTGAGGCAGCCCATGGCTGGTGCTTCTGGGAGAGCATCTGGCTGCTTGACTCAGGGCAGCTCTATCTCTTGGCTTCTGCAGTGCTATGGCCAAGGGCAAAGCAGGTAGTGCTGGAGGTGGCAGGCCTTGGTTTGTTTGTTTTCCCTTTTTGGAAAGGTGTGCTTGGCTTGGCAAAGCGGTCTGCATTTTCCTTGAGTAGTTCTTCACTTGTACAGTCTCTTTTGGGCCAGCTGTCTTTTGGCTTTTGATAAGCTGCAAGGGGAGGATGGTGTGGTCCATGCAGCTGTGGGCGGGCCACTCTTGTCCCTCCTAGGCAAAGAAAGCAAGTGCGGAGTTGCCAAGCCTTCTTGGGAGGCCAAAAGCAGAAGCGGCCGGTTTCTGTAGATGCATCTTTTGCTGCAGTCTGCAGCTCTGGCAAATGCCTTGGTGCCTGCAGTGGGGGTGAAGCTGCAAGTCCTTGAGCGCTGTCTTGGGAAGAGGAAGGCCATCTTGCAATGGTGCCTGCTGTACCTGAAGTGACATGGGCACCTTTGTGGCGGGGGAGCTGCGTGGGCCCAAAGGATGCAGGGCTGGCGGCCTTGAGCTGCTGCTGATGAGGCTGCCTGTGGCCAGACGGCCAAGAAGGCCCAGGGCATGGTGACCTGTGTCAGCAGCAGTGGGGCAGCAGGAGCAGGGCAGTGAGCGTGGCCCTGTGCTGGGCAGCGCTGCGGCCACCGCTGCAGTGCTGGTTGCACTTGTGGGCCCCTGGGCAGCAGAAAGTCCTTGAGGGGCTGCAGCGTGTGCACCGAAGGACAGGGGAGCTGGGCAAGGGCGTGTAGCACAAGGCCAGTGAGGAGGTGCTGAGGGAGCTTTTGCCTTGACAATGGCAGGCTCTTGAGGGACCTTCAGGCAGACGTCCATCAATCCCTGCGTGACAGTGCTCAGCACAAGGGCTGTTTCACCGCCAAACATCCCCTCACTGCATCCTAGGCCTTTAGACACTGGAGGGGGTGACGTTTCCATCTTGTGCTTTGTTGGCTGGTAGTTTTGTTAAGAAGAGAAGGCCTGTTCATTTTCCTTTTTCCAGCAAGCCAAGATGCTTCTGGACAACGTTTCCTGCCCCTTTTTCAGCCCTGGCTGGGATTGTGATCCAGTTTCAGTTTTCTACGTCTGCAGCAGCAGGAGCCAAGGCGTTGCTGTCGCTTTCCTAGTTTTGCATTTCAGTGCTTTCAAGCACTTAAAGCTCCCTTTTGCCAAGCCAACCTTCTGCTGATAGCAGCCAGGGAGGAAAATCAACTTCATATCCATCTAGAGTGCTGCTGAATTGGCCCATTTTAATTTGGTAGCTATGAATTAGAAGCCCTCTGTCACCATGAAATGTTACGATTTTTCCTTAGTAGGTGTGGTGGTAGATGTGAAAAGAGATGAGATTCTGCATGATAGGAAATGGCCTGTCCCTCATGCTCCTCTCTTCTGACAGATGACAGAAGCAAAAGCCATCTCTCCCCTGGCTCCCGCTGCTCCTGGAGAAGAAGCCAAAGAGGAGCAGGCTGAGCTGCATGACCGCCAGCCTCCATCAGTGCTCACACCAGAGGCTGGATATTCTGAAGATGTAAGTGCCAGTTGTGTGTGGTGCTGTCTTTAGTGCAAGGCAGAGCTGCAAGTTTTGCAGCAGCCAGCACGTTGCTGTTGCTGGCTGAGGATGCTGGGTGCCGGAGTCCTGCCAGGAGCTCGGCATTTCCTCCAGGCAGCGACCAACGCACTTGGCATCTGACCTGTCACCTTGAGGCAGCCCATGGCTGGTGCTTCTGGGAGAGCATCTGGCTGCTTGACTCAGGGCAGCTCTATCTCTTGGCTTCTGCAGTGCTATGGCCAAGGGCAAAGCAGGTAGTGCTGGAGGTGGCAGGCCTTGGTTTGTTTGTTTTCCCTTTTTGGAAAGGTGTGCTTGGCTTGGCAAAGCGGTCTGCATTTTCCTTGAGTAGTTCTTCACTTGTACAGTCTCTTTTGGGCCAGCTGTCTTTTGGCTTTTGATAAGCTGCAAGGGGAGGATGGTGTGGTCCATGCAGCTGTGGGCGGGCCACTCTTGTCCCTCCTAGGCAAAGAAAGCAAGTGCGGAGTTGCCAAGCCTTCTTGGGAGGCCAAAAGCAGAAGCGGCCGGTTTCTGTAGATGCATCTTTTGCTGCAGTCTGCAGCTCTGGCAAATGCCTTGGTGCCTGCAGTGGGGGTGAAGCTGCAAGTCCTTGAGCGCTGTCTTGGGAAGAGGAAGGCCATCTTGCAATGGTGCCTGCTGTACCTGAAGTGACATGGGCACCTTTGTGGCGGGGGAGCTGCGTGGGCCCAAAGGATGCAGGGCTGGCGGCCTTGAGCTGCTGCTGATGAGGCTGCCTGTGGCCAGGTGGCCAAGAAGGCCCAGGGCATGGTGACCTGTGTCAGCAGCAGTGGGGCAGCAGGAGCAGGGCAGTGAGCGTGGCCCTGTGCTGGGCAGCGCTGCGGCCACCGCTGCAGTGCTGGTTGCACTTGTGGGCCCCTGGGCAGCAGAAAGTCCTTGAGGGGCTGCAGCGTGTGCACCGAAGGACAGGGGAGCTGGGCAAGGGCGTGTAGCACAAGGCCAGTGAGGAGGTGCTGAGGGAGCTTTTGCCTTGACAATGGCAGGCTCTTGAGGGACCTTCAGGCAGACGTCCATCAATCCCTGCGTGACAGTGCTCAGCACAAGGGCTGTTTCACCGCCAAACATCCCCTCACTGCATCCTAGGCCTTTAGACACTGGAGGGGGTGACGTTTCCATCTTGTGCTTTGTTGGCTGGTAGTTTTGTTAAGAAGAGAAGGCCTGTTCATTTTCCTTTTTCCAGCAAGCCAAGATGCTTCTGGACAACGTTTCCTGCCCCTTTTTCAGCCCTGGCTGGGATTGTGATCCAGTTTCAGTTTTCTACGTCTGCAGCAGCAGGAGCCAAGGCGTTGCTGTCGCTTTCCTAGTTTTGCATTTCAGTGCTTTCAAGCACTTAAAGCTCCCTTTTGCCAAGCCAACCTTCTGCTGATAGCAGCCAGGGAGGAAAATCAACTTCATATCCATCTAGAGTGCTGCTGAATTGGCCCATTTTAATTTGGTAGCTATGAATTAGAAGCCCTCTGTCACCATGAAATGTTACGATTTTTCCTTAGTAGGTGTGGTGGTAGATGTGAAAAGAGATGAGATTCTGCATGATAGGAAATGGCCTGTCCCTCATGCTCCTCTCTTCTGACAGATGACAGAAGCAAAAGCCCTGTCTCCCCTGGCTCCCGCTGCTCCTGGAGAAGAAGCCAAAGAGGAGCAGGCTGAGCTGCATGACCGCCAGCCTCCATCAGTGCTCACCCCAGAGGCTGGATATTCTGAAGATGTAAGTGCCAGTTGTGTGTGGTGCTGTCTTTAGTGCAAGGCAGAGCTGCAAGTTTTGCAGCAGCCAGCACGTTGCTGTTGCTGGCTGAGGATGCTGGGTGCCGGAGTCCTGCCAGGAGCTCGGCATTTCCTCCAGGCAGCGACCAACGCACTTGGCATCTGACCTGTCACCTTGAGGCAGCCCATGGCTGGTGCTTCTGGGAGAGCATCTGGCTGCTTGACTCAGGGCAGCTCTATCTCTTGGCTTCTGCAGTGCTATGGCCAAGGGCAAAGCAGGTAGTGCTGGAGGTGGCAGGCCTTGGTTTGTTTGTTTTCCCTTTTTGGAAAGGTGTGCTTGGCTTGGCAAAGCGGTCTGCATTTTCCTTGAGTAGTTCTTCACTTGTACAGTCTCTTTTGGGCCAGCTGTCTTTTGGCTTTTGATAAGCTGCAAGGGGAGGATTATGTGGTCCATGCAGCTGTGGGCGGGCCACTCTTGTCCCTCCTAGGCAAAGAAAGCAAGTGCGGAGTTGCCAAGCCTTCTTGGGAGGCCAAAAGCAGAAGCGGCCGGTTTCTGTAGATGCATCTTTTGCTGCAGTCTGCAGCTTTGGCAAATGCCTTGGAGCCTGCCGTGGGGGTGAAGCTGCAAGTCCTTGAGCGCTGTCTTGTGTTGCTGGGAAGAGGAAGGCCATCTTGCAATGGTGCCTGCTGTACCTGAAGTGACATGGGCACCTTTGTGGCAGGGGAGCTGCGTGGGCCCAAAGGATTCAGGGCTGGCGGCCTTGAGCTGCTGCTGATGAGGCTGCCTGTGGCCAGGTGGCCAAGAAGGCCCAGGGCATGGTGACCTGTGTCAGCAGCAGTGGGGCAGCAGGAGCAGGGCAGTGAGCGTGGCCCTGTGCTGGGCAGCGCTGCGGCCACCGCTGCAGTGCTGGTTGCGCTTGTGGGCCCCTGGGCAGCAGAAAGTCCTTGAGGGGCTGCAGCGTGTGCACAGAAGGACAGGGGAGCTGGGCAAGGGCGTGTAGCACAAGGCCAGTGAGGAGGTGCTGAGGGAGCTTTTGCCTTGACAATGGCAGGCTCTTGAGGGACCTTCAGGCAGACGTCCATCAATCCCTGCGTGACAGTGCTCAGCACAAGGGCTGTTTCACCGCCAAACATCCCCTCACTGCATCCTAGGCCTTTAGACACTGGAGGGGGTGACGTTTCCATCTTGTGCTTTGTTGGCTGGTAGTTTTGTTAAGAAGAGAAGGCCTGTTCATTTTCCTTTTTCCAGCAAGCCAAGATGCTTCTGGACAACGTTTCCTGCCCCTTTTTCAGCCCTGGCTGGGATTGTGATCCAGTTTCAGTTTTCTACGTCTGCAGCAGCAGGAGCCAAGGCGTTGCTGTCGCTTTCCTAGTTTTGCATTTCAGTGCTTTCAAGCACTTAAAGCTCCCTTTTGCCAAGCCAACCTTCTGCTGATAGCAGCCAGGGAGGAAAATCAACTTCATATCCATCTAGAGTGCTGCTGAATTGGCCCATTTTAATTTGGTAGCTATGAATTAGAAGCCCTCTGTCACCATGAAATGTTACGATTTTTCCTTAGTAGGTGTGGTGGTAGATGTGAAAAGAGATGAGATTCTGCATGATAGGAAATGGCCTGTCCCTCATGCTCCTCTCTTCTGACAGATGACAGAAGCAAAAGCCCTGTCTCCCCTGGCTCCCGCTGCTCCTGGAGAAGAAGCCAAAGAGGAGCAGGCTGAGCTGCATGACCGCCAGCCTCCATCAGTGCTCACACCAGAGGCTGGATATTCTGAAGATGTAAGTGCCAGTTGTGTGTGGTGCTGTCTTTAGTGCAAGGCAGAGCTGCAAGTTTTGCAGCAGCCAGCACGTTGCTGTTGCTGGCTGAGGATGCTGGGTGCCGGAGTCCTGCCAGGAGCTCGGCATTTCCTCCAGGCAGCGACCAACGCACTTGGCATCTGACCTGTCACCTTGAGGCAGCCCATGGCTGGTGCTTCTGGGAGAGCATCTGGCTGCTTGACTCAGGGCAGCTCTATCTCTTGGCTTCTGCAGTGCTATGGCCAAGGGCAAAGCAGGTAGTGCTGGAGGTGGCAGGCCTTGGTTTGTTTGTTTTCCCTTTTTGGAAAGGTGTGCTTGGCTTGGCAAAGCGGTCTGCATTTTCCTTGAGTAGTTCTTCACTTGTACAGTCTCTTTTGGGCCAGCTGTCTTTTGGCTTTTGATAAGCTGCAAGGGGAGGATGGTGTGGTCCATGCAGCTGTGGGCGGGCCACTCTTGTCCCTCCTAGGCAAAGAAAGCAAGTGCGGAGTTGCCAAGCCTTCTTGGGAGGCCAAAAGCAGAAGCGGCCGGTTTCTGTAGATGCATCTTTTGCTGCAGTCTGCAGCTCTGGCAAATGCCTTGGTGCCTGCAGTGGGGGTGAAGCTGCAAGTCCTTGAGCGCTGTCTTGGGAAGAGGAAGGCCATCTTGCAATGGTGCCTGCTGTACCTGAAGTGACATGGGCACCTTTGTGGCGGGGGAGCTGCGTGGGCCCAAAGGATGCAGGGCTGGCGGCCTTGAGCTGCTGCTGATGAGGCTGCCTGTGGCCAGACGGCCAAGAAGGCCCAGGGCATGGTGACCTGTGTCAGCAGCAGTGGGGCAGCAGGAGCAGGGCAGTGAGCGTGGCCCTGTGCTGGGCAGCGCTGCGGCCACCGCTGCAGTGCTGGTTGCACTTGTGGGCCCCTGGGCAGCAGAAAGTCCTTGAGGGGCTGCAGCGTGTGCACCGAAGGACAGGGGAGCTGGGCAAGGGCGTGTAGCACAAGGCCAGTGAGGAGGTGCTGAGGGAGCTTTTGCCTTGACAATGGCAGGCTCTTGAGGGACCTTCAGGCAGACGTCCATCAATCCCTGCATGACAGTGCTCAGCACAAGGGCTGTTTCACCGCCAAACATCCCCTCACTGCATCCTAGGCCTTTAGACACTGGAGGGGGTGACGTTTCCATCTTGTGCTTTGTTGGCTGGTAGTTTTGTTAAGAAGAGAAGGCCTGTTCATTTTCCTTTTTCCAGCAAGCCAAGATGCTTCTGGACAACGTTTCCTGCCCCTTTTTCAGCCCTGGCTGGGATTGTGATCCAGTTTCAGTTTTCTACGTCTGCAGCAGCAGGAGCCAAGGCGTTGCTGTCGCTTTCCTAGTTTTGCATTTCAGTGCTTTCAAGCACTTAAAGCTCCCTTTTGCCAAGCCAACCTTCTGCTGATAGCAGCCAGGGAGGAAAATCAACTTCATATCCATCTAGAGTGCTGCTGAATTGGCCCATTTTAATTTGGTAGCTATGAATTAGAAGCCCTCTGTCACCATGAAATGTTACGATTTTTCCTTAGTAGGTGTGGTGGTAGATGTGAAAAGAGATGAGATTCTGCATGATAGGAAATGGCCTGTCCCTCATGCTCCTCTCTTCTGACAGATGACAGAAGCAAAAGCCCTGTCTCCCCTGGCTCCCGCTGCTCCTGGAGAAGAAGCCAAAGAGGAGCAGGCTGAGCTGCATGACCGCCAGCCTCCATCAGTGCTCACCCCAGAGGCTGGATATTCTGAAGATGTAAGTGCCAGTTGTGTGTGGTGCTGTCTTTAGTGCAAGGCAGAGCTGCAAGTTTTGCAGCAGCCAGCACGTTGCTGTTGCTGGCTGAGGATGCTGGGTGCCGGAGTCCTGCCAGGAGCTCGGCATTTCCTCCAGGCAGCGACCAACGCACTTGGCATCTGACCTGTCACCTTGAGGCAGCCCATGGCTGGTGCTTCTGGGAGAGCATCTGGCTGCTTGACTCAGGGCAGCTCTATCTCTTGGCTTCTGCAGTGCTATGGCCAAGGGCAAAGCAGGTAGTGCTGGAGGTGGCAGGCCTTGGTTTGTTTGTTTTCCCTTTTTGGAAAGGTGTGCTTGGCTTGGCAAAGCGGTCTGCATTTTCCTTGAGTAGTTCTTCACTTGTACAGTCTCTTTTGGGCCAGCTGTCTTTTGGCTTTTGATAAGCTGCAAGGGGAGGATGGTGTGGTCCATGCAGCTGTGGGCGGGCCACTCTTGTCCCTCCTAGGCAAAGAAAGCAAGTGCGGAGTTGCCAAGCCTTCTTGGGAGGCCAAAAGCAGAAGCGGCCGGTTTCTGTAGATGCATCTTTTGCTGCAGTCTGCAGCTTTGGCAAATGCCTTGGAGCCTGCCGTGAGGGTGAAGCTGCAAGTCCTTGAGCGCTGTCTTGTGTTGCTGGGAAGAGGAAGGCCATCTTGCAATGGTGCCTGCTGTACCTGAAGTGACATGGGCACCTTTGTGGCAGGGGAGCTGCGTGGGCCCAAAGGATTCAGGGCTGGCGGCCTTGAGCTGCTGCTGATGAGGCTGCCTGTGGCCAGGTGGCCAAGAAGGCCCAGGGCATGGTGACCTGTGTCAGCAGCAGTGGGGCAGCAGGAGCAGGGCAGTGAGCGTGGCCCTGTGCTGGGCAGCGCTGCGGCCACCGCTGCAGTGCTGGTTGCACTTGTGGGCCCCTGGGCAGCAGAAAGTCCTTGAGGGGCTGCAGCGTGTGCACCAAAGGACAGGGGAGCTGGGCAAGGACGTGTAGCACAAGGCCAGTGAGGAGGTGCTGAGGGAGCTTTTGCCTTGACAATGGCAGGCTCTTGAGGGACCTTCAGGCAGACGTCCATCAATCCCTGCGTGACAGTGCTCAGCACAAGGGCTGTTTCACCGCCAAACATCCCCTCACTGCATCCTAGGCCTTTAGACACTGGAGGGGGTGACGTTTCCATCTTGTGCTTTGTTGGCTGGTAGTTTTGTTAAGAAGAGAAGGCCTGTTCATTTTCCTTTTTCCAGCAAGCCAAGATGCTTCTGGACAACGTTTCCTGCCCCTTTTTCAGCCCTGGCTGGGATTGTGATCCAGTTTCAGTTTTCTACGTCTGCAGCAGCAGGAGCCAAGGCGTTGCTGTCGCTTTCCTAGTTTTGCATTTCAGTGCTTTCAAGCACTTAAAGCTCCCTTTTGCCAAGCCAACCTTCTGCTGATAGCAGCCAGGGAGGAAAATCAACTTCATATCCATCTAGAGTGCTGCTGAATTGGCCCATTTTAATTTGGTAGCTATGAATTAGAAGCCCTCTGTCACCATGAAATGTTACGATTTTTCCTTAGTAGGTGTGGTGGTAGATGTGAAAAGAGATGAGATTCTGCATGATAGGAAATGGCCTGTCCCTCATGCTCCTCTCTTCTGACAGATGACAGAAGCAAAAGCCATCTCTCCCCTGGCTCCCGCTGCTCCTGGAGAAGAAGCCAAAGAGGAGCAGGCTGAGCTGCATGACCGCCAGCCTCCATCAGTGCTCACACCAGAGGCTGGATATTCTGAAGATGTAAGTGCCAGTTGTGTGTGGTGCTGTCTTTAGTGCAAGGCAGAGCTGCAAGTTTTGCAGCAGCCAGCACGTTGCTGTTGCTGGCTGAGGATGCTGGGTGCCGGAGTCCTGCCAGGAGCTCGGCATTTCCTCCAGGCAGCGACCAACGCACTTGGCATCTGACCTGTCACCTTGAGGCAGCCCATGGCTGGTGCTTCTGGGAGAGCATCTGGCTGCTTGACTCAGGGCAGCTCTATCTCTTGGCTTCTGCAGTGCTATGGCCAAGGGCAAAGCAGGTAGTGCTGGAGGTGGCAGGCCTTGGTTTGTTTGTTTTCCCTTTTTGGAAAGGTGTGCTTGGCTTGGCAAAGCGGTCTGCATTTTCCTTGAGTAGTTCTTCACTTGTACAGTCTCTTTTGGGCCAGCTGTCTTTTGGCTTTTGATAAGCTGCAAGGGGAGGATGGTGTGGTCCATGCAGCTGTGGGCGGGCCACTCTTGTCCCTCCTAGGCAAAGAAAGCAAGTGCGGAGTTGCCAAGCCTTCTTGGGAGGCCAAAAGCAGAAGCGGCCGGTTTCTGTAGATGCATCTTTTGCTGCAGTCTGCAGCTTTGGCAAATGCCTTGGTGCCTGCAGTGGGGGTGAAGCTGCAAGTCCTTGAGCGCTGTCTTGTGTTGCTGGGAAGAGGAAGGCCATCTTGCAATGGTGCCTGCTGTACCTGAAGTGACATGGGCACCTTTGTGGCGGGGGAGCTGTGTGGGCCCAAAGGATGCAGGGCTGGCGGCCTTGAGCTGCTGCTGATGAGGCTGCCTGTGGCCAGGTGGCCAAGAAGGCCCAGGGCATGGTGACCTGTGTCAGCAGCAGTGGGGCAGCAGGAGCAGGGCAGTGAGCGTGGCCCTGTGCTGGGCAGCGCTGCGGCCACCGCTGCAGTGCTGGTTGCACTTGTGGGCCCCTGGGCAGCAGAAAGTCCTTGAGGGGCTGCAGCGTGTGCACCGAAGGACAGGGGAGCTGGGCAAGGGCGTGTAGCACAAGGCCAGTGAGGAGGTGCTGAGGGAGCTTTTGCCTTGACAATGGCAGGCTCTTGAGGGACCTTCAGGCAGACGTCCATCAATCCCTGCGTGACAGTGCTCAGCACAAGGGCTGTTTCACCGCCAAACATCCCCTCACTGCATCCTAGGCCTTTAGACACTGGAGGGGGTGACGTTTCCATCTTGTGCTTTGTTGGCTGGTAGTTTTGTTAAGAAGAGAAGGCCTGTTCATTTTCCTTTTTCCAGCAAGCCAAGATGCTTCTGGACAACGTTTCCTGCCCCTTTTTCAGCCCTGGCTGGGATTGTGATCCAGTTTCAGTTTTCTACGTCTGCAGCAGCAGGAGCCAAGGCGTTGCTGTCGCTTTCCTAGTTTTGCATTTCAGTGCTTTCAAGCACTTAAAGCTCCCTTTTGCCAAGCCAACCTTCTGCTGATAGCAGCCAGGGAGGAAAATCAACTTCATATCCATCTAGAGTGCTGCTGAATTGGCCCATTTTAATTTGGTAGCTATGAATTAGAAGCCCTCTGTCACCATGAAATGTTACGATTTTTCCTTAGTAGGTGTGGTGGTAGATGTGAAAAGAGATGAGATTCTGCATGATAGGAAATGGCCTGTCCCTCATGCTCCTCTCTTCTGACAGATGACAGAAGCAAAAGCCATCTCTCCCCTGGCTCCCGCTGCTCCTGGAGAAGAAGCCAAAGAGGAGCAGGCTGAGCTGCATGACCGCCAGCCTCCATCAGTGCTCACACCAGAGGCTGGATATTCTGAAGATGTAAGTGCCAGTTGTGTGTGGTGCTGTCTTTAGTGCAAGGCAGAGCTGCAAGTTTTGCAGCAGCCAGCACGTTGCTGTTGCTGGCTGAGGATGCTGGGTGCCGGAGTCCTGCCAGGAGCTCGGCATTTCCTCCAGGCAGCGACCAACGCACTTGGCATCTGACCTGTCACCTTGAGGCAGCCCATGGCTGGTGCTTCTGGGAGAGCATCTGGCTGCTTGACTCAGGGCAGCTCTATCTCTTGGCTTCTGCAGTGCTATGGCCAAGGGCAAAGCAGGTAGTGCTGGAGGTGGCAGGCCTTGGTTTGTTTGTTTTCCCTTTTTGGAAAGGTGTGCTTGGCTTGGCAAAGCGGTCTGCATTTTCCTTGAGTAGTTCTTCACTTGTACAGTCTCTTTTGGGCCAGCTGTCTTTTGGCTTTTGATAAGCTGCAAGGGGAGGATGGTGTGGTCCATGCAGCTGTGGGCGGGCCACTCTTGTCCCTCCTAGGCAAAGAAAGCAAGTGCGGAGTTGCCAAGCCTTCTTGGGAGGCCAAAAGCAGAAGCGGCCGGTTTCTGTAGATGCATCTTTTGCTGCAGTCTGCAGCTCTGGCAAATGCCTTGGTGCCTGCAGTGGGGGTGAAGCTGCAAGTCCTTGAGCGCTGTCTTGGGAAGAGGAAGGCCATCTTGCAATGGTGCCTGCTGTACCTGAAGTGACATGGGCACCTTTGTGGCGGGGGAGCTGCGTGGGCCCAAAGGATGCAGGGCTGGCGGCCTTGAGCTGCTGCTGATGAGGCTGCCTGTGGCCAGGTGGCCAAGAAGGCCCAGGGCATGGTGACCTGTGTCAGCAGCAGTGGGGCAGCAGGAGCAGGGCAGTGAGCGTGGCCCTGTGCTGGGCAGCGCTGCGGCCACCGCTGCAGTGCTGGTTGCACTTGTGGGCCCCTGGGCAGCAGAAAGTCCTTGAGGGGCTGCAGCGTGTGCACCGAAGGACAGGGGAGCTGGGCAAGGGCGTGTAGCACAAGGCCAGTGAGGAGGTGCTGAGGGAGCTTTTGCCTTGACAATGGCAGGCTCTTGAGGGACCTTCAGGCAGACGTCCATCAATCCCTGCATGACAGTGCTCAGCACAAGGGCTGTTTCACCGCCAAACATCCCCTCACTGCATCCTAGGCCTTTAGACACTGGAGGGGGTGACGTTTCCATCTTGTGCTTTGTTGGCTGGTAGTTTTGTTAAGAAGAGAAGGCCTGTTCATTTTCCTTTTTCCAGCAAGCCAAGATGCTTCTGGACAACGTTTCCTGCCCCTTTTTCAGCCCTGGCTGGGATTGTGATCCAGTTTCAGTTTTCTACGTCTGCAGCAGCAGGAGCCAAGGCGTTGCTGTCGCTTTCCTAGTTTTGCATTTCAGTGCTTTCAAGCACTTAAAGCTCCCTTTTGCCAAGCCAACCTTCTGCTGATAGCAGCCAGGGAGGAAAATCAACTTCATATCCATCTAGAGTGCTGCTGAATTGGCCCATTTTAATTTGGTAGCTATGAATTAGAAGCCCTCTGTCACCATGAAATGTTACGATTTTTCCTTAGTAGGTGTGGTGGTAGATGTGAAAAGAGATGAGATTCTGCATGATAGGAAATGGCCTGTCCCTCATGCTCCTCTCTTCTGACAGATGACAGAAGCAAAAGCCCTGTCTCCCCTGGCTCCCGCTGCTCCTGGAGAAGAAGCCAAAGAGGAGCAGGCTGAGCTGCATGACCGCCAGCCTCCATCAGTGCTCACACCAGAGGCTGGATATTCTGAAGATGTAAGTGCCAGTTGTGTGTGGTGCTGTCTTTAGTGCAAGGCAGAGCTGCAAGTTTTGCAGCAGCCAGCACGTTGCTGTTGCTGGCTGAGGATGCTGGGTGCCGGAGTCCTGCCAGGAGCTCGGCATTTCCTCCAGGCAGCGACCAACGCACTTGGCATCTGACCTGTCACCTTGAGGCAGCCCATGGCTGGTGCTTCTGGGAGAGCATCTGGCTGCTTGACTCAGGGCAGCTCTATCTCTTGGCTTCTGCAGTGCTATGGCCAAGGGCAAAGCAGGTAGTGCTGGAGGTGGCAGGCCTTGGTTTGTTTGTTTTCCCTTTTTGGAAAGGTGTGCTTGGCTTGGCAAAGCGGTCTGCATTTTCCTTGAGTAGTTCTTCACTTGTACAGTCTCTTTTGGGCCAGCTGTCTTTTGGCTTTTGATAAGCTGCAAGGGGAGGATGGTGTGGTCCATGCAGCTGTGGGCGGGCCACTCTTGTCCCTCCTAGGCAAAGAAAGCAAGTGCGGAGTTGCCAAGCCTTCTTGGGAGGCCAAAAGCAGAAGCGGCCGGTATCTGTAGATGCATCTTTTGCTGCAGTCTGCAGCTTTGGCAAATGCCTTGGAGCCTGCCGTGGGGGTGAAGCTGCAAGTCCTTGAGCGCTGCCTTGTGTTGCTGGGAAGAGGAAGGCCATCTTGCAATGGTGCCTGCTGTACCTGAAGTGACATGGGCACCTTTGTGGCGGGGGAGCTGCGTGGGCCCAAAGGATGCAGGGCTGGCGGCCTTGAGCTGCTGCTGATGAGGCTGCCTGTGGCCAGGTGGCCAAGAAGGCCCAGGGCATGGTGACCTGTGTCAGCAGCAGTGGGGCAGCAGGAGCAGGGCAGTGAGCGTGGCCCTGTGCTGGGCAGCGCTGCGGCCACCGCTGCAGTGCTGGTTGCACTTGTGGGCCCCTGGGCAGCAGAAAGTCCTTGAGGGGCTGCAGCGTGTGCACCGAAGGACAGGGGAGCTGGGCAAGGGCGTGTAGCACAAGGCCAGTGAGGAGGTGCTGAGGGAGCTTTTGCCTTGACAATGGCAGGCTCTTGAGGGACCTTCAGGCAGACGTCCATCAATCCCTGCGTGACAGTGCTCAGCACAAGGGCTGTTTCACCGCCAAACATCCCCTCACTGCATCCTAGGCCTTTAGACACTGGAGGGGGTGATGTTTCCATCTTGTGCTTTGTTGGCTGGTAGTTTTGTTAAGAAGAGAAGGCCTGTTCATTTTCCTTTTTCCAGCAAGCCAAGCTGCTTCTGGACAACGTTTCCTGCCCCTTTTTCAGCCCTGGCTGGGATTGTGATCCAGTTTCAGTTTTCTACGTCTGCAGCAGCAGGAGCCAAGGCGTTGCTGTCGCTTTCCTAGTTTTGCATTTCAGTGCTTTCAAGCACTTAAAGCTCCCTTTTGCCAAGCCAACCTTCTGCTGATAGCAGCCAGGGAGGAAAATCAACTTCATATCCATCTAGAGTGCTGCTGAATTGGCCCATTTTAATTTGGTAGCTATGAATTAGAAGCCCTCTGTCACCATGAAATGTTACGATTTTTCCTTAGTAGGTGTGGTGGTAGATGTGAAAAGAGATGAGATTCTGCATGATAGGAAATGGCCTGTCCCTCATGCTCCTCTCTTCTGACAGATGACAGAAGCAAAAGCCCTGTCTCCCCTGGCTCCCGCTGCTCCTGGAGAAGAAGCCAAAGAGGAGCAGGCTGAGCTGCATGACCGCCAGCCTCCATCAGTGCTCACCCCAGAGGCTGGATATTCTGAAGATGTAAGTGCCAGTTGTGTGTGGTGCTGTCTTTAGTGCAAGGCAGAGCTGCAAGTTTTGCAGCAGCCAGCACGTTGCTGTTGCTGGCTGAGGATGCTGGGTGCCGGAGTCCTGCCAGGAGCTCGGCATTTCCTCCAGGCAGCGACCAACGCACTTGGCATCTGACCTGTCACCTTGAGGCAGCCCATGGCTGGTGCTTCTGGGAGAGCATCTGGCTGCTTGACTCAGGGCAGCTCTATCTCTTGGCTTCTGCAGTGCTATGGCCAAGGGCAAAGCAGGTAGTGCTGGAGGTGGCAGGCCTTGGTTTGTTTGTTTTCCCTTTTTGGAAAGGTGTGCTTGGCTTGGCAAAGCGGTCTGCATTTTCCTTGAGTAGTTCTTCACTTGTACAGTCTCTTTTGGGCCAGCTGTCTTTTGGCTTTTGATAAGCTGCAAGGGGAGGATGGTGTGGTCCATGCAGCTGTGGGCGGGCCACTCTTGTCCCTCCTAGGCAAAGAAAGCAAGTGCGGAGTTGCCAAGCCTTCTTGGGAGGCCAAAAGCAGAAGCGGCCGGTTTCTGTAGATGCATCTTTTGCTGCAGTCTGCAGCTTTGGCAAATGCCTTGGTGCCTGCAGTGGGGGTGAAGCTGCAAGTCCTTGAGCGCTGTCTTGTGTTGCTGGGAAGAGGAAGGCCATCTTGCAATGGTGCCTGCTGTACCTGAAGTGACATGGGCACCTTTGTGGCGGGGGAGCTGCGTGGGCCCAAAGGATGCAGGGCTAGCGGCCTTGAGCTGCTGCTGATGAGGCTGCCTGTGGCCAGGTGGCCAAGAAGGCCCAGGGCATGGTGACCTGTGTCAGCAGCAGTGGGGCAGCAGGAGCAGGGCAGTGAGCGTGGCCCTGTGCTGGGCAGCGCTGCGGCCACCGCTGCAGTGCTGGTTGCACTTGTGGGCCCCTGGGCAGCAGAAAGTCCTTGAGGGGCTGCAGCGTGTGCACCGAAGGACAGGGGAGCTGGGCAAGGGCGTGTAGCACAAGGCCAGTGAGGAGGTGCTGAGGGAGCTTTTGCCTTGACAATGGCAGGCTCTTGAGGGACCTTCAGGCAGACGTCCATCAATCCCTGCGTGACAGTGCTCAGCACAAGGGCTGTTTCACCGCCAAACATCCCCTCACTGCATCCTAGGCCTTTAGACACTGGAGGGGGTGACGTTTCCATCTTGTGCTTTGTTGGCTGGTAGTTTTGTTAAGAAGAGAAGGCCTGTTCATTTTCCTTTTTCCATCAAGCCAAGATGCTTCTGGACAACGTTTCCTGCCCCTTTTTCAGCCCTGGCTGGGATTGTGATCCAGTTTCAGTTTTCTACGTCTGCAGCAGCAGGAGCCAAGGCGTTGCTGTCGCTTTCCTAGTTTTGCATTTCAGTGCTTTCAAGCACTTAAAGCTCCCTTTTGCCAAGCCAACCTTCTGCTGATAGCAGCCAGGGAGGAAAATCAACTTCATATCCATCTAGAGTGCTGCTGAATTGGCCCATTTTAATTTGGTAGCTATGAATTAGAAGCCCTCTGTCACCATGAAATGTTACGATTTTTCCTTAGTAGGTGTGGTGGTAGATGTGAAAAGAGATGAGATTCTGCATGATAGGAAATGGCCTGTCCCTCATGCTCCTCTCTTCTGACAGATGACAGAAGCAAAAGCCCTGTCTCCCCTGGCTCCCGCTGCTCCTGGAGAAGAAGCCAAAGAGGAGCAGGCTGAGCTGCATGACCGCCAGCCTCCATCAGTGCTCACCCCAGAGGCTGGATATTCTGAAGATGTAAGTGCCAGTTGTGTGTGGTGCTGTCTTTAGTGCAAGGCAGAGCTGCAAGTTTTGCAGCAGCCAGCACGTTGCTGTTGCTGGCTGAGGATGCTGGGTGCCGGAGTCCTGCCAGGAGCTCGGCATTTCCTCCAGGCAGCGACCAACGCACTTGGCATCTGACCTGTCACCTTGAGGCAGCCCATGGCTGGTGCTTCTGGGAGAGCATCTGGCTGCTTGACTCAGGGCAGCTCTATCTCTTGGCTTCTGCAGTGCTATGGCCAAGGGCAAAGCAGGTAGTGCTGGAGGTGGCAGGCCTTGGTTTGTTTGTTTTCCCTTTTTGGAAAGGTGTGCTTGGCTTGGCAAAGCGGTCTGCATTTTCCTTGAGTAGTTCTTCACTTGTACAGTCTCTTTTGGGCCAGCTGTCTTTTGGCTTTTGATAAGCTGCAAGGGGAGGATTATGTGGTCCATGCAGCTGTGGGCGGGCCACTCTTGTCCCTCCTAGGCAAAGAAAGCAAGTGCGGAGTTGCCAAGCCTTCTTGGGAGGCCAAAAGCAGAAGCGGCCGGTTTCTGTAGATGCATCTTTTGCTGCAGTCTGCAGCTTTGGCAAATGCCTTGGAGCCTGCAGTGGGGGTGAAGCTGCAAGTCCTTGAGCGCTGTCTTGTGTTGCTGGGAAGAGGAAGGCCATCTTGCAATGGTGCCTGCTGTACCTGAAGTGACATGGGCACCTTTGTGGCAGGGGAGCTGCGTGGGCCCAAAGGATGCAGGGCTGGCGGCCTTGAGCTGCTGCTGATGAGGCTGCCTGTGGCCAGGTGGCCAAGAAGGCCCAGGGCATGGTGACCTGTGTCAGCAGCAGTGGGGCAGCAGGAGCAGGGCAGTGAGCGTGGCCCTGTGCTGGGCAGCGCTGCGGCCACCGCTGCAGTGCTGGTTGCACTTGTGGGCCCCTGGGCAGCAGAAAGTCCTTGAGGGGCTGCAGCGTGTGCACTGAAGGACAGGGGAGCTGGGCAAGGGCGTGTAGCACAAGGCCAGTGAGGAGGTGCTGAGGGAGCTTTTGCCTTGACAATGGCAGGCTCTTGAGGGACCTTCAGGCAGACGTCCATCAATCCCTGCGTGACAGTGCTCAGCACAAGGGCTGTTTCACCGCCAAACATCCCCTCACTGCATCCTAGGCCTTTAGACACTGGAGGGGGTGACGTTTCCATCTTGTGCTTTGTTGGCTGGTAGTTTTGTTAAGAAGAGAAGGCCTGTTCATTTTCCTTTTTCCAGCAAGCCAAGATGCTTCTGGACAACGTTTCCTGCCCCTTTTTCAGCCCTGGCTGGGATTGTGATCCAGTTTCAGTTTTCTACGTCTGCAGCAGCAGGAGCCAAGGCGTTGCTGTCGCTTTCCTAGTTTTGCATTTCAGTGCTTTCAAGCACTTAAAGCTCCCTTTTGCCAAGCCAACCTTCTGCTGATAGCAGCCAGGGAGGAAAATCAACTTCATATCCATCTAGAGTGCTGCTGAATTGGCCCATTTTAATTTGGTAGCTATGAATTAGAAGCCCTCTGTCACCATGAAATGTTACGATTTTTCCTTAGTAGGTGTGGTGGTAGATGTGAAAAGAGATGAGATTCTGCATGATAGGAAATGGCCTGTCCCTCATGCTCCTCTCTTCTGACAGATGACAGAAGCAAAAGCCATCTCTCCCCTGGCTCCCGCTGCTCCTGGAGAAGAAGCCAAAGAGGAGCAGGCTGAGCTGCATGACCGCCAGCCTCCATCAGTGCTCACACCAGAGGCTGGATATTCTGAAGATGTAAGTGCCAGTTGTGTGTGGTGCTGTCTTTAGTGCAAGGCAGAGCTGCAAGTTTTGCAGCAGCCAGCACGTTGCTGTTGCTGGCTGAGGATGCTGGGTGCCGGAGTCCTGCCAGGAGCTCGGCATTTCCTCCAGGCAGCGACCAACGCACTTGGCATCTGACCTGTCACCTTGAGGCAGCCCATGGCTGGTGCTTCTGGGAGAGCATCTGGCTGCTTGACTCAGGGCAGCTCTATCTCTTGGCTTCTGCAGTGCTATGGCCAAGGGCAAAGCAGGTAGTGCTGGAGGTGGCAGGCCTTGGTTTGTTTGTTTTCCCTTTTTGGAAAGGTGTGCTTGGCTTGGCAAAGCGGTCTGCATTTTCCTTGAGTAGTTCTTCACTTGTACAGTCTCTTTTGGGCCAGCTGTCTTTTGGCTTTTGATAAGCTGCAAGGGGAGGATGGTGTGGTCCATGCAGCTGTGGGCGGGCCACTCTTGTCCCTCCTAGGCAAAGAAAGCAAGTGCGGAGTTGCCAAGCCTTCTTGGGAGGCCAAAAGCAGAAGCGGCCGGTTTCTGTAGATGCATCTTTTGCTGCAGTCTGCAGCTCTGGCAAATGCCTTGGTGCCTGCAGTGGGGGTGAAGCTGCAAGTCCTTGAGCGCTGTCTTGGGAAGAGGAAGGCCATCTTGCAATGGTGCCTGCTGTACCTGAAGTGACATGGGCACCTTTGTGGCGGGGGAGCTGCGTGGGCCCAAAGGATGCAGGGCTGGCGGCCTTGAGCTGCTGCTGATGAGGCTGCCTGTGGCCAGGTGGCCAAGAAGGCCCAGGGCATGGTGACCTGTGTCAGCAGCAGTGGGGCAGCAGGAGCAGGGCAGTGAGCGTGGCCCTGTGCTGGGCAGCGCTGCGGCCACCGCTGCAGTGCTGGTTGCACTTGTGGGCCCCTGGGCAGCAGAAAGTCCTTGAGGGGCTGCAGCGTGTGCACCGAAGGACAGGGGAGCTGGGCAAGGGCGTGTAGCACAAGGCCAGTGAGGAGGTGCTGAGGGAGCTTTTGCCTTGACAATGGCAGGCTCTTGAGGGACCTTCAGGCAGACGTCCATCAATCCCTGCGTGACAGTGCTCAGCACAAGGGCTGTTTCACCGCCAAACATCCCCTCACTGCATCCTAGGCCTTTAGACACTGGAGGGGGTGACGTTTCCATCTTGTGCTTTGTTGGCTGGTAGTTTTGTTAAGAAGAGAAGGCCTGTTCATTTTCCTTTTTCCAGCAAGCCAAGATGCTTCTGGACAACGTTTCCTGCCCCTTTTTCAGCCCTGGCTGGGATTGTGATCCAGTTTCAGTTTTCTACGTCTGCAGCAGCAGGAGCCAAGGCGTTGCTGTCGCTTTCCTAGTTTTGCATTTCAGTGCTTTCAAGCACTTAAAGCTCCCTTTTGCCAAGCCAACCTTCTGCTGATAGCAGCCAGGGAGGAAAATCAACTTCATATCCATCTAGAGTGCTGCTGAATTGGCCCATTTTAATTTGGTAGCTATGAATTAGAAGCCCTCTGTCACCATGAAATGTTACGATTTTTCCTTAGTAGGTGTGGTGGTAGATGTGAAAAGAGATGAGATTCTGCATGATAGGAAATGGCCTGTCCCTCATGCTCCTCTCTTCTGACAGATGACAGAAGCAAAAGCCATCTCTCCCCTGGCTCCCGCTGCTCCTGGAGAAGAAGCCAAAGAGGAGCAGGCTGAGCTGCATGACCGCCAGCCTCCATCAGTGCTCACACCAGAGGCTGGATATTCTGAAGATGTAAGTGCCAGTTGTGTGTGGTGCTGTCTTTAGTGCAAGGCAGAGCTGCAAGTTTTGCAGCAGCCAGCACGTTGCTGTTGCTGGCTGAGGATGCTGGGTGCCGGAGTCCTGCCAGGAGCTCGGCATTTCCTCCAGGCAGCGACCAACGCACTTGGCATCTGACCTGTCACCTTGAGGCAGCCCATGGCTGGTGCTTCTGGGAGAGCATCTGGCTGCTTGACTCAGGGCAGCTCTATCTCTTGGCTTCTGCAGTGCTATGGCCAAGGGCAAAGCAGGTAGTGCTGGAGGTGGCAGGCCTTGGTTTGTTTGTTTTCCCTTTTTGGAAAGGTGTGCTTGGCTTGGCAAAGCGGTCTGCATTTTCCTTGAGTAGTTCTTCACTTGTACAGTCTCTTTTGGGCCAGCTGTCTTTTGGCTTTTGATAAGCTGCAAGGGGAGGATGGTGTGGTCCATGCAGCTGTGGGCGGGCCACTCTTGTCCCTCCTAGGCAAAGAAAGCAAGTGCGGAGTTGCCAAGCCTTCTTGGGAGGCCAAAAGCAGAAGCGGCCGGTTTCTGTAGATGCATCTTTTGCTGCAGTCTGCAGCTTTGGCAAATGCCTTGGTGCCTGCAGTGGGGGTGAAGCTGCAAGTCCTTGAGCGCTGTCTTGTGTTGCTGGGAAGAGGAAGGCCATCTTGCAATGGTGCCTGCTGTACCTGAAGTGACATGGGCACCTTTGTGGCGGGGGAGCTGCGTGGGCCCAAAGGATGCAGGGCTGGCGGCCTTGAGCTGCTGCTGATGAGGCTGCCTGTAGCCAGGTGGCCAAGAAGGCCCAGGGCATGGTGACCTGTGTCAGCAGCAGTGGGGCAGCAGGAGCAGGGCAGTGAGCGTGGCCCTGTGCTGGGCAGCGCTGCGGCCACCGCTGCAGTGCTGGTTGCACTTGTGGGCCCCTGGGCAGCAGAAAGTCCTTGAGGGGCTGCAGCGTGTGCACCGAAGGACAGGGGAGCTGGGCAAGGGCGTGTAGCACAAGGCCAGTGAGGAGGTGCTGAGGGAGCTTTTGCCTTGACAATGGCAGGCTCTTGAGGGACCTTCAGGCAGACGTCCATCAATCCCTGCGTGACAGTGCTCAGCACAAGGGCTGTTTCACCGCCAAACATCCCCTCACTGCATCCTAGGCCTTTAGACACTGGAGGGGGTGACGTTTCCATCTTGTGCTTTGTTGGCTGGTAGTTTTGTTAAGAAGAGAAGGCCTGTTCATTTTCCTTTTTCCAGCAAGCCAAGATGCTTCTGGACAACGTTTCCTGCCCCTTTTTCAGCCCTGGCTGGGATTCTGATCCAGTTTCAGTTTTCTACGTCTGCAGCAGCAGGAGCCAAGGCGTTGCTGTCGCTTTCCTAGTTTTGCATTTCAGTGCTTTCAAGCACTTAAAGCTCCCTTTTGCCAAGCCAACCTTCTGCTGATAGCAGCCAGGGAGGAAAATCAACTTCATATCCATCTAGAGTGCTGCTGAATTGGCCCATTTTAATTTGGTAGCTATGAATTAGAAGCCCTCTGTCACCATGAAATGTTACGATTTTTCCTTAGTAGGTGTGGTGGTAGATGTGAAAAGAGATGAGATTCTGCATGATAGGAAATGGCCTGTCCCTCATGCTCCTCTCTTCTGACAGATGACAGAAGCAAAAGCCCTGTCTCCCCTGGCTCCCGCTGCTCCTGGAGAAGAAGCCAAAGAGGAGCAGGCTGAGCTGCATGACCGCCAGCCTCCATCAGTGCTCACCCCAGAGGCTGGATATTCTGAAGATGTAAGTGCCAGTTGTGTGTGGTGCTGTCTTTAGTGCAAGGCAGAGCTGCAAGTTTTGCAGCAGCCAGCACGTTGCTGTTGCTGGTTGAGGATGCTGGGTGCCGGAGTCCTGCCAGGAGCTCGGCATTTCCTCCAGGCAGCGACCAACGCACTTGGCATCTGACCTGTCACCTTGAGGCAGCCCATGGCTGGTGCTTCTGGGAGAGCATCTGGCTGCTTGACTCAGGGCAGCTCTATCTCTTGGCTTCTGCAGTGCTATGGCCAAGGGCAAAGCAGGTAGTGCTGGAGGTGGCAGGCCTTGGTTTGTTTGTTTTCCCTTTTTGGAAAGGTGTGCTTGGCTTGGCAAAGCGGTCTGCATTTTCCTTGAGTAGTTCTTCACTTGTACAGTCTCTTTTGGGCCAGCTGTCTTTTGGCTTTTGATAAGCTGCAAGGGGAGGATGGTGTGGTCCATGCAGCTGTGGGCGGGCCACTCTTGTCCCTCCTAGGCAAAGAAAGAAAGTGCAGAGTTGCCAAGCCTTCTTGGGAGGCCAAAAGCAGAAGCGGCCGGTTTCTGTAGATGCATCTTTTGCTGCAGTCTGCAGCTTTGGCAAATGCCTTGGTGCCTGCAGTGGGGGTGAAGCTGCAAGTCCTTGAGCGCTGTCTTGTGTTGCTGGGAAGAGGAAGGCCATCTTGCAATGGTGCCTGCTGTACCTGAAGTGACATGGGCACCTTTGTGGCGGGGGAGCTGCGTGGGCCCAAAGGATGCAGGGCTGGCGGCCTTGAGCTGCTGCTGATGAGGCTGCCTGTAGCCAGGTGGCCAAGAAGGCCCAGGGCATGGTGACCTGTGTCAGCAGCAGTGGGGCAGCAGGAGCAGGGCAGTGAGCGTGGCCCTGTGCTGGGCAGCGCTGCGGCCACCGCTGCAGTGCTGGTTGCACTTGTGGGCCCCTGGGCAGCAGAAAGTCCTTGAGGGGCTGCAGCGTGTGCACCGAAGGAC
The DNA here is from genome assembly GCF_037042795.1 of Molothrus aeneus. Lineage (NCBI taxonomy): Eukaryota > Metazoa > Chordata > Aves > Passeriformes > Icteridae > Molothrus > Molothrus aeneus. Next base: position 74,232,395 of record NC_089680.1, read on the forward strand.
AGGGGAGCTGGGCAAGGGCGTGTAGCACAAGGCCAGTGAGGAGGTGCTGAGGGAGCTTTTGCCTTGACAATGGCAGGCTCTTGAGGGACCTTCAGGCAGACGTCCATCAATCCCTGCGTGACAGTGCTCAGCACAAGGGCTGTTTCACCGCCAAACATCCCCTCACTGCATCCTAGGCCTTTAGACACTGGAGGGGGTGACGTTTCCATCTTGTGCTTTGTTGGCTGGTAGTTTTGTTAAGAAGAGAAGGCCTGTTCATTTTCCTTTTTCCAGCAAGCCAAGATGCTTCTGGACAACGTTTCCTGCCCCTTTTTCAGCCCTGGCTGGGATTCTGATCCAGTTTCAGTTTTCTACGTCTGCAGCAGCAGGAGCCAAGGCGTTGCTGTCGCTTTCCTAGTTTTGCATTTCAGTGCTTTCAAGCACTTAAAGCTCCCTTTTGCCAAGCCAACCTTCTGCTGATAGCAGCCAGGGAGGAAAATCAACTTCATATCCATCTAGAGTGCTGCTGAATTGGCCCATTTTAATTTGGTAGCTATGAATTAGAAGCCCTCTGTCACCATGAAATGTTACGATTTTTCCTTAGTAGGTGTGGTGGTAGATGTGAAAAGAGATGAGATTCTGCATGATAGGAAATGGCCTGTCCCTCATGCTCCTCTCTTCTGACAGATGACAGAAGCAAAAGCCATCTCTCCCCTGGCTCCCGCTGCTCCTGGAGAAGAAGCCAAAGAGGAGCAGGCTGAGCTGCATGACCGCCAGCCTCCATCAGTGCTCACACCAGAGGCTGGATATTCTGAAGATGTAAGTGCCAGTTGTGTGTGGTGCTGTCTTTAGTGCAAGGCAGAGCTGCAAGTTTTGCAGCAGCCAGCACGTTGCTGTTGCTGGTTGAGGATGCTGGGTGCCGGAGTCCTGCCAGGAGCTCGGCATTTCCTCCAGGCAGCGACCAACGCACTTGGCATCTGACCTGTTACCTTGAGGCAGCCCATGGCTGGTGCTTCTGGGAGAGCATCTGGCTGCTTGACTCAGGGCAGCTCTATCTCTTGGCTTCTGCAGTGCTATGGCCAAGGGCAAAGCAGGTAGTGCTGGAGGTGGCAGGCCTTGGTTTGTTTGTTTTCCCTTTTTGGAAAGGTGTGCTTGGCTTGGCAAAGCGGTCTGCATTTTCCTTGAGTAGTTCTTCACTTGTACAGTCTCTTTTGGGCCAGCTGTCTTTTGGCTTTTGATAAGCTGCAAGGGGAGGATGGTGTGGTCCATGCAGCTGTGGGCGGGCCACTCTTGTCCCTCCTAGGCAAAGAAAGCAAGTGCGGAGTTGCCAAGCCTTCTTGGGAGGCCAAAAGCAGAAGCGGCCGGTTTCTGTAGATGCATCTTTTGCTGCAGTCTGCAGCTCTGGCAAATGCCTTGGTGCCTGCAGTGGGGGTGAAGCTGCAAGTCCTTGAGCGCTGTCTTGGGAAGAGGAAGGCCATCTTGCAATGGTGCCTGCTGTACCTGAAGTGACATGGGCACCTTTGTGGCGGGGGAGCTGCGTGGGCCCAAAGGATGCAGGGCTGGCGGCCTTGAGCTGCTGCTGATGAGGCTGCCTGTGGCCAGGTGGCCAAGAAGGCCCAGGGCATGGTGACCTGTGTCAGCAGCAGTGGGGCAGCAGGAGCAGGGCAGTGAGCGTGGCCCTGTGCTGGGCAGCGCTGCGGCCACCGCTGCAGTGCTGGTTGCACTTGTGGGCCCCTGGGCAGCAGAAAGTCCTTGAGGGGCTGCAGCGTGTGCACCGAAGGACAGGGGAGCTGGGCAAGGGCGTGTAGCACAAGGCCAGTGAGGAGGTGCTGAGGGAGCTTTTGCCTTGACAATGGCAGGCTCTTGAGGGACCTTCAGGCAGACGTCCATCAATCCCTGCGTGACAGTGCTCAGCACAAGGGCTGTTTCACCGCCAAACATCCCCTCACTGCATCCTAGGCCTTTAGACACTGGAGGGGGTGATGTTTCCATCTTGTGCTTTGTTGGCTGGTAGTTTTGTTAAGAAGAGAAGGCCTGTTCATTTTCCTTTTTCCAGCAAGCCAAGATGCTTCTGGACAACGTTTCCTGCCCCTTTTTCAGCCCTGGCTGGGATTGTGATCCAGTTTCAGTTTTCTACGTCTGCAGCAGCAGGAGCCAAGGCGTTGCTGTCGCTTTCCTAGTTTTGCATTTCAGTGCTTTCAAGCACTTAAAGCTCCCTTTTGCCAAGCCAACCTTCTGCTGATAGCAGCCAGGGAGGAAAATCAACTTCATATCCATCTAGAGTGCTGCTGAATTGGCCCATTTTAATTTGGTAGCTATGAATTAGAAGCCCTCTGTCACCATGAAATGTTACAATTTTTCCTTAGTAGGTGTGGTGGTAGATGTGAAAAGAGATGAGATTCTGCATGATAGGAAATGGCCTGTCCCTCATGCTCCTCTCTTCTGACAGATGACAGAAGCAAAAGCCATCTCTCCCCTGGCTCCCGCTGCTCCTGGAGAAGAAGCCAAAGAGGAGCAGGCTGAGCTGCATGACCGCCAGCCTCCATCAGTGCTCACACCAGAGGCTGGATATTCTGAAGATGTAAGTGCCAGTTGTGTGTGGTGCTGTCTTTAGTGCAAGGCAGAGCTGCAAGTTTTGCAGCAGCCAGCACGTTGCTGTTGCTGGCTGAGGATGCTGGGTGCCGGAGTCCTGCCAGGAGCTCGGCATTTCCTCCAGGCAGCGACCAACGCACTTGGCATCTGACCTGTCACCTTGAGGCAGCCCATGGCTGGTGCTTCTGGGAGAGCATCTGGCTGCTTGACTCAGGGCAGCTCTATCTCTTGGCTTCTGCAGTGCTATGGCCAAGGGCAAAGCAGGTAGTGCTGGAGGTGGCAGGCCTTGGTTTGTTTGTTTTCCCTTTTTGGAAAGGTGTGCTTGGCTTGGCAAAGCGGTCTGCATTTTCCTTGAGTAGTTCTTCACTTGTACAGTCTCTTTTGGGCCAGCTGTCTTTTGGCTTTTGATAAGCTGCAAGGGGAGGATGGTGTGGTCCATGCAGCTGTGGGCGGGCCACTCTTGTCCCTCCTAGGCAAAGAAAGCAAGTGCGGAGTTGCCAAGCCTTCTTGGGAGGCCAAAAGCAGAAGCGGCCGGTTTCTGTAGATGCATCTTTTGCTGCAGTCTGCAGCTTTGGCAAATGCCTTGGTGCCTGCAGTGGGGGTGAAGCTGCAAGTCCTTGAGCGCTGTCTTGTGTTGCTGGGAAGAGGAAGGCCATCTTGCAATGGTGCCTGCTGTACCTGAAGTGACATGGGCACCTTTGTGGCGGGGGAGCTGCGTGGGCCCAAAGGATGCAGGGCTGGCGGCCTTGAGCTGCTGCTGATGAGGCTGCCTGTAGCCAGGTGGCCAAGAAGGCCCAGGGCATGGTGACCTGTGTCAGCAGCAGTGGGGCAGCAGGAGCAGGGCAGTGAGCGTGGCCCTGTGCTGGGCAGCGCTGCGGCCACCGCTGCAGTGCTGGTTGCACTTGTGGGCCCCTGGGCAGCAGAAAGTCCTTGAGGGGCTGCAGCGTGTGCACCGAAGGACAGGGGAGCTGGGCAAGGGCGTGTAGCACAAGGCCAGTGAGGAGGTGCTGAGGGAGCTTTTGCCTTGACAATGGCAGGCTCTTGAGGGACCTTCAGGCAGACGTCCATCAATCCCTGCGTGACAGTGCTCAGCACAAGGGCTGTTTCACCGCCAAACATCCCCTCACTGCATCCTAGGCCTTTAGACACTGGAGGGGGTGACGTTTCCATCTTGTGCTTTGTTGGCTGGTAGTTTTGTTAAGAAGAGAAGGCCTGTTCATTTTCCTTTTTCCAGCAAGCCAAGATGCTTCTGGACAACGTTTCCTGCCCCTTTTTCAGCCCTGGCTGGGATTCTGATCCAGTTTCAGTTTTCTACGTCTGCAGCAGCAGGAGCCAAGGCGTTGCTGTCGCTTTCCTAGTTTTGCATTTCAGTGCTTTCAAGCACTTAAAGCTCCCTTTTGCCAAGCCAACCTTCTGCTGATAGCAGCCAGGGAGGAAAATCAACTTCATATCCATCTAGAGTGCTGCTGAATTGGCCCATTTTAATTTGGTAGCTATGAATTAGAAGCCCTCTGTCACCATGAAATGTTACGATTTTTCCTTAGTAGGTGTGGTGGTAGATGTGAAAAGAGATGAGATTCTGCATGATAGGAAATGGCCTGTCCCTCATGCTCCTCTCTTCTGACAGATGACAGAAGCAAAAGCCCTGTCTCCCCTGGCTCCCGCTGCTCCTGGAGAAGAAGACAAAGAGGAGCAGGCTGAGCTGCATGACCGCCAGCCTCCATCAGTGCTCACACCAGAGGCTGGATATTCTGAAGATGTAAGTGCCAGTTGTGTGTGGTGCTGTCTTTAGTGCAAGGCAGAGCTGCAAGTTTTGCAGCAGCCAGCACGTTGCTGTTGCTGGCTGAGGATGCTGGGTGCCGGAGTCCTGCCAGGAGCTCGGCATTTCCTCCAGGCAGCGACCAACGCACTTGGCATCTGACCTGTCACCTTGAGGCAGCCCATGGCTGGTGCTTCTGGGAGAGCATCTGGCTGCTTGACTCAGGGCAGCTCTATCTCTTGGCTTCTGCAGTGCTATGGCCAAGGGCAAAGCAGGTAGTGCTGGAGGTGGCAGGCCTTGGTTTGTTTGTTTTCCCTTTTTGGAAAGGTGTGCTTGGCTTGGCAAAGCGGTCTGCATTTTCCTTGAGTAGTTCTTCACTTGTACAGTCTCTTTTGGGCCAGCTGTCTTTTGGCTTTTGATAAGCTGCAAGGGGAGGATGGTGTGGTCCATGCAGCTGTGGGCGGGCCACTCTTGTCCCTCCTAGGCAAAGAAAGCAAGTGCGGAGTTGCCAAGCCTTCTTGGGAGGCCAAAAGCAGAAGCGGCCGGTTTCTGTAGATGCATCTTTTGCTGCAGTCTGCAGCTTTGGCAAATGCCTTGGTGCCTGCAGTGGGGGTGAAGCTGCAAGTCCTTGAGCGCTGTCTTGTGTTGCTGGGAAGAGGAAGGCCATCTTGCAATGGTGCCTGCTGTACCTGAAGTGACATGGGCACCTTTGTGGCGGGGGAGCTGCGTGGGCCCAAAGGATGCAGGGCTGGCGGCCTTGAGCTGCTGCTGATGAGGCTGCCTGTGGCCAGGTGGCCAAGAAGGCCCAGGGCATGGTGACCTGTGTCAGCAGCAGTGGGGCAGCAGGAGCAGGGCAGTGAGCGTGGCCCTGTGCTGGGCAGTGCTGCGGCCACCGCTGCAGTGCTGGTTGCACTTGTGGGCCCCTGGGCAGCAGAAAGTCCTTGAGGGGCTGCAGCGTGTGCACCGAAGGACAGGGGAGCTGGGCAAGGGCGTGTAGCACAAGGCCAGTGAGGAGGTGCTGAGGGAGCTTTTGCCTTGACAGTGGCAGGCTCTTGAGGGACCTTCAGGCAGACGTCCATCAATCCCTGCGTGACAGTGCTCAGCACAAGGGCTGTTTCACCGCCAAACATCCCCTCACTGCATCCTAGGCCTTTCGACACTGGAGGGGGTGACGTTTCCATCTTGTGCTTTGTTGGCTGGTAGTTTTGTTAAGAAGAGAAGGCCTGTTCATTTTCCTTTTTCCAGCAAGCCAAGATGCTTCTGGACAACGTTTCCTGCCCCTTTTTCAGCCCTGGCTGGGATTGTGATCCAGTTTCAGTTTTCTACGTCTGCAGCAGCAGGAGCCAAGGCGTTGCTGTCGCTTTCCTAGTTTTGCATTTCAGTGCTTTCAAGCACTTAAAGCTCCCTTTTGCCAAGCCAACCTTCTGCTGATAGCAGCCAGGGAGGAAAATCAACTTCATATCCATCTAGAGTGCTGCTGAATTGGCCCATTTTAATTTGGTAGCTATGAATTAGAAGCCCTCTGTCACCATGAAATGTTACGATTTTTCCTTAGTAGGTGTGGTGGTAGATGTGAAAAGAGATGAGATTCTGCATGATAGGAAATGGCCTGTCCCTCATGCTCCTCTCTTCTGACAGATGACAGAAGCAAAAGCCCTGTCTCCCCTGGCTCCCGCTGCTCCTGGAGAAGAAGCCAAAGAGGAGCAGGCTGAGCTGCATGACCGCCAGCCTCCATCAGTGCTCACCCCAGAGGCTGGATATTCTGAAGATGTAAGTGCCAGTTGTGTGTGGTGCTGTCTTTAGTGCAAGGCAGAGCTGCAAGTTTTGCAGCAGCCAGCACGTTGCTGTTGCTGGCTGAGGATGCTGGGTGCCGGAGTCCTGCCAGGAGCTCGGCATTTCCTCCAGGCAGCGACCAACGCACTTGGCATCTGACCTGTCACCTTGAGGCAGCCCATGGCTGGTGCTTCTGGGAGAGCATCTGGCTGCTTGACTCAGGGCAGCTCTATCTCTTGGCTTCTGCAGTGCTATGGCCAAGGGCAAAGCAGGTAGTGCTGGAGGTGGCAGGCCTTGGTTTGTTTGTTTTCCCTTTTTGGAAAGGTGTGCTTGGCTTGGCAAAGCGGTCTGCATTTTCCTTGAGTAGTTCTTCACTTGTACAGTCTCTTTTGGGCCAGCTGTCTTTTGGCTTTTGATAAGCTGCAAGGGGATGATTATGTGGTCCATGCAGCTGTGGGCGGGCCACTCTTGTCCCTCCTAGGCAAAGAAAGCAAGTGCGGAGTTGCCAAGCCTTCTTGGGAGGCCAAAAGCAGAAGCGGCCGGTTTCTGTAGATGCATCTTTTGCTGCAGTCTGCAGCTTTGGCAAATGCCTTGGTGCCTGCAGTGGGGGTGAAGCTGCAAGTCCTTGAGCGCTGTCTTGGGAAGAGGAAGGCCATCTTGCAATGGTGCCTGCTGTACCTGAAGTGACATGGGCACCTTTGTGGCGGGGGAGCTGCGTGGGCCCAAAGGATGCAGGGCTGGCGGCCTTGAGCTGCTGCTGATGAGGCTGCCTGTGGCCAGGTGGCCAAGAAGGCCCAGGGCATGGTGACCTGTGTCAGCAGCAGTGGGGCAGCAGGAGCAGGGCAGTGAGCGTGGCCCTGTGCTGGGCAGCGCTGCGGCCACCGCTGCAGTGCTGGGTGCACTTGTGGGCCCCTGGGCAGCAGAAAGTCCTTGAGGGGCCTCAGCGTGTGCTCAGAAAGACAGGGGAGCTGGGCAAGGGCGTGTAGCACAAGGCCAGTGAGGAGGTGCTGAGGGAGCTTTTGCCTGGACAGTGGGAGGCTCTTGAGGGATCCTCAGCATCTCCTGAATGCACCCAAATATTTAACCACTTTTTTACTTTAATATCCCCCCCTCATTTTTCTTTGGTTTTTTTTTATTGTTTTTTTTTTTTACCTGTCGGAAGAGACCTCTTCATTTTCTTTTTCTTTCAAGTATAGTTCTTTTCTTCATTTTTTCTGCTTTTTTACTGTACTGGTAGTCGTTCTGTTTTAATTTTTATTTTTAATGTGTCACTTCTGCTGAATGTAGTATTTTTGCATGAGAACACATCATTCTGTTCCAGGACCTTTGAACAGAAGGAGCTCTTGTGGTTCTAGGCCAGGCAGTACGGCCTTACAAATCAATTTGATCTTAGCAGTGTCTGTGTCTTTTTGCAGCCCAGGCATTCAGTGTGTGTTGTGTTTGGGAATTGAGCAGGACATTAATGCCCTTGCATTCCAGCTGCTCCTCAGAGATCACAGGAGCTGGGAGGGCCTGGGCTGCATTTCTGATTCCAGCCACTTTATCACCATCAGTGTGGTCATGTTCAAGAGAAGAACTTGCCTGAGCACAGATGCACAAAGAGTGCAGTTCCCAGTGCAATGCCCTGGGTTTGATCCCTTTCCATAAGGACCTACACGCTCCAGATTCCCCAAGAGTGTGGTTTATTGAGGAGCAGGATTGCTGCTGATCAGGGCAATGGCTAACCTGTGTTGATGTGTGCAGCAACAGAGAGGACAGTAAAGTGAGATCATAGTAGTGAGATCTATCTATCTCTCTATCTATCTATCTGTCTATCTATCTATCTATGTAACATTTACATAATTGAGTCTTCCTGGCTCTGGTCCAAGGCAGTTGGAGGTGCAAAACTCACCTAAAGCATCCTTCTCAGGAGAGGATTAGAGACATGTTCCCTCCACCAATGCTGGGCAGGCAGAGATGTTTCCCCCTCCAGATATGTTGGTTTTTCCCTTTCTTCCTCCAGCCTCTTGTGCCCTGAAGTTGTCAGTTAATTCTTTTAATTTCTGCCTGTCCTAGAGAGGTGCAACAATTCCATGTTTAGGTGGTGTTTGGTGACTGGTCATACATGGCATGCCATACATGACACATGGTTTCCTTCACTGGCATCCCCAGGGCTGTGTCAGTGCTTTTGTTAAGGGGGCCTTAGGAGAGTGTCTGTTTCTGCTGCTCAGAATTCTCAGCTGACAAAAGAGGGAGAAGAAACACCTTGGTCCTCCTCCATATACTGAGGTGGCCATAGTGGGTCTGTGATGTCCAATAGAGATCTTTGCATGCATCCTTATCTCCTGAATGACCCGGTGACTTCTAACAAGAGTGTAGATGCCAGGAAGGAGGAATGCTGGTGCAGGCCTGAAATGAACTTGAACTCCAGAAGTGTCTCTCACAAGGAGTGAGCTCACCCAGGAAGCCACCTACAGAGGCAGGATGAAGAAGTGGGAGAAGGCGGGGTGTCAGTCACTACTAAAAGACAAACAGGACATGGCAGAAGCAGAGGGAGGCCCTCAGCAGACCCTTGAGAAATGCCACACCTTCCCTGTCAGCTGCCTGAGAGGCTGTTGGAGCTTCAACCCCAGATGGACCCTGATTGTAGGGCCAGGGTCACTTTGGAATCTGTGCCTCCCCTCAAACAGAGAATGACCCAGCAGAGCAGCAGCACAGTGCTTTGGGAACGTGTGAGCCCAGCAGTCTTTGAGTCTTGGCCCACAAATGTCATATGGGAAGTTGAAACCCATCTTCTCTTGCTTTCTGTGCAGGTCCTTCTAGAGAAAGAGCAGGAGCAGATTGCTTCAACAGAGATGCCATGGCAGACTCAGGGAGAGCTGTTCCCAGCGCGAGAGCAGGAAGAGCAGCTCAGGCAGCAGGTGGAAGAGCCACAGGAGAATGGCCAGGTAAGCCTGACTGGCCAGGGGACAGAGGGAAGGGCAGGAAGAAGGGCATAAACCAGAGCTCTTGGGACTGAGGAGGCCAGGAGTCCCACAGGCACTGGAAGCACAGAGCCTTGGAATCTGCAGAGATAAGCCCTGGGACAGAAGGGTTTCATTGGAAGCAGATGTGGGCAGGGAAGCAGAAAAAAGTGGCTGAATAAATGTGATTTTGAGGCTGCAAGAGGAAAAAGCTGAGCCTGATGGCAGCTCCCAGTCACTTGCTCTGCATTTGTGTGTACAGAAGATCCAGGCAGAGCCACAAGCAGAGCTGCCTGAAGCTCAGAGTGACATCGTGGCAGTAAAGAGAAAGAACAAGGAAGACATGAGAAGAATTCAAGAGGATAATCTCCATCAGCAGAGGGGCGATCAACAAAATCAGGTGAGTGAAAGTGTGGCAGGCACTCCACTCATGAAACATCCTCTCTCTTGTTTTTTAGAGAAGATGAAGGAACAGCTGGATGCAGAGCTGCAGACAGCTCACAGTATGGTCAAGGCAAGGCAAAAGAGGCTGGAGGAAGAAATGAAAATCATCAGAGAGAAACTTAATTGCTTCAGTCAGTCTCTACAAAAGCAAGTGAGTGAAAGAGGGATGCAGTCAGTGCAGTCACCAAACTGGTGGTTTCTGTCTTTCTTGCCTTTCCACTCAGAGCAGCAGGGAGTGGGGTGATGCCTCTGAGTGCCGTCCTGCTGTAGTGTGTATCACAGTCACTCTGAAGGACATTTCCTGGTGTGCTGATTCTCCACTGCTGCCATGGGTAGTGGGACTTGTCCTTTGGCCTTTTGGCCAGCAGTCATCCAAATTGATTCCTGCTCTCCTTGTTTCTTGAGGTCTTTTGCAGTGGAACGTGGTGACCCAGCTGGAGGATTGGAACAAGCTGTCTGTGTCCCTTGTCAGTCTGTTCTTTGCCTTTCCTCACAGTCGATGACTCCTGGCTGACAGGGACAAGCTGGAGTCTCTGACTGCTTTGTTCTGTTTGACTTGAGGTGCAAGTGTTGACATCTCACCGGGCAGCCTGCGAAGACTTCCAGCGAATGTCTGGCAATGAAGGACCCCAAGTTTGCCATGAGGCACAGGAACAGTGCCCACCAGAAAGGCTCCAGGTGCAGCACATCATGGGCTCTGAACCTGCTGGTGCAGCAGCATCACCTCGAGGAAGCCCTACTGCCAAACCTGGAAACTCAAGCTCGGGCAGTTCCTTCATGTCCCTGGAAAAGCAGACTGAGGAGAAGTACCTGGAGATGCTGGGTATGTCTGTGGTGTTTCTTGTCTGAGGGACAGTGTGTTGTGTGCAGGTGTCAGTAGAGCTGTACCAAATGCTCCTCCTGAGTTTGGTGTCACAGGGCCATTTAGGACTCCCCAGAGGAAGTGCTGTGCTCCGAGGCAGCGAGAGAGTGCTCTGGGTGTTCCTGCTGCCTCTGAGGGCACCTTGGACTGGCTTGGGTTTGCCTGAGCTTGCCTCTCTGCTAAAGGCTCAAGCAGGGATTCTTCTTGGATCAGCAGAAGGCTGTGACCTAGCAAATGATCTAGGCAAGTGCTGTGTGCTAGTGGCCACACTGAACAGAATTTTTAGCTTCCTAAATTCTCCTTTGTCTCCTGACTTCCAACCAGTCATCAGAGCAAAAAAACTTCACAGAAATAGACTGGCTTTGGAGTTTTGTCTTTTTGGTTGGGGATTTTTTTTGGCCGGGGGGGGTGGGGTTGTTTTTGTGTTGTTTATTTTTGATGGGGGTGTTTTGTTGTGTTTTTCTCCATCCTGAAGGAGCCCTTCTGCCCCACGTCTTACTGATGTCATTTTTATGACTGTTACTGTTACCACTACTACATCTGCAGTTTATTTTCATGAGAATGCTATCTTTTTGTCAATAAGAGCTACTTTGAAAGAACATCAGGTTACAGGACAAATAGAGAGCACAAGGTGTTGTCCATGTGCCCCTGAAGAAAAAACAGATACTTTGATAACAACCTTTATTTAAACTTCAAGATGTGTCCAAGAGACACATCCAAGTGGCGTGATCAGATAAAAGTGTAATGCAGGCATTTCTCAGGAGAGAGCCTCCAGCCCAGCCATGCTCTCTATTCCCCAGATCCATGGCACTTTTCCATACCCGATTCCCACTCTTTCCCATGACTGTTAGAATCCTAGCCATTGGCCCAAGCCCTGCTCACATCAGTCTCTAGGAAAACACATCAAGTCCTTTGTGATTCTGCAGCACAGCCCAATCAATCTGCTTCTTGCCCAGAACAGCTGCCAGTGCTGTGCTCTCAGATAAGACCTGGTGGGGCTGAGACCAGAGCCCGGTGGATTCTGTGTCTACCATCACCTGTTGGGACAAAAAGGGCACTGATCTGCGCCTCGGTGGGGCTGATCTCAAAGCCCATCCTCTTGTGTCCTGAATGGGGCAACAGCTTGTACAGGGCTCAGGCTGGCTCTGCCTTCTTCTCACTGCTTGTCAGTGCTCATGCTTGGGCTTTGCCAGTCCTCTTGTGCTAGCTGCCCTGTCCCTGAGGGCTGGAGGGACTGCAGAGGCTGGAGCCATCCTTAGCTGGGAGAGGGGCATCTTTCAGCTCAGCCTGCTCATAAAGGGTGAGGGTCCTGATGCTGAAAGGCCCGTCGGGATCAATTATAGCATGAGCTGCTCTCGTTTACAAATGGGAAGGAATTCTTTTGGCAAACTGATGAAAGGTGGGCAAGATGTCCTCCTCTCCTGGAAATGCATCTCCCTGTGCTTTCTTTCCTGTCAAGAGAACTCTTCAAAGGACTGTACAAAATCAGTCTCTGTGCCAGCCATCTGTACTGCAGGGCTGCCTGTCCTGTTGCTGTTGTGGTTGTTGTTGTTACCCAGCTGACCACAAAGGGCTCAGAGCTCCAGACACTGGGGCTGCCTTTTGTATCTCCTGAAAGCTGGGATCTCTGCTTTAAAGTCAGAATCCTGCATTTTGTTTCCCTCAGGGAGAATGGTGAACCCCATTGAAAATCCTGTAATGAAATACACGGATCTGGTATATATTGGCAGCGGGTGAGTCCAACCACAGTTACTTCTACATAACCATGGGCCAGGTGTATTTCTGGTGGAATGTCTATCCAGCGTGAAGTCAGGCCAGCTGCAAAGATGTTCACACACTGGGGATAGATTGTCCCATCTCTCAGTGCTGCTCAGAATTTGTGAGTGGACTCAGAAGGCATTGTCAGAGATACTCCTTGCTGCCAAGGTCTTGCCTGCATCAAGGAACAGGACCTTGAAGGTCTCCTTGTCTCTCAAGTGTAGGACAGCTCTGTGTTAATTTCTTTAGCATTTTTTGTATGTCTCAAAATCATACTGCCCCACTAATGAAAAAAGAAGAAACTTGCTTGCCTGAAAGAACAAGCTACGCCCTATCAATACTGTGAGATAACAGTTCCCAGGAACATTTCTTTCCCCTGGTTTGCAGAAGGAAACACTCTGTGGTCAGGATAGGAACCACACAGTTTAGAAAGTGAAACCCAAGAGGAAAGACTAAACTCCCTTTAGAAGTTGAACCCCAGTGCTTCAGGAACAGGCCCAGTGCCCATGCACTTGAGAGGAAAATGCATCATCTGCCTTCTGGCAGAGCCCTCCTGCATCCTGCAGGTTTTAGGCATTTACAGCACAGATCTCCTATGTGGGATGGCTTTCACTGCAAGATCTAAATTGCTTCTCCTTTCTCTGCTTCTGTTTTATTTCTAGGAGTTTTGGAGATGTTTGCAGAGCACTCGACAATGCCACAGGGAGAGAGGTAAATGTCAACAGCATCTGCAGTCTCTGCTGCTCTTGAGGGGCTTTCCCCTCTGGTGTGAGCTGTGGCTGGAGCTTTGGGCAGAGCTGTGCTGAAAAGGCACAAGAAGCACAGACTGGTGCCAGCCTGCAAAATACATCTGGGACTTTGTCCTCCTCAGCTGCCGGAAGGAAGGCACGGAGGGCAGCGGTTCCTTTCAGAGAAGGACGCGCTCACTCGCTCTCCATTGCTAAAACAAAGGTGGTGCCTCCGAGCACCTCACTGCTCTTTGGGGCTACAGCTTCAGAGTCCTGAATTCTCATTTCTGGCTGCCAGCAAATACATCTGAAAGTTCCTGGTAGTTCCTTAGCCACCTGCAGTGCTGCACTTGGGAACTGCACATAGGGAGAGATCTGCAAGGTGTCCCTAAAAGCCCTAAGCCCTGCCCATAGGCCAAGATGTATCCACAGAGTATTAAGGCATGGATTACTTCTTCTGAATCCCATCCAAAGCAGCAGAGATTGTGATCAGAGGTTTGTTGGTGATAGCTGAGACACCACTGTTACCAAGTGGTCAAGGCAAAATGTCAGTGGCCCCATGTGTCCTGTAACTGGCCCCCAAAGGAGCAGAGAAATGGGCTGTTGGAATGTCAGTTCCTAATTACTGCAGTGCCTCATCACAAGGCAGTTTGGCACAGCTCAGCTGGGTCATTGCAAAATCACTCGTTCCATGTGCGTTGTGGTCTTGTGCCACCAACTTCTCAAGTTACTGATTTTCAATGTCATTTTAGGTGGCCATAAAGATAATAAATCTTCAAGAACTGAGGAGGAAGGAACTAACCGTTAATGAAATCATGATCATGAAGAAGTGTAGGAGTCCCAATGTTGTGAATTATTTAGACAGGTGAGAGATCATGGTCTTATGCCATGGATGTGTGTTTACATACAGAAAACATGAGAGGTTAAAAACCCCCTTTGGTCAGTGACAGAAAGTAGAGCTGGTAATTTTTATTTATTCATATTTCTCTACTCATCTCCAATGGATGAGAAGAGAGTGCATCTTGTCTGCAGGAGTCTTCCCTGGCACACCTAATTTGAAAATGATTCCAAAATTATTCAAAGCCTGGATCAGCTGTATCTTCCTAAGTCAATAGACTCTAAGTTCACTGCCTCGGCATTTGTTTGGGGTTGATTTTTTAACGTTTCTTAAGTGCTGATGAACCATCCTAAAGTGGATTTCCCTTGGATTGTTGTCCCTCTTTGCCATTGCTGTGCATGCCAGGAAGACTAGGTGCTTATTTCCAGAAACACCATGCCCAACAGGTTTTTTATCTGGGCTGTTTCTAAACTGCATTTTTCACTTGCTGGACATCTCCTTTTTCACAGCTGTGCCTTTCTCTTTGAGACTGCACAGACTGCAAACAATGCACAGCCACGAGGGAATATCTATTCCTTTGATTCTGTCCTTGTCACAAAGGCATCTGGAAATAAGAAACCTGGAAGCAAAAAATCAACCTAGCCATGCATGTTCATCTCCATGCCCTTGTTTCCTTCTTTCAGCTACTTTCTGGGCGAGGAACTCTTGCTGGTTATGGAGTACATGGATGGAGGCGCCCTGACGGATGTCATCAGCATGACCTACCTGTCTGAAGATGAGATGGCAGCCATCAGCCGGGAGGTCAGCAATGCCATCTGTGTTTCCAAGGGCTTGGGCAGGATTGTCTGGGGAGCGGGGGCTCAGAGCTGGAGTGATTTCCTGTGCCAAGCTTTGTTTCTGTGTTGCTGCTATGCTATGGGCAAGTAAAAGCACCTGAAGTGAAAGGCCTGCCAGTGCCCCTGCATTCACTGTACTCAGTGCCAGTACTCTTATCTCCTCCGGTTGTATTCTCACTCTGCCTCATGTATTTGTATTTGCTGTTCTCCACTTTGCCTCTCTAAATGTTTGCCTGGAGTCTGTCTTCACTGCATTCCTTGCCTGTGAAAGTAGAGGTGCTGGTGGCAGGATTTGAAACAAGCAGCAAAGAAAAGAGACTCGTTTCTCTCAGTCCTCAGCTAAAAAGGACAGGAGTGCAGCCAAAATGTTCTTTGCTTCTGAGCACATGCACTGCAGCAGGAGTCATCCTGGCTGGTTTGCAGGGAACACTCTACAAGAGCAGATGCTGTTGCTCTTTCAAAAGCTGACATGCCTTTCCTCAGAAAGGTCCTGCTCTGCAAGTGTTGGAGCAGCAAGCTCTTCCTCTCAGTGGCACTGTGTTCTGCCATTACTCCCCATTCCCCTGGAGAGGGAATCTTTTAGATTCTTTGTTTCCTTTTTGTGTGATGAAATCACATCACTCATTTTTGCCCTCCTGTTCCTGTTTTCTTTCTCAGTGCCTGCAAGGACTTTATTTTCTTCACTCAAACCACGTGATCCATCGAGATGTGAAGAGCGACAACATCCTTCTCAGAACCGACGGCTCTGTCAAGCTGGGTCAGTATATTCTTGGTCAGGTGCAGCATTCCAGGGATGTGGCTGTGGGGCTGCTTGGAGTGACAGCCAGCTCCCCAAAAATGGTGCTGGTGGCAGTGCAGGGACACCCGCTGTGAGCTGAGGGCACAGTTGCAACGTGCACAGAGGTAGGACAAGGAACAAGCAGGCAAGAGTGGCCTTGCTCTGTGTGTGTCCCTTCCAGAGGGAGGGAGCTACAAGTCTAAAGCTTCCAAAGAACAAAAGCCACTGCTGGAGACAGTGTAAAAAATGGGGGGATTTTAAAAGTCGCCAATGCCAGGAGATTCAACAGCACATTTTCAAACTTCTACTGGGGAATTCTTTTGCTTGCTTTCCTAATTGCACAGAATTGAAATAAAACCAGTATTTTGCTTTCTCCTCAGCTGATTTTGGCCTCTCTGCTCAGCTCACCCCTGAGCAGAGCAGACTGTGCTCAGTAGCCGGGACTCCTTGGTGGATGGCGCCTGAAGTGGTGACAGGTCAACCATATGGCCCCAAAGTGGACATCTGGTCTTTCGGAATTGTGGGGATTGAAATGGTAGAACAAGAACCTCCTTACTGGAACCAAAGTCCTGACATGGTAAGGAGCAAATACTCACTGATCCCACTGTCTTCCCCCCTGTCCCATGTCCTGCGTGCCACTGGACAAAATCCCATTGCCATCTGCTGGAACTACTTCCACCAAGGTCCCCTCCTAAAAATGTCCCTGCAACACATCAGCATCTGCTCTAGTTCTGGTTGCATCAGTGGGGAACTCAAGCCTCACCACATGCAAACAAACTCAATTCTCAGGCAACATTTTCCTTTGGGTTATAAGTGCTTCCAGTTCTTTTGTCTGTGGAGATGGTCCCAGTAACAGGAAACAAGCATCTTAGAACTGCTGTTATCTTTCCATAAATGAAGGAAGGAAACCCAAACCCAAACCCAACAAAGTTTCTAAAACTGTAGTCTTTAGAGAGGAACCTAACCCCCTGTGCAGTTTCTTCGCACTGGGAAACATGCCTGAAACCTGGGCATGAGGGTGTAAAGGCCACAGAGTTTCTTCTGCTTCTTGTGCAGTGCTGCTGAAACACTCAGTGAGCATGTTTCTCTCCTAGCCCAAGCCACATTCTCCATGTCACCAAGCCAGAGCCTGGTGTGGTGGTTTGACAGGAAATGTGTTTTTTGAGATGCTGTGTTTTTGGCCAATAGATATTCAGACTTTAATATTGGCATTTAACCTGGCCATTGGGACATGGACACGCCTCTGAGAACACGGGGTTAAAAGCAGAGCTCTCCCCTGGGAGGGTCCTCTTGGGTTTCCGGCGGGAAAGAGTTCGGGTCTCTCCCCCGGCCCAGCTGCTGGCTGGGCAGGGGGAGGGGAAAGCCATGAGGCCGAGAGAGGTAGGCCTGAGCCCGGGGGTGGAAGGGTGGAAGAGAGAGAAAGAGAGAGAGAGACACCGGGAGCCATCGGGCAGCCCCCCCTTAGAGACACAGAGAGAAAGAGAAAGAGCCGCTGCCTGGGACTGTAACCTTGAGACTTGATAAACATGGGCCTGCGCCGGCAGCACGGCTGGGACAGAGAAGAGGGGGGGGTTCAGCCGGCCGCTTGTAGGAGCTTTTAACCCCTTTTTGGAGAATGAGAACTTTACAGAACATTGACCTTTTCTAGAAGATAGAGTAGAAGATGAAGAAAGAAATAGGCCAGTGTGAGAGAGGTCTGGGCGAGTGAGAGATAGTAGAAGAATAGAGAAGAATCCTAGTAAGAAGAGATGATAGAGTGGCTTTTGCTGGACTCTTTTTGTATAGCCATAGACAGAACCATGTTCCTTGTGATACAGAGACTGCATTCTAGGGGGAGGCAATAGCCTCAGAACCAAGAAAGTTCAGTGTTGATGCCCCTCGGCCCCAGGGGGTAAAAAATATGGGGAGGACAAGTGTCCCAAAAGAGAGATTGTGGGGACAGGTGTCCCAAAAGAGAGACCGTGCCTTTTTTGGATCGGGACAGAGCATCCTTAAAAAACAACCCTAGAAGCAGTTCTGGTCCGTGTTCAGTGGTGAAAGCACTAGACATGAAAAAGAAGAAGTCACAATAGCAGATGTACTCCGGGCGGTGCCACGAGTGACACAGAAACACACGAAGCTTCAGCTGTGTTTCCAGGGGAAGCCCATGGCACAAGAAAGACTCCTCTCCTCTTGATGAACTGAAGATTGATTGTCTAAAAGGTAGTGCTGGACCGAGAGTTAGTGATTTGAAGAACCAAATGTATTGTGTTAAAAATTTGGTGGGGGGAGAAGGAAATGCACTTGTGAAGTTTTCATTTTCCCTGTGTGTGTGTTCCTTTTTATCTGTAGTTGTAGAGTAGTTAATAAAGTTCTAGTTCTTTTTCCCTAAGTAAGAGCCTGCTTTGCTTATTCCTGGTCACATCTCACAGCAGAAACCAGAGAAAAAGTATCTTCATGGGGGCACTGGCATTGTGCCAGTGTCAAACCATGACACCTGGTGATGTGGAGAGCCTGCCAAAACTTCCTGTTTGTTTCCTGGCACTTTTGGGGATGGGCCTACCATTCATGCATTGACTTGAGTAGCCAAATGAGCAGAGGGTGACCACAGGGATGGCACCTCTCCTCCTTCTGACCATGACAATTTTTCTTTTGCTGAAAAATGGGAAGCTGCAATTTTCAGACTGCTGAGAGACAGAGCTGCAGGTGGCTCCTGTGTGGCCAAGCAGGCATTTTCATCCCAATACATTTGTGTAGGCATCTTAATGTGTCTGTGTTGAAGAGGAGATTGTAAATGTTTGTTTCCTTCCCCGGGGATTAACTGATGGATTTCCTTTCTTTTCTTCCAATTCCCATTGTTTTCAAGAACAGCACAAAAAGCTTGATGAGTTTTGTTCTATGGCAGCTGTGCTTAAGCGACCAACAAGCACTGCAGAGATGCCTTTCATGTACTAATCCTTGGAATTGGTTAGTATAGCAAAGTCCATCTTCCAAAAAGCCTCTCAAGCTGGTGTGAATCCTCAGAGAAGCAAATGTGCTTTTGCTGATGTAGTTCCCACTAACTAGATCAGTCAATGAAATCAGCTGCCAAGGCAAGATCTGCAGGATGGTGGAAAAGCTGTGGCTGCATCGGGGTTTGGGGTTTTGCTTGGTAAAGGAAAATCATCTCTGGGTCTCTGCTAGCGCAGAAACTGGCACTGAAGAACAGAAGTTAAACAAAGGGATGTGGAAGAGCACTTAGAGATGTGAAAGCAGCAGGTGGAACCTAGTGTCTCCTTTTTCCCCAGGTTAAACACCTGATAGCCATAATAGGGACCCCACGGCTGCGGCAGCCACACCGAATCTCGCCTTGCCTGCGTCACTTCCTGGGCTGCTGCCTGCAGACAGACGAGGAGCAGCGCTGGTCTGCCGGGGAGCTCCTGCAGGTAAAATGTGAAGGGGCTGCAGGTGAAACAGGCTCTGAGGGATGGGCTCCTCCTCCACTCAAGTCCAAGGCATCAGATGAGCCCCCTTCCTCCTCACCTCCACTCTTGGAGCTCTTCAAATGAAAATGGTGAGGAATCCTAGACTAGGCTGGGCTGGCAGGGCTCTGTAAAGGTCCTCTGGTCCAAGTGTCCTGCAAAAAGAGCAAGGACATCTTTAAAGAGATCAGGTTGCTCAGAGTACTTTGCCACCTGACCTGGAATGGTTGCTGGGATGGGGCACCTACAAGCTCTTGGGGCAACCTGTGCCAGGATTGGACCATTCTCTGAGTAAACAAGGTCTTCCTTAGACCTACTCTGATTAGATCTCCTTTGTGTTTAAAAATATTCACCCACATCCTATTGTAATTGGCCCTGTTAAAAAAGATGTCCCCCACTTTCTTCAAAGCCACTCTGAAGTCTTGGAAAGTGGCAACAAAGTCTCCCTGGGGCCTGTTCTTCACAAAACTGAATAACTCCACCTCCCTCCGCATTTCCTGAGAGGAGAGCTGCTCTGTTTTCTGTTTTTGTCGCCCTCTTTTGTAATTTGGTGGGGTCTTGAGTTTTATCTAATGGCAAAAGAATTGAAGTAGAGCAATGCAGGCTACAGAGACATGAAATGGTGGTAGTAGAACCCAAGGAAGCCAGTCCCAGCTGAGCAGTCAGAGATTTGCCTGTGGGCTGGAGGGGCTGTGGGGGGCTCACTGTGAGCCTCTGAGGGGCCCTGCTTTGTGCCCCCCAGCCCACCCTTAGAGGTTTCTGCCACACAAACAGGGACAGCTGGGAGGGACTTGTCCCAGCCCCATTTGCTGCCTGGCACGCCCAAGCAGACGGGAACTGTGCCAGGGTTACTGCCAGGTTGTGTGGCAGAGAGGGAACTGCAGGGCCCAGTGCCACTGGGCTGGCCCTGCTGGGAAGGAAGGTGCCATCCAGCACACGAGGGGCAGGGCATGGAAAGGCAGACTCTGCTTTCTGTCCCTGTGGAAATCAACATAGCACCTGTCTTACAAAGGCAGGGACCTATGTGAGCCATTGGAGTTTCCTGCAAGGAAGAAAGGCCAGGGACAGAAAGCACCATTTCTAGAGCACTGGCAGGGCAAAAATCCCAGCAAGATGAAGACTACACAATAAACGGATGAGTGGGATTCTGGGTCACATTTGCCTGTGATGGCAAGGTCCTGTATATTTGGGATGACTGGGGAGCAGATGGTCCCATTGCTCCTCTTTCTGGAGGAACTAGATGTATCCTGATTGACTCTCTGAAGCACTGAGCTTGGAAAGTAAAGGTTCACTGTTCTTTGTTGTTGTTTTTTTTTTTTTTTTTCCGGTGGACAGCATCCATTTGTAACTGCAGCCAAGCCAGCATTCATCCTGGCACTACTCATCAACTCAGTGAAGAAGAAGAACCCTAACCCTAAACCCTAAGCCTAACCCTAACCTTAAATGCTAACCCAAACCCTAAGCCTAAGCCTAAATCTAAGCCTAAACCAAACCCTAACCCTAAGCTTAAATGCTAACCCAAACCTTAAGCCTAAGCCTAAATCTAAGCCTAAACCAAACCCTAACCCTAACCCTAGGAGACAAGAACACCCTAACCCTAACCCTAGGAGACAAGAACACCCTAACCCTAACCCTAGGAGACAAGAACACCCTAACCCTAACCCTAACCCTAGGAGACAAGAACACCCTAACCCTAACCCTAGGAGACAAGAACACCCTAACCCTAATCCTAACCCTAGGAGACAAGAACACCCTAACCCTAACCCTAACCCTAGGAGACAAGAACACCCTAACTCTAACCCTAGCCCTAACCCTAGGAGACAAGACCTATTAGAGTATTACCTATTTAGAGTAGGATTGTAGAGTAGGGTTGTTGAAGAATTTGTAGAATAGGATTATAGATATTAGGGTTGTATTTAAATAAAGTTTCTGAAACATCAGCTCATTTGGAAGATTCTCCTCCTTCTGACCCCTTCAGAAAATTCAACATTTCCTTCTGAATTACCAGTTGTTTTTTATTGGTGCTAAGTCACACTTATGGCTTCATAAGTGAGGAAGGCTCTTCTTCATTCACCCTCTCCAGACCACATTGCCTTTGGAATATGACCTACTGGTTGGTTTTGGCACAGCTGTGGTATTTCTAGTTGAGGCAGAAAGGGCAACGGCATTTGCAGGAAAAACCAAAGGAGGAGTGGGGCAACCAAGACACACTGTGCAGATTCAGGCATTGAGCTGTGACTGAAGAGCATTTGGGCTCCTGCCACTTGGATTTGGATCCCTAAATGCAATGTCTTTGGCTGGAGGAGAGCCTTGCTCAAGTGAGAAAGCAGAAAGATCAGAGAGGGTGCTCAGCAAGGTCTCCTGTGGTGCAGAGCTGTCAGAGCCTGTGAGGTGAGAGCGGGTGTGAAATACAAAGCTGTGTTTCGTGTCAGGTACAAACAGGCGACGCGTGTATTTGTGAATGCAAAATGTGTGGACCCCGACAATGGGAGAGCTGTGAATTCTAAGAATAACTGAGGAAAATCAAGCATGGAAAAAGGCCTTTGAACCTATCTTTTGTTTGCAATTAACCCTGGTTGATTTAGGAGCATTGGAATTGTGTTAAGGATGTTGCTTTTTGCTTGTAGTTAATCCCTAAAGAGCTCTGCAATAATAACCTTTTGAAGTATAATTTTAGAATATTACTTGTATCCTTGAAACTATAGCTTTGGAATATATATAAAAGAAATATGCTTATCTCATGCCTTATTGAAGTAGGGAAAAAGCGCTTGAGAAAGGAAGATGATCACCTCAAGGATTTATGGTTTCAACCAAAGGGAAGCTGGACATCACTGTTGTTAGGTTTATAGTCTCTGCAATTAAAAGGTGGACCCACATCTGGGGAGCTGGACTCCACCAGATGGGATTTGTCTTTCTTCTTTTGGAAACCGGACCGCCACCATCTGGGATACTCTATTTGAGACAGGTCCTGAGAAACTAAGATCACAATAGTGTATAGAATTGTGATGTAATAATTTGGAATAAAAATTGCTGATGAGTAAAAAATTGGCAATAGAAACTGCTGAAAAAGCCAATGAGTACCCCTATAAATACCTGTAACACTCAACTATCGGTGTGCAGTTAGAGGGAAAACTTCCCCCACTGTACCCAGCGCTGTATTGCTCATATTTTACCATATTAAATAATAAATTGATTGCTGCTTGAATATTGGCCTAGTCAAGCTTCTTATTCATAACACGGGCCCGGCCTTGCCCCGGGTGGAGCCCCAGCAGAGCCCCAGCAGAGGCGGAAGCAGGCTGAGCCCCGGCAGAGGCAGGCTGGAAGGAGGCCCTTGGAGCTGCAAGAGGCAGCAGCCGGGCCCTGGGTGCCTGTTCCTGGGAGAGGGCGAATCCTGCGCTCTCAGAGCCCAGGTGGCAGCTGGCTGCTCCCGAGGGGAAGCGCAGCCGTGCTGGGCACAGCCCGGCCTGGAGGCATTGGCCGTCTGGAGTGTGCCCAGGAGCAGAGAAAGGCCAAGGGCAGCCAAGGGCCGCTGGGCTGGCTGAGGATTCCTCCTCTTCTGCCGGCTGCCCTGCAACTCCTGGCCAAGGTCAGCAGTGTGTGCAGCACTCTGGGCACCGGGGCAGGGAGCCGGGCTGCCCGGCAGGCTGGAGTACAGGGCAGCCTCCTTCAGGCCCGGCACTTCTGCCAGGGGAAGCGAGGCCAGCGTGAGGCAGGGACAGCTTGGCAGGGCACATCTGCAGGAGCCAGCGCCTCACGCAGCTCTGGCAGGAAGCGCCTGCAATCCTGCAGTTCTGCACTGAGCCAGAGCAAAGGTGTGAGATGCAGAGTGTTTGGCAGAAATATTCAGGCCCACCAGGCCAGCCTGCTTTGTCCTGTCTGGCACACAGCAAGCGCTGTGCAATGCAGCTCTGAGCTGCTGGGAGAGAGGGAATCAGGGATGTGCCTGAGGTGAGTCAAGGGGTTAGCTGAAAATGTAATTAGCATCACTGAAAAGTGCAGATGAGTTGAGGGGCCAGCTGGGAATACAATTGGGATAGTAAAAGATTGCATATTTTAGTTAAGATTTTTAAATGAGGTAAGAAGCTAAGTTAGTCATATAGCTAGCAGAAATCACGTACCTTAGTTAAAGAGTACCAATATATTAGGAACGTAAAGCTAGCAGTGACAGGGATCAAGGAAGCAATTGTGAAGAAGCAGAGACCATAGAAATACCTTGCTTTAAGAATAATTGAACAGTTAGGAGAGGCTTGGACCATGAGCAGCAGGTCAAAAGGTCTTGCCAACTGGCCATGGGAGAAGAGTTCACCATGAGGAAGATGGCTTTCTTCCTCCCATACAACCACTCCTTCATTTCAAAATCCCACCAAGCCAGTTAAGGGAGTACAATTGTGCAGCTGTAACAGATATTCAGCTGATAAAAATATGAAGCAGGCAGGTAATAATGATGTATTATGGATCTTTAGAAATGTAATGTAAAACCTTTTCTGTAGAAGTAGAGAGCAGGAGTCTGCAACTCCATGCACGTGTCATTGGAAACTTGTTCACATGTGTCCAGTGCTGCAATCCCCTTCTTTTCTACTATAATTAGTTCAAGAGTCGTCTGTCCGTGCTTCAAGGCTTATGCTGGAGTAGCGAAGTGATTTGGAAGGGAGCAGAAGAGTTTCAGCAGGCAATTTTTGGAAGGGAAAGCCATTTGGAATGGAGTAGTGATCCCAAAGTCCATACAATACTGCACCAAAGGATTAGACCCTTCTCTCTTCAGGACCTTCTAACTGATCCTGCCTAAGTTCTGCTTCTACTGAATATCAGCCAGGGCTCACACCTGTGTTGCAGGGCTGTTCTTCCTCTCAGTACTAATGGCTTAGCTATCTCTAGCTGACATATTGCTTACCCAAGGTTAGTCTCTTCCATATCCCTTATAAAAGGATTTTATCTTAGATCCCCAAATTTTGCATGCATGCCTGCATGCAAAAGAACCCTACAACACAAACCTTCAGGAGAATCATGGCATAAAAGCAGATTCCATTTATCAAACCCACAATAACTACATTAAAAAGTGGGTGTATGAGCCTTTCTTCAGAATTTTCTCAGTCATGGCTCCTGAGTCATTTTAACAAGTCCAGATGACTTAGCAAGAGGTAATTAGTCATGCATCCAGCTTTCCAGCAGGTGTGTAGCATTTTATCCAGATAACTGGTGCCTGGACATTGCAACCAGCTTGTCATTTGTGTCTGCCCACTTCTTTTCCATGTTCTGAAAAACTGAGAGCAAGTTGAGCCAAGAGCAATAGTATCCTTGTGAGTGCATCTGAATACATTTGACAGCGACACCTCGTCCTATTGCCTATATTCTCCCACGGAAGATTCCTTGCTCTTTTTTCTCTGCCACCAACGGGGATCTGCAGTCTCTGCCCGGCACTGCTCCTTGTGGCTTGTCAAGGCAGAGGCGATGCTCTGGTGCACCTGGCGCAGGTGAGCCTCGGGCCCGGGCAGGGACCGATGCTCCGAGCTGCCGCGGATACGGCGGCGAAGGCGAGCGGTGCCGAGGCCTCGCTGGGAAGCCGAGCGGCGCCCGTGGCGCTGCCTCCCCGGGCAGGGCTGCGCTCTCAGCGCCGCCGGGGCTGCCGAGCAGCGCTTTCCACGCGCCTGCGGCTCCGGAGCCAGCCCCGCAGCCGCGCTCTCCCGAACCGCACTGACCCGCGCCCATTCTCGGCCCGGCTGCAGGACTCCCCGAGCCGGCCATCTCCCCTCTTGCCGAGGCTCAGCCCGTCCCCGGGTTCTGCCCTCTCTCCAAGGGCTGTCTCCCCTCTCCCGGGATGCCCCCTCACCCGGGCTCTCCTCCCTCTTCCCGGACTCTTGCCCTTCTCCCAGGGCTCTATCCCCGTTCCCGGCATCTCCTCTCTCTTGGACTCTCCCCGCTCCCAGCCTGTCTCCCCTCTCCCTGGCTCACCCCTTCCCGGGGATCGCCCCGGCTCCCGAGCTCTCTCTCTGCTCCCGGGCGCTCCCCGCTCCCGGAGTCTCTCCTCTCCCGAGCTCTACCCCGTCTCCCTGGGTCCTCCCCTCTCTCCTGAGAGCTCCCCCTTCTCTCGGACTCTCCCGCCTCTCTCGGCATCTCCCCCTTCTCCGCGGTGGCTTCTCCCTCTTGCAGGTTTCCTCCCCTCTCCCAGAGTTCTACCGTCCTCCCAGCATCTCTCCCCTCTCCCGCTCACTCCTCCCTCTGCCGGGTCTCTCTCCCCTCTGCCGGGATCTCCGCCCGTTCCCGGAGCGCCCCATCCCCCGGCCCCTCGCCGCCCGTCCCTCGCTGCCTCGGCCGGGCCGCTCCGGGGCCGCGCTCGGAGCGCAGCGGGGCCGGGCCGGGGCCGCGTCAGCTCCGCCCCGCGCTCGGAGCCGCGACAGCGCCCGGCAGCGGCCCCGCGCAGGCGGAGCGGCCCCGGCTGCGCCCGGAGCTGTGCCTGGGGCGGGGCTGCGCCATGGGGGCCCTCGGCCGGCCTCGCTCCGGACACGAGGAGCTCCGACCTGTGCTCGCTTTCTACCTTCAAGGCTGCCGGATGCCTTGCACTGAAGCTGGAGTGCCGGGCTATTCCGGTCGCTTCTGGTCCTCAGCTGAGTATTGCTGGCCGGGGGTCTCTGTACAAATGACGAACGGGGTGGGACTGCTGAGGAACGTGCCTCGACCTGTTTGTTTTCCAGCATCAGTCTCATTCCATGGTTATGACCATGGGAAGATGCCAGCAGCTCACGTCCCTGGCAGCAGGCAAAGAACTTAATGGTACAACTTACTTGAAAAGTCTTTTGACCAATCATACAAAGCAAAAGCCTATTGACAGTAGTTCTATCCAACCACTAGAAGCACACGTACCTTTTAAAACACTGCTTGCTTATTTCAAATACTATACCTGCTTGTAAGCCTTAAAACACAATGCACAGAGCTCCATTATTAAGCTTAGAAGTTCCTAATATCTTGCTGGAGATACTTTTCTGTAGCTTAGGGAGTCATTCTAGCCAAGTGTTAATACACTGGTGCGTCAGTATTAATCAAGTTAGAATAAGCAGCCCAGCTCAGCTCCACGGAGCAGCCTCTGGACTGACTGACAGAAGCTCACAGGCAATGGGAGCTCTCCTCAGATGCAGACATTGTATTGGCTCAGAGTCTGGGGGCACAGAGATAGACCAATGAGGTGTCTCGACCTGGGAGTTTTGAATGGGCTATAAAAGGGTGCCGGAGGCAATAAACGAAGCTGTTTGCTGATGACCAAAGGGAGTTCTGTTGTGTGTTACATCTCAGACATACGAACATCCTGGATTCTACAGTAATATACACAAACCATTGTTCTATTTGTCCTTACTTTTCTACTTCTTATACAACTTTTCTGCTGACAAACCTTATGCCTACTGCTTAGCTCTACCTGCAGTTCTGCTGTCTCTGAGGTCTGTCTTTCGCAGCTTTCCCAAAACCCTCTGATTTGAAGGATTCCCACAATTTCCCCTCTCGGTACAACTAAAAAGAAACCTTTGTAACCGTGTCATTTATTAACTACCTTGTGTTTCATAGCCTTACTATAATATACCTGCTTTTTACTTGCTTAAAGCATCATTTTGCTCGCATTAAGCCTTGCTATATTCCAACACAGCAATTTTAATGCTGTGAAAGTCCAGTCAGTTCAAAGGGCATAAGTCATGTCTGATAGCAATTACAAGTCATTGTTCCAAAAAAGTCTCGTCTGTTCCTCCACGTCTATACCTTCATCCGCCATCTGTGTGAGATTTTGAGAACTCTCTGTGAATCCATTTCCTACCTCTCTCTCTCTTGTGTGATAAAAACTTTGATAGTTTTGTCCATCATTTGTCGCACATACTGACGTCTGCAAGGTATTACTACTAGTATCGCTACCAAAGCGCCCAACATACAGAGACCTATTTTACAAAGTTCCCTTTGCCAAGGTGCAAAGCTCCATCCTTGGAACAAATCATCTAACCATGACCTACCATCTTCTATAATTGGAGCTGTCAAATCTTTCAGCTTTTGTATGTTTTCGTGGATGGATTCAGTGTGATCAGACAGGTTCATGCAACAAAATCCTTCAAATTCCTCACAACCATGTCCATGTGCCAGTAAAAGAAAATCAATTGCTGCTTTATTTGGAAGGGTAGCATGCCCAAGAGTGTTAAGATCTATCAGCATATCACTGATTACAGTGCATGTGGCATTAGTTTGTTTACTCAGCCAACATCCAACCCAATCTGATTGTTTCGATGCCATTGCTGAAGCCAGCTGGGGTAAAACCAAACCTGCTGAAACTCTTTTGGCTGCATTCCAAGGCACAAAATCCCTTTTACACTTTTTATCATAGTGATGAGCAGATCTTGTTCCTCTCTGTTTCTTCTTAATGACTGCTTTAGCAGTAGGTGCTACCACAGTGAGCATTCCAATGCTACATGGGCCACCTTCAAGGCGTGATGGGATGCCCTGCCAAGGCCTATCTACACAGCTGAGCCAATATCCTCTTGGTAATTGTTGCGGATATTGGTCAGTCTTGGAAAGCATATCCCAACACTCTGAATAATTACACCAAAACCTTGAATTTCTGTATGCAAAATAATGGGGACTAACATTGTACTTTGGAGGATCATCTTCTCGCTAATCATTAGCTGTAAACGTAAGGCAGAAATCCATTGTTAAAGGACCAAGGATGTCTTATTCTCGGGGCTCAGGTACTGCTTTGGGAAGTTCTTTAGCCCAAATGTTCAAATTCAATGCAGAATTGTTCCCATTGTTAATTTCACCAGGCTTACTATTGAATTACTTTTTGACCAAAGGCAAATTCTTTACTGGCAAACTGACTAGATAGGTTGAGAAAGGCTTTCTGCTACCAAATTAGACAAACATATGGTATCCGAGCCTGCTGCCTTGGCTAAGGTCACCCAAACATCTGGTTTTGGTTGTTCCACAGGCAAATCTACACTACAAATAGACTACAAATCTGCACTACAAGAAGCAATTAAAACCAACACCGTTGTAACATTTGATTTTGCAGCATCCTTTTTGTGAGCTAATTGTTGGCTAAAGCTCCTCCCATATCCTTCTCAATTCAAAAACATTACTTTTGAACTTTAATAAAAATTACCAAACAAAACCTACACTTTTTCCAAAAGAGCTCTATGAAACCAACAAGTGACACATTTATAAACGACATAAAATCAGAGTTTGCAGGTTCCACCAATGAACAAGGAATGTCAGGTGCGACCTGTAGTAAACCCCATAGATTTAGGAAAAGCACCATGGAGAATATGAACAATAGGAATGCTGAAACAGCAAAAGAAAATTCCTGTTTCCCTGTCTTCCGCCCTTAACCTATCTCTGTAACCCTATAAGGCAATGTCATGTTAACCCCTTACTATTGGTCAAGCTTGGATCCTTTCCAACCCTATAAAAGAAGCATACTCTACCCCATTAGGGGAGAAAGAAGAAGAGCAGAGACCCTTCACAGACCTCCCCAAGTAAAGCCATCTCCGTGGAACAGCCTGCGCCTTCTCCTTCTCCTCTCTCTCCGTCTGCTGCAGCCTCAAGCCCGGGGCACCACTACCTAGCAAGCAGAGCTGAAATCCTAAGAGCTTGCAGTCACTATAGAGCTGATAATCACCATGCTTGCTAGATGGTAGCCCCGCGGCGTTGGCATGAGCAAGCCAGCCTCGGGCACCCAGTCCCTACCCAGGGACTGAGCTCCTGAGCCCTATTGCTCTGCTTTATAATAATGACAATGAGAGGTTATTACTCCAGAGCCCTGGCTAGCTCTGGGATGTTCCAGAGGCAATGGCAAGAGCGGGGAACTGGCTAGGCTAGAGTTTTGCCTGAGCCAGAACCTCTAGGCCAATTGCCTAGCAGGGAAGATCCCTGGAGGATCGACGAGGACCAGGCGAAGGAGGCAGAAGAGGCTCTTCTGCAGTGTAAAACACAGCAAATTTATCAGGAGAGGCAGGGGAAAGGTACATAGACGTGAACACCCTAAAAGCAAGCAGAAGTAAAAAGCACTCCCAGCACCCCTGTGCACGGGCTTTTAAAATCTTTCAAAGTGGAGGGTGGACACCATATAGTAAGCAATAAGCGACTCTCAGGGTGTGGTTTCGAGGGCTACAACAAATCAGAACAAGGGGAGGAGAGAGGGTTGGGATAGGGATTGGATCTTAGGGTGAGGGACAGGGAACTTTCTGGAACAAAGGGTAGGGTTTGGGCTGATGGATGGGCCAAAGGGGCCGGGTTGTCTTGACAGACAGGGAAAAATCCGGGAAGGAGGGAGGGGATTCCTTGAGGGATGCCTGGGTAGGAGGGCAAAACACAGGGGAGAAACTAACTGTAGTAACTCAGGGGGCGCTTGAACATAGCACAAGATAACAGAAGATTTGACTCAGAAACTAACACACTGCAACACAGACATTCAGGCTTTCAGCAGCCGAGAGTTGGCACTATTAGAACCCGCAGCAGCTGGGGAAAGCCATCTCTCTCCTTCAGGTTCTTGCTGCGTGGGAAGGGGCTGCGAGTTGTGGTGGCTGCACTCCCCCTTTGCTGAGACGGTGATCTGTACCAGGGGAGAGCAGAAAGCTGCCATGGTGAGCAGAAGATGCTCAGAGCATTACAGTTGAGAGAATGGCACTGCCCCTGAAGTGCAAAAAGCTTGAAAGCATATAGTTCTGTGCAGAATCACTGTACAAATTTTCTCTTCTAGAACGTGCCCATTTTAGTATTCTGTAGATGAATACTCTGGGTTTTACAGAATACATGGAGTTTTTTCTTAAGGTTTTTTTGGGAGAACTCTCAAGCTTATTTTTATTTGCATTTTGCATCCAGCATGTATACAGATTTTTTTTTTAATTGTTCCTTTGTAAATACTTAGGGAAGAAATACCCAAGCATTTTTTAATCCTTTGAGATATTCTGATTAATATTCTTAGAAAGAAAACCTTGTTGAACAAGTGTGAAAACGGAGAGGGAAAACAGTAGAAAAGTCTTTTAGAACAGGGCATGTAATAGGTAGGTTCTGTATCCAAGGGCAGAGACCTCAGAATTGTTTTGCATTGTTCATTTGAGTTACTCATGGCAAGCTTGCATACCAGCCCCTTTCTTGCCGCTGTGCTCTCTATCTGTTTTTTCAGAGCATCTTTAATTCTGTCCACAAATTTGATAAAGCTTTCATCTACTCCTTGTTGAATATTGGAAAAGTGTTGGGTAGGGAAAGAGTCATCTGGGGTAAGAAGTAAGGAGATTTTTGCTGCAAGTGCCACATCTTGTAATGCTTCCTTAGCTATCAGCTTGGTCAGAGAGTTTCTGTAAATCCCCTTCCCCAGCCAGCTGTTCAACCGTAAAATCTGACTTATCAGCATTTGTAGAATATGAGTCTGATAATGTTTTTAATTGTCTTTTCCAATGCCTTTTCCATAAGATATATTCTGCTGGGGAAAGGAGGCAGTGAGCAATATTTTTAATGTCATGAGGTACTAAAACATGTGCTGAGAACATAGCTTCTAGGAAATATCTAAAAAGATGTGAACTTCTGCCATCTTCTTTGGCTATATTTCTTAATTGTATGAGTTCCTTATTTGAGTTAGGTTCCCATGTCTTTCCATTAGTGGCCCCTCCTCTTTTTTCCTTTTTTAAATCTACCGAGAAGGTGTTAATTTTTTGTGCCATGTGCCAGTCTCCTGCCTTGGTCGCTTCTATGTTAATTAGAGCCCATGAGTCAATGTCCTCTGTATCAGAATCAGAATCACTGTCACTGCTGTCCTTAGAGGAGGAATGAGAGCGAGCAGACTATGCCCTATGCTTTTTACGGCGTGTTGGAGCGAGATTTTGCAGGGGTTTTGTGGCTGCGAAGAGGCACATGTGTTGCCTTCTTGTGAAGGCCGCGATGACCTGGTTTCGGAGTCCAGCACGGCGATCCCCTCCTTGGGATCCCTCGGGGCCAATAACGGACGCTGACACCAATGTGGTGGACGGTTAAAGGCGTTTATTGAGGGGTCTCAAGGGTATTTATGGACTAAGGGGCTTCTCTACGTCAGACAGGGGTTTGGCTATACTTTCTAGGGTTAGTATGGAGTGGAAAGTTACTGGCTTGCATAGGTTAGGGGGGCTACACGTTTGGCTACAATCCAAGGGTGATCCTTATCTATGGGGAGGGGGGCAGAAGGATTCCTGTAATTTTCCGTCACAGCCCGAAATCTTCCGAACGCCTGTCCCTAGCCTACCACACACGTGGCAGAGGTTGGCCAAGGGAGCCAGCCGTGGAGCTGGAATGGCAGCACCATGGCATGCACAGGGTTGGGGAAGTGGGCTGGTACCGTGGGGGGGTCTCTGAGGTTGCGTTCGGGTGACATTGAGGGTGGGTGGGCAGCTGGAAAGCCTGGGGGTGGCGGTAAGGAAGAAGCGGGGCAGAGGGGGCGGTGGGATTGGTCTGGGCTGCCGCGGGTACAGCGAGGTGTGCTGGGGCTGGGGTGCGCTGGCATGCAGGGAGACCTCCCTCTAGGGCAGGCAGGGATGGGACAGGGATACACACCAGGGTGCAGGCGGCAGCAGCAGCGGCGGGGGCTGGGATTGAGGGACTGGTGGCGGGGGCGGGAAGGACTGCGGCGGGAGGGGTGGGGAGAACGGGAGGAGGGGTAGGGGGAGCCACTGCAGAGGTGGCTGCAGTGGGGGCGGGCGCAGTGGGGGCAGGGGAAGCCGTGGTAGGGGTAGGAGAAGCAGCAAGAAGGGTGGGGGGAGCTGACTCCGTGGAAAGAGGCACTTTTGCACTTGCAGATAACCACAGGATGCTGCAGTATTCGTGTTTGGCGCGTCCAGGCTGGGGAAGGGGGGACCACTGGAACCCTGCAGGTGCGGAGGTGGTGGGGGGAAGCGGCGAGAGGTTTGCAGGGAAAGGGACAGAGGATGGAACAGCGGCAGAGCTGGGACCAATGGGACCCGGAGCCGGAGGGTGGAATTCCAGGGAAAGATTGTTATCAGTGTGATTAGGATTTGAAGGGAGGTTGTCTGTCCCTGCTGCAGGAGGTTGCAGGGAATGTGAGCTATCTCTGTTGGCTTTCTCTATGGCTTTAGTTATAATGTGGAACATAGGAAAGAACTGAGTTACAGAGAAATCTTGGTTAGTTTGGAGTTCC
Organism: Molothrus aeneus; assembly: GCF_037042795.1. Taxonomy (NCBI): domain Eukaryota; kingdom Metazoa; phylum Chordata; class Aves; order Passeriformes; family Icteridae; genus Molothrus; species Molothrus aeneus. The sequence goes on from NC_089680.1 coordinate 74,264,268, forward strand.
ATATCGTGTTCCCAACTTTGTCCCAAAAGAAGTCTTTAGTAATGATGTCTGTGTTAGTATCTGGAAACTGAGAAAAATGCATTTTATAAATTTTTTCAAGTTAGTGTTTGAAAGATTACATTTAGAGAAAGAAAAGTTGCTAGAAGATAGGATTTCTAGGATTACTAAGTATAAATCCCTCTCGTTCTGGGATCCTTTCAATGTACAAAGTTTTGATACCATGTTTTCCTGTTCCCTACCAGCAGACAAAAGGACAAAAAAAAAAAGAAAAAAATAAACAAAAAGGGGACCCAAGATGCCCGTGATAAAAGCTCTTTTAAAACTTGCACTTCTTCAGCTGGGTGTGGGTCAAGGGTCTGCTGGAGGCAGTCTGCTGTTGTCAGTCTCCTCGAACACTCGTTCAGATGTCAGCTGTGAGGGTCGACTGACCGCCCCCTGCAGAAGAGGCCTGCTATAATGGAGGCTTTTCTTCGGGGGTCCTAGCAATCTGAAGGCAATAAGGATTTCAAAAGAAATGCTGCTCCAGAGTTCCTTCTGTTCTCCATTTATTGCGACCTTTTGCTGGGTTTCGGGGTGTCTCCAGCAGGCTGCAGCAGCCCAGGTAGCGCAGTCCGGGTCAGGACAGACTGTCCGAGCTCCCAAACAATTCTTAGCTGCAGGCCACCTTAGCAAGATTAAGTGATATCAGCTCTTTAGTGACTATCAGCTCATTGTGATTGCAGCCCTTCAGCTTGCTAGGTGCCTAGGCAGGGAGACACAGGGAGAGAGAGGAGAAGTCTGTGTGGGGTTCCACAGGAGCGTCTTTATTGATTCCTCTGCGGAGTTCCCAGTGACAGCTGTTCTGCCCGAGCTGAGCAAAAGCAGCTCTTTATCTAGGGTACAGGGGTATGAGAAATTGTCCAGTAGAAAGGGTTCAAGGAAAGTGACCTATAGTCTTACAGAGAGATAAGAGGGGGTCCGAAGGCAGAAGAGAGGGGCTTCTAGCCCAATCCCCATGACTTGGCATTTCCTGTCTTAGGCTTCTGCATGCCAGGGAGCCCTTGCAGGCCCTATACCTGCTACATTGCTTATCATCTGCCCAGTCACAAGTTACTGCAGCTGGCAAAAGCAATCAGTCTGTCCTTACGGCCAAATAATAGTTGAGTGCCAGTGCAGGAACCCACCGTCTTCACTGACGGCTCAGGAAAAACAGGGAAGGCTATTGTTACCTGGAAGGATGAGTCCGGATGGCAAGTGCTGGAAGGCCATGTGTCCGGCTCGGCCCAATTGGTTGAACTAAAGGCTGTTGCTATGGCATTCCAGAAATTTTCTCAGGTGCCTCTGAATTTGGTCACTGACTCTGCCTATGTGGCAGACATAACCAAGCATTTGGATTGCTCACTTCTGAGAGAGGTCAATAATGCAGCTTTTTTTCACTATTGAAAGCCTTGTAGTGTGCAATTCAAACCCAGGTTCATTTGTATTCCATCCTGCACATGCGGAGTCTCACCACTTTACCAGGTTTCATAGCAGAAGGTAATGCAGGGCTGTCAGGTTGGCTAACCCTGCATGGGTAGCGCTTCAGCCTGACAAGATTGCACAAGCCAAAGCATCGCATGATTTTTTCCTCAAAGTGCACCTACTCTGCAAAAGCAATTTCAGTTAATGTTGACTGAAGCTCATGACATTGTCAGTTCCTGTGCTGACTGTCATGGACTTGCTGCACCATTACCAGCAGGGCTGAACCCCAGAGGCTTAAGGGGCTTGTAGCTTTGGCAAATAGATGTTACTCACATTGCCGAGTTTCCTATGTGCATGCGTCTATTGACACCTTCTCCTCTGCTGTGACGGTGCTCACAGGGGTTTTCAGGTGAAGGAAGAGACAAGAATGTTGACTCCATGATCAGAAGGCTCGATTTCTTATTTGATTATATATATATATATATATATATTACATTATAACTATACTAAAAAGAAAAAGAAGGACAGGTTTTCTCAGAAGCTAGCTAAGCTAAGAAAAGAAAAGAAAAGAATGATAACAAAGGCAGCTCTCTCAGACTCTGTCCGAGATAGCTCGGTCCTTGATTGGCCATTAATTATAAACAGCCAAGATGGGCCAATCCCAGGTGGACCTGTTGCATTCCACAGCAGCAGATCAGCATTGTTTACATTCTGTCTCTGAGGCCTCTCAGCTTCTCAGAAGGAAAAATCCTAAAGAAAGGATTTTTAGGGAAAAGATGTCTACGACACTCTGCCACGTGGGCATCTGCTCAAAGGGGTTGCGACGTGATTGCCCCTTGGAGGATGGCTTTTGCAGTTTTGGGGCTACCTTCTTCTGTGGAAACTGACAATGACCCTGCCTTGTCTCACAAGAAAACACGTCATTCTGTATGCTTATGGGGAGTCTCACATAAACTTGGTATTCTGCATTCCCCAATGGGTCAAGCTATTGTTGAACGCGCTCATGCACTTGAAGCATGTTCTGGAAAAATATAAAAGGGGAATGCCTGGAGAGACTTGACACAGTCGACTAGAAAAAGCTTTATATCCAATTAATCACCTTACAGTGCCAAAGAATTCAGAGATTCCTGTAATTCTGAACCATTTTCTCTCGTTGAATTCAGCAGGTGAGACGCACCTGCCTGGAGCCAAGGTCTGGATATGGGACCTTGCCACCAAGAAGTGGGAGGGCCCGTGCCACCTTATGGCCTGAGGCCACGGGTATGCATATGTCTCCGCAGGTACCGGGGTACGATGGATACCTGCAAGGAGTGTTCACCCTGACTTGCAACATCAGAAACAGAATGTGGCCAGCAGGCAACCTTCAAGCAGTGGCCAAAGTGCTGACCATCAATCATCAGTCTTTGAATGATGATCAAGACACCGACCATCAACAAGCTGAGCCCTCTACAAGTGGGGAATGAACATTTTCTCTTTTCTTTGTTTCCAGAAAGAGATTGTTGACGAGTTAGACTCCAGTGTTACCAGCAGATTAACAATGTTACTATACTAAAAGTTGGTAACTGACTTTTACAATTAAGAGTTAAAGTTTATGGAATGTAACAGAATAAGTATGAGATCTCTTTGACCATTCTGAGCCAATGTCTGATTGAGGTTTAGATTGATAACTGATAAAGCTCTGGAGCTGTGTTTATTCTCTTTCCTGCAAGGGATCGCACAGGATCAAATAAACACCACCTCCTCCTCTAAACAAAAAGGGGGAATTGTGAATATCCTCAGTTCAGTCGAAGCAAGAACAGAGATAATTTCTCCCAGGCCAAGCCTGGGAAAAGAATTAAAACAATTATTATCTCTCCTTCTGTACCCCTTGTTTATAGATATGGTTCTCCAGAGTGTGCTATTCATAGTTCACCAATAGTGTGAGAGGTTTTTTACTTTGAGACCAACCAAGTCCCGCCTTAGCGAGTCACATTATAAAAGACACACTCCCTTGATTCAATTGCCTTCTGATTCAGCTTCTGAAGACTGGAGTCTTTCATTCCATCTCTGACTCAACAGCATCAGTGAATTATTCTACTCATTCATCTGGAGGCTGCTGAGGCAGCAGCAATGCATTTCAATATCAAAGATTTGTTATTGTTTAGGCCACATTATGAAATCTCTTGATTATCCTTGTGCAGCATGATTTATTCCTTCGGATAATATCTCTGCTCTTGGTAAGCAGCTATGGATTGTAGGAGACAATATAATTTAGAACCAGATATCTAGAATTTATCTAGATATAATTCTAGATAATTATAGAATTATAATTATCTAGAATTATAATTCTAGATAATTAGAATTATCTAATTCTAATTAGATAATTAGATAATCAGCACAGCTGTCTAATATTGTTTTACATGCAAAATGTCCACAATATGACCCAAGATGTGCAGAACATGCCCTTTGGGACATGCAAAGAAAAAATTTTATATACCATTAAAATTGATAACAAACACTCTTAGGCAGCTACAGAAAGTCTTTATAGTAGGACTGCATCTTCTTTGCATTCCTTATTTCCCCCCATTCCTTATTTCCACAGGTGTATTGTAGTTAGAGATTTAATAATTTCGGGCTGTATTTTAGTCTCCTATGTACATACTGTCTATTGTTCATACTGTCTATTGTTCATACTGTCTATTACTACTTTTGCCCATGCCTTCAGGATGGTAAGAGGAACAACTTGGAGCTACTGAGAGCATTCAGCTGTTTATTGCAACTTACAGAATGAATTGTAAGATGAGAGAGCAAGTGTGTTTATGTACATCTTGGTATATGGGGTTTAGTTACATAGATTGATAGCTGTATAGGTATAGGCCTCTTTTTAACCTGTTTCTCTGCTCTGCTTCCTCCCTCCCTTTCTGCTTTTCCCCCGGTGCCCCCTGTGTCCCCCGTCCCTGTGCTGGGTCCCAGCTGGCGGCCGGGCCGGGCGGAGCAGCACTTCCAGCCCCGGCTGTCCCTGGAGCGGTGGGAGCTGCCACTGGCCCCGGGCACTGTCCCCTGAGGAGCTTCTGGAGGACGGTGAGACAGAGGGAGCTGAGGGGGCTGAGGGGGCTGAGGGGACTGAGGGGATGGTGACCCTGAGCTGCTGCTGGGGCTGAGGGCTGTGGGGCAGCCGACGGCCATGGTGGCACTGAGGTGACAGGGAAGTGGCACAGGCTGAGGGGCTGGTGGGTCTAAGGGGACGGGATGGCTGAGAAGGGACTGAGGGAGGTGAGAGGACTGTGAGGGGCTGAAGAAACTGAAGGGGGCTGGGGCTTCACTGAGAGCATGGCGGGGTTGAGGGGATGGAGGGGGCCAGCAGGGAGCACAGAGGGCTCCGGGACTGCAGCTGTGCCAGGCCTTGGAAGCAATTCCAGGGCCTCCACTTTTGCCACAGCTGCAAGGAAGGCCTTGAGGAGAGCCGGAGAAGCTGAAGGCCGGCAGCAAGAGCAGTGAACGGGAACCTGCTGCTGCCAGCCAGGAGAGAGCCCGGCTGAGGACACAGGCCCGGGGAGGCAGGCTGGGGCTGAGGCTGGCGTGGGCTGTGGCCGTGGGCAAGGCAGCTATTGTTAATTCAGGTTTGTCCTTTATCAACCCTGTTGCATAGAAATCACTTTTTTACAGCAGAGAGACTTGTGGCAGCAGCTCTCTTCACAGAGAGCAGCAGGCACAACTTCCCCAGGAAAAATCCTGGTGAAATTGAGAAAGCTCAGAGAAGAAAATCAATTCTTATTTCTACTTGCTGCATCTGTTGTTTGGCACATGTGTTACGTGCAATGTGTTATGGAGAATGTTTACCCAAAAGGGATTTGTTAATTGGAGACTGGTGATGGTGTTTGGATTGATTGACCAATTAGGTCAAAGTTGTGTTGTGACTGACTGTAAGGGCTCATGGGTTTTTCTTTAGTATATTTTAGTATTAGTATAGTATAGTAGTATAGTATAATATAGTATAGCTTAATAAAGCATTTCTTCAGCCTTCTGAAATCATGGAGTCAAAGCTCACTATTCCTTGCTCAGAGGACGCACTGCTCCTATAGACTAAATGAAATTCCTTAATAGAGATGAGAATTTGGCAATTCAGGCTGATTAAAGGGGAAGTTTTCTGCTATGGTGGAAAGACAATCTAGATAACTGTTTGCTGTAGGTCGTGGAGGGGGCTTTGCAGTTTAGGATGAAAAGGAAAAAGACATTTCTCTTCAGAAGAGTCTTGAAAGAGCTTTTTGTATTACCAGAAGCAGCTACACTGATATTGACCAATGTGGAAAATGGATTTGTAGAGAGTTCTCAGGGCCTGACAGAAGGCCCACACAGTATGCATCCATATGCAAACTTTGAGATAAGAAATGCTGCCTTAGAAATGCCATGGAATAGGACAGATATTGTTGAGAGAGAAATGGAGCTAGAAAAAAGTTTCAAAGGATGGTCTTGTAAATAAGACTGGATACTTTGGAGAAAAAGAATTATGAAAGATGCATTGTTTTAGGACCCACAAGGGGTAGTTTTAGGTGATTGGCTTTAAGGCATCTACAGCATGGTGTGGCAAAAAGCTGATAGGCCAATAAAGGCTTCTAGGAAATAGTCAGCTTTTGATTGTGGTAGCGTCAATTAGAACATCTGTATTGTCTCACCCTTCTCATGAGACTGAAAATGGAATAGAAGTTTTTAAAATGCCTCTCCGCTGCCCCATCTCTGGGTCAGAAAAGGGTATTGTCCAACAAATTGGTGTTCCCATGTCAGGAGCAAATAACTTGACTAAACTGTCTGACCTAAAAGCCCTGAGGTAATTTTTGTGAACTGTTGCTGAGAGAAGCACAAATCCCAGGATAATAACTCTTACAAAAAAGAGAAGTTGGATTTCTACCCTCATCACTGGCTCGATCAGGATGGAGATCTGACAAGGACTTGCCCGTTGTTCAACATCAGGTAAGCCTTGGGAAACATGTTAGGACACAAGATGTCCAATTTACCTAGAGCTGTTTAGAAAAACCTCAAAGATCCAGTCAAATCCAATTCCTGTAATGATGCAAAAACCGAGTTAAAAGACTTAGTATTATACATTCAGAAGTAGTTCCCAGCTACAGATAAAACTTCCGTGTTTTCACTCCCTCTTTGGGAACTTTTAGGACCAAAACTATACAATGCTTTTACCATAAACAGAGATCAAACATCTGCAAAGTTGCATCTGGTGTTTGGTATGATGGATGATTGGTACATTTAAACATTCTACTAAACCCTCCACTTCCTCGGCTGCGTCTGCGCCTCCCTCCAACACTCAGGCTGAGTCCCCAGGTCCCCCTCTGCTTCAGCTGTAACTCAAGACCCTGACATTCAGCCTGGGGCTGTGACACCTCCACCCCTACCACGGCGAAGTGCCCCCAGCTTTCACCATTTTCCGAGCCGCGTCCGGGTACCCCCTCTGCCACCCCAGAAGGTGAGAACTCCTTGCTACTTGTGAGAAAAAGTGAAGGGAGAGAAAGAGGGAAAAAATTCTCGAGACCAGTGTCTCTGCTAGCAAAAGGCAGGATTTCTCTGTTAACATTACAAAACAAATAGGCTCCAGTTGCTGTGAAATTCTTCCGAGACAGTCTGTAATTTACAAGGTTGTGAGGGAGGAAAAGAACAAGTGAGAATTCTAGTGATTCTGAAGAAATTACCATATTACATACTAATCCCGCAAAAAGAGAAAGAAAACCTATTTTACCTTCTTTTGATTCAGGAAATAATTCAAAAAGACTGACCGATTGGGGTAAGGTGAGATGTAAAGTCGTACAAGATAAAACCATCTCCCAAGTGATCCCAACTTATTATCCCCAGGGGCATGATGCAAACTAACAAATTCCAAATTAATTTATTTTTAAAAAAACTTTTACCATGAATACACTTGCGCAGGAAATGTATTCACAACAAAAACAAGACTTTTTTAATCTAGGCAAGGACAGTAATAAAATTCTTGGACTTTCAATTCTTCCAACTATTGTCTCAGCAAATTATAATGAAGAGCTGATGATTTCAGCTCTTACTTACAATGCTCCAATGGTAATTGAACCAAAACCAGCAATAGCTATCACTATTACTCTAGCAGTGAATAGAAAGAAGTAAGTTGTATGCTGAGAAATGCCTTTTGAGAGTTCTGGCCCGATGCCCAATGTCCTTTGGATAAAACATGTCAGCAATGAAGGGCCAGAGCTGACGTGCAGTCTAACACACCTTGGTCAAACCGTTCGCATTGCAGGTATGCTGGACACAGGGGCGGACATCACTGCGATTTCTCGTGCATCCCGGCTGTGCAATTGGAATTTGGTGACAGCCATGGGTGCTCTCACAGGAATTGGAGGAGCTATCTTGTGTCTGCAAAGTGAACTCATGATTACTGTTACAGGTCCCAAGGCAAGGACAGCAACCATCCGTCCCTTCGTGGTGCAGAAGCCCATCACAGTATGGGGGAGAGACGTGTTGTCCCAGTGGGGAGCAAAGATAGAAGTGGATTTTTTGACAAAAACCACAGCAATGCCTGCCACTCTGAAATTACCATGGAAAACCAATCAGCCAATTTGGATTGATCAATGGTCTCTTGAGCAGAAAAAATTGAATATTCTCAAAAAATTAGTAAGTGAACAACTACAAAAAGACCACATCAAACCTACAAAGAGTCCCTGGAATTGCCCAGTTTTTGTCATTCGTAGGAAGACCTATGATTCCTGGAGATTGCTTCATGAGCTGAGAAAGATCAACAAGATCATAGAGGACATGGGGCCTCTGGAACCTGGACTTCCCTCTCTTTTGATGATTCCACAAGACTGGCCTCTTGTTGTCATCTCTGGATGCTGACAGAGAGAGAAACAGACAATTTTCCCAGGCATTGTCCTAGGGAAGTTGTGAGAATGCTCAGAGAAAGAATGAAAACAATTCTTATCTTAATCTCTGCACCTGGTATTTGTGAACACGTGGAATGTTTGTACATGTTTATAGAAAGATATTTTTCCAGAAGATGTTGTTCCTCATTAACCAGTGGTGTGAGGGGCGTTCAAGTTCTGGGTGAACGATCTTGCCTATAAATATGTGAAGTTCCTAATAAATCTTGCTTTATGCTCTCTGATCCTAGGAGTCAATGTCACCTTTCTTCATCCCTTCCTAACTCAACAGCAACAGTGTACCACAGCAAAACCCAGTCTTAAGTAAGAACTGTGTATAAGGTTTCATGGGGTCAAGTTTATTGATTTGAGTATAATGCAAATAGTAAAAGAATAAGGGATGGATAATGTCTTAGGTTGGAAAATGTGTCTGGGAGTATATATTCTATTGCTGTCTGTTAGAGAGAGGGCAATTATCTTCTGCTAATTGGGCCACCTGTTAAAACCAGGTGGGACAGTTTTCTTCATCTCTTCCATAACCAATCCTCCCTCCAGAAAATATCTTCTGTTAGTGGGCCACTGAATCTCACTGTATGACTGAAAAAATTGCATCATCCCACTGGGAGATGCTCTACCCAGGGGAAGGACCCAAGCATTCCTACCTGGATATAATCTGAGATTTGCAACACCACGGCAGCCTTTTCCCACTAGATTCCCAGAAGAGCAGCTTTCTTTTCCACCAGATTTCCAGAAGAAGACCAAGCGCATCTACACCACCACTGGACCTTCAGAGGAAGACTCCACCCTTCTCCAGGATCACTGCTTGAAAAGAAGCACATCTGCCACTCCAAGAAAGCTCCAGCCACCATGTATCTTTGGACTGCTCCCAACACCCCAACCAACAGAGTGGCAGGGCATATGCTGGCTCTGTCAGTAGCTTGTTTTCCTACTAGTGCATTTGTATTTTAATTTTCCTAATAAAGAACTACTATTCCTGCTCGCATGTCTTGGCCTGAGAGCCCCTTAATTTCAAACTGAAAATTCAGAGAGAGGGAGTTTGCATTTTCCATTTCAAGGGAGGCTCCTTCCTTCCTTAGCAGACACCTGTCTTTTCAAACCAAAAGACAAGGCCATGACATTCCACAAGAGGAATCACTGGTGTAGATCTCATGGACCTCTCCCAGTCCTATTAAAGTATTGAAATCCTGGTTTAGAATAGACAGGGATGAAACAACTTTGAGAGACAGAGACTAAAATGGCTTGTGATTGATTTTTTCTTTAGGAATGGGGAAAAGTACCCAAAAGGTGTTGTTTTCTAACGTTTTAAAATATACTACATCAAAATGAAAAACGGCAATAAAAAGAGTTGTACAAAGAAGTGCTTTTGAATTAGAAACACAGAAATGTGGAGATATGAATGACATTTTCCTAAAAATACGAAATTACAAACCAATATATACAGTGAACTACAATACAAAGGTAGGGAAGAGTGTACTTTATTTAGATCTTCTTGTATTGCTGGAGTATTTTCCTTCTGAAGAGAAGCTAGTATTTCAATGAAGAAGTCTCTCACATCTGATAATTAAATGTGCTTCTTTCTTCTACTGCTGGGAAACACATCCCGGCTGAAAGGAGCTACTGAAGGCAAAGAACTGGTTCTGCGTGGTCTGGTGGTCTGAACCTGAAGGATGAAGAGCCAATACCAGCTCTGTTTCCTGTCAGATGGGAGGGCATGTTGCTTGAAGGCAGGGTAAAAGCTCTGTTTCGTCTGGGGTGGGAGGATGCATCCATGGATGGCCCAATATTGGTTCTGGTTGGTATCAGGTTGATGGCTGGTTCCATTGGTGGCCCAAAACCTGTTCTGCATGGCATGGCACCGGAGGCTGTGTTGGTATCAGATGCGCTGTAGGGTCTGGCCGGTAGCACAACGGGAGGTACGTTGGTGTCAGACACAGTATGGACTCTGTGTCCAGGCACTCTCCGCTGTGCTGGCGTTAACAAAAGGATAAAAAACAAATCAGGAGAGAATCTATGTTTGCTGTCAAATGCTGCTCACAAGGGCACGTATGTGAAGTACTTAGAAATGTTTGCTTCTTAAACGCTTCTTTGAAACACATGGCACCTGATGATGAGATAGAAATATTTAATGGCCAAAGGACATTAGCACAAGTATCCTGCCCCATAAATTGGTGGTATAGCACTTTAAATCAAGTGCTACCAGTACTCACTTGAAGACATCTTTTACCTCTCATCATATTCACTCCAAAGCTGTGTTTTTTATTCAAGGAAACAAACTTATTCTGTATGTTAATGGTTTATAACAGAAAGAAAGGAAAAAGCCCTTGGCTCTTAAAAAGAAAGCAAGAAAGCAAGCAAGAAGGCAAGAAAGCAAGAAAGCAAGCAAGAAAGAAAGCAATTAAAATAAGTTAGAAAGAAAATATTCAAAAAGACTTACCAGCAGGAGCAGAAGTAGCAGGTGTACGAGGTGCTCTGGGTCCAAAGCTCACCTGAAATCTATCTGTTCAGAGAGAATAAATTTACTCCAGAGAAGGTAAATTTTTAAAAGCAAGGAAATGCACAGAACTGAAATGGTTGTGTTTGCAAGAGAAGATGATTGAAAAATGTTAATGCTATATAATATAATGAAAGGAAGAAGCATTTGGCAAAAAAAAAAGAAGAGAAAATAAGAAAGAAAAATGTAAAAAGTCAAAAAACCACCCACCCACTACTGCTACTCTGCAAAAGCAAAAAAATCGTAACAAGCAAACAACTGAAAAAAAAACCCCAAACCAAAAAGAGGCAAGCAATTGGGCACCAACAGGAAGAACCACAGTAGTAATTTTAATCCCTGTGTTAGCTTTCACCACTCCTTTCTCTTCTGAGAAATGTCTCAGAATATTTCTGTTAGCAAGAGTTTTAATGCTCCATTATGTTTCCAATTAAGGATTGTTGTATTTGCCTGCAGAAGCTGTGCAGCATGAAGGGAGATGCTGGCTAGGAAGCCACAGCCCAGGGACTACAAGTGTTTGACAAGCAGACTTAGCATCATGAGCTTGTGCTGGTGCAGGAGGTGTACGAGCAGCTTGGGCTGAAAGAGGAAACTGAAAAGAGGCTGTTCAGAGAAAATAAAATTATTTCAGAGGAGGTAGATTTTTAAAAGCAAGGAAATGTACAGAATTGAAATGGTTATCGTTGCAAGAAATGGCTCTTTCAAAATGTCTGCAATAGTGTTATTGCTCCATGATGTTTGCAATCAAGTATTGCTGTATTTGTCTGCAGAAGTTGTGCAGCATGAAGGAAGATGCTGGCAAAGAACCTACATCCAAGTGACTATAATTTCTTGACAAGCAGACTTCCCATCAGGATCAGGAGTACGAGGTGAAATGGGTCCTTGGGGTACGAAGACAAGCTGAAATGATTCTGTGTAGAGCAAGTAAATGTACTTCAGGGAAGGTGCATTTTAAAAATATGGACATGCATGGAACTGAAATGGTTATGTTTGCAAGGGCAGGCTATGACAATGACTTATCACATCAAGAAAATAAATGCCTTCAGTAAAAAAAAAAAGTTGAAAGTGGAGATAATTTTAAAAAAGAAAAAAATTAAAACCTAACACCAAACCACCCAGCGGAACCACTCCCCAAAACCAAAGAACCCAACCAACCAACCAAATCCAAACTGAAAACTGAAAAATTTTGGCATGCAGTTGAGAACCAAAAGGAAAATGACAGAAGTAATTTTCATCCCTGTGTTAGGTTTCACCATCCCCATTCTCTCCTTTAAAAAATCTCACATTTCTGTTAGCACTCGTTTTACTGCTCCACTGTGTTTAAAATCAAGGACTGTTGTATTTACCTACAGGATCTGTTCAGCATGAAGGGAGATGCTGCCTAGAAAGCCACATCCAAGAAACTATCATTTCTTGAAAAGCAGACTTAGCATCAGGAGAAGTAGGAGCAGCAGGTGTACTGGCTGCTTGGGATGAAATTGGAGGCTGAAAATTACCTGTTGAGTAAAAGTAAGTTTGAAAAAACCAGGAAATAGTCAGAACTGAAATGCTTATGGTTGAAAGGAAAGGCTATTAGAAAAATGTTAATGATTTCTAACAGAAAGAAAGGAAAAAGGATTTGGTGAAAAACAATGCAATTCAAAGAAGTCATAAAAGAAAAAAAAATCAAAAATAAAACACTGCCCAGCCACAAGGACCACTTTGAAAAACCAAAAAGAATCCAACCAACCAAGCAGCTAAACCCAGACTAATAAAAAACTATCTAAGCAAATAAAGGACCCATAGGGAAAAAAAAATCCTCCAGCGTTAATTTTAATCCCTGGGTTAGCCTCCAACATCACCTTCCTCATCTTTAAAAAGTATTACTCCATTTCTGTTTGCATTAGGTTTCACGCTCCATTGTGTTTATAATTAAGTGTTGCGGGATTGGCCTGCAGAAGCTGTGCAGCATGAAGGGAGATGCTGGCTAGGAACTCACATCCCAGTGACTAAAATTGCTTGCAAAAGTGACTTAAAAGAAGGAGCAGGAGCAGGACAAACAGGAGGTGTAGGTGCTGCTTGGGGTGAAACATAAGGCTCAATATTATCTCTTGAGGAAAAATAGGATTTACAAAGCAAGGAAATGCACCAATTGGAAATGGTTATGGTTCAAAAAAAAAGCCTATTGTAGAATATGATAGGTTTGTAACAGAAATAAAGGAACACCAATTTTGCTATTAAAAACAAACAAACAAACAAAAAAAAAAACAACGAAAGAAGCATGCAATTAAAAGAAGTAATGGAAGAAAAAAAATCAAAATGCAAACACCCACCCACCTCAACTACTCCCCATGGATGTGGGCTCTCAAACCACATCCAAATGGCTATAATTTTTTCACCAGCAGACTTATAATCAATAGCAGGAGTAAGATCATTAGGTGAAATGGGTCCTTGGGGACGCTGTGAGGAGTCTGTCCAGAGAAAGTGAATTTACTTCAGAGATGGTAAATTTGAAAAAGCAAAGAGATGTATGGAATGGAAATGGTTCTAGTTGGAAGGAAAGGCAATGTAGGTTCCAGAGATAGTACAGGTTCTGTTGTAGGATGACGCACTAGCAAATACTTTGCAGATGCAGTATAGTATCTGCTGGGTGAGTGGCCTTCAGTCGCAGTATAGTATCTGCTGGGTGACGTACTGAAGGCTGAGCTGCTTCCAGACCCAGAATAGGTTCTGCTGGGTGTCATACTAAGGAGGCCTGAGTCGTTTCCAGATAAAGTATAGGATCTGCTGGGTGACGAAGTGAAGACTGAGTCCCTTCCAGACAGGGCGCACAGGGTTCGCTCGGGCATCGTTCCGCCGTAGCCCCCATCGGTTCCTTAAGCGCCGTCGGCAGGACACGCCCTGGCAAGCGGGCCAGCACCGCTTGAAGCCAACGGGGGGCACTATCCCAACTTCGATGTCAGGCGACAGCGCCTGACAAGGCCCAGGATCTGCTGGGCGACGAGGTGAAGACTGAGTCCCTTCCAGACAGGGCACATGTCGCAGACATCTTTCATGAAAAATCCTTTCTTTGGATTTTTCCTTGTGAGAAGCTGCAGTTTCAGCAACCAAAAGTAAACAATGGTTATCTGCTGCTGTGGAATGCAACAGGTAGAGCCGTGATTGGTCTCCTGTGGATGTTTGGATTTACTGACCACTCATGGCAGAGCTGGCTCTTCCTCTCTGTCTGAGACACAGATCTTTGTTATTCATTCTTGTCTATTCTTAGCTTAGCTAGCTTCTGACGAAACCTTTTCCTTTCTATTTCTTTTTAGTATAGTCTTAATGTAACATATATCATAAAATAATAAATCAAGCCTTCTGATCATGGAGTCAACATTCTCGTCTCTTCTTCATCCTGAAAACCCTTTTGACCACGGTCACAATTGGTGACTCCTCGACTGAGGAGGACAATCATCACTTGGTGAGACCACCAGAGGAGCATTGCTGCACTGGGTAAACCCCGAATATGTGGCATTGATGGTTGCTTCACAAGTGACCACAGAAGTGGATTCTAGCCAGGAGCTGAAGAACTGAAGATCTGAATTTGGACAGAGTTCACAGCAAGGCTGACCACAAAGAGAACCTTCTGAAAAGCCTCCAGGAAGATGTTTAGAAAGCTCAGCAGCACCATGCAGATAGCCAGAGAGTCCTGGACACTGTCACAAGGTACTGTTGGTTTTTCCCCTCCTAAAGATGAGGCCGTTTGCAGTTTGTAGCTGCTCATGTGGAGGACTGCTCCCCTAGGAGGGTTCCATTCTCCCCTTCAGAGGAGAAACTTATTGCCCTCTGGCAAAAATGGGGTGAAGAGGATGGAATTCTCCTGTTGGAGACAGATTTCTATGAGTTTTTTCGATGGGCAAAGCTCTTTGGGTTTTTTACAAATGTGCTATATGCCCTCGATATGTTTGTCTGGGAGTGTATGGGCTCCATTTTCCAATTCTTTTTATACCGTGGGTTTGGATGCCCCTCGATTTATCCAGCCTTTTTGAAGCTCTTTCTAGTCTTGAAATGGAGAGCAGCTGTTTTTCCCTGGATTGCTAACTGCAAGGGGAAAGCCCCGTTCTCCCCAATTCCGGGGGAAGACCCTTTGGAGGGGGACGATCTGCTGCTTTCCAGCCCCCCTGAACCACAGCGCGGGGGCGAAGTTTCGCCCGCAGCCGAAGTTTTTTTTACCGCGTCTTCGGAGCATGCTCAGACGGAGCCGTTTTTCCCCCCTCCCGTTGCTCTCAGGGGGGATGAGAGTGGGCGGCTCCGCCCCGCGCAGCGCCGCAAGCACCGCCCCAACCCGCCCCGCGCGTGCGGGCGCTTCCCCGCGCGGCCCCTCCCGCGGCCGTCCCTCCGGCAGAGCCTGTGGGCGCTCTGGCCGTGGTTCCGCCGGCTTCCCCGCCTGCATCTGAGACCTCAGAAACGCCGCTTCCCGTGACTGCGCCGATGTTGCTAGGCAACAGCAATCCACCACTCCCCCTGGCCGTCCCGCTGCCTCCCGTGTGGACTCCGCCGCCTTCTGCGACTGCGCTTCTGCGGCCGATGTCAGAGCCCGGCGCAGAAGATGCTGCCGACCCCGTGCCACCCCCACCGCCCCCGTCGCCTCCCCAGGCGGCCCCACTGCCTGCCCCGGCAGTTCTGCCGCCTGCAGGGACTCTGTCCTCCATGACTGCGTCAGAGGCTGCCCTGGAGTCGGCGGCAGCTGCAGCGGCGCCTCCTGCATCCAGCGTGACTTCCTCCCCGAGTTTTTCGGGTTGTCCTGGGGCTCCCCCTATGGGGGGAGCTGGGACAGGGGAAGAGGGCATCAGCCTGTCTTTCCATGGAGGAGGCATGGCCCGACAGCTGGCTGTGGGTGCAGCCCGGCTGCCTGTTTTCAAGATCAGCATTCTTGGCGGGTTGGGGGGTGTTTGGTCTGGGGTTTCCCCCTGGGGGATGTGAATCTCTCTGCCGCCCCTCGTGCGCCCCAGTGGTGAGGGGGAGGCGGGTCCCGAAAGTTCTGCCTCTGGTCCCCAGCCCAGAGGGGGTGGCGGTGGTGCCGTGAGGCAGATGGCAGGAATACCTGTTGCATTTGCATTGCAGAGGCAGAGGGCACAGCAGGAAGCGAGCATCGCTTGTCTGCTGTGGGGAAAGGACATCCCCAGACCCGAGACGAAGATTCTCGGGACAGCTTTTGTCTTCCCATTGCCGGCATGCCTTGGTGATTTTGGGGAAAGGAAGCGTTTGGTCACCCCTTCTGCCACTGTACTGGCAGCAGGGTGCGGGTCTGTGCCAATGCAGAGCCTGCCTTGGGGACTGGGCCTGGGCTGTCTGGCTTGGTTGCTTGGGCCAGGGCCACCTCCCGGCCTCCTGCTGGGTTTGGGGGCTTTGCTTCCCCCTTCTGGTCCTGGGCCACCTTTCTGTGGGCCAGGTCTGGGGTTCCTGATCCTTCCACATGGGCCAGGGCTCCCAAGGGTCTCTCTCTGGCTCCTCTGCTTCTGCTGCTTCTGCTGCTCTTTCCAACAAAAAAAAAAAAAAAAATTAAGTAAAAAAGGGTGAAAGAGCTGACAGCAGCTTGGAGGCATTGAGGAGACAGGGATTTGCTTCAGCAAATTGTTGTTCAATACAGTTGTTCAATGCAGGGCTGTGACAAGACATTTCAGAACTTTTCTCAAAATTGTTTGAATTGAAGACTGTCAATGGACTTTTGATAACTATTCATGGACTTTTCTGTAGCAAGCCTGTTTCAGTACTAAAAGAAACTTTCAGATATGGCAAAGAGGAACATCTTCAGACCATGGACTTTTGCTGAAACTCAGCTGCTTAGACTTGAATTTTAATTGCAGGGTTTTTGCATTTTCTTATATTGTAGAATTGTTTTAGTGATATGATAGAATTTTATGTTCTAAAGGTGAAGAAATTCCCAGTTGATTCCACAGCTTGAAGCCAGCGGGGGGCACTATCCCAACTTCGATGTCGGGCGACAGTGCCTGACAAGGCCCAGGATCCGCCGGTCGATGAGGTGAAGACTGAGTCCCTTCCAGACCGGGCACGCGGGGTTCACTCGGTTGGCCTCGTTCCGCCCTAGCCCGCGTCGGTTCCGCGAGCGCTGTCGGTGGGACACGCCCTGGCAAGCAGGCAGAAACACTTGAAGCCAACGGGGGGCACTATCCCAACTTGGATGTCAGGCGACAGCGCCTGACAAGGCCCAGGATCCGCCGGGCTGTGGGGTGAAGACTGAGTCCCTTCCAGACAGGGTGCGGGGTTCGCTCACGCGGCATCATTCTGCTGTAGCCTGCGTCAGTTCCGCAAACGCTGTTGACGAAACAGGCCCTCACGAGCAGGCCAGAAACCACTTGAAGCCAACGGGGGCACTATCCCAACTTGGATGTCAGGCGACAGCGCCTGACAAGGCCCAGGATCCGCCGGGTGGCGAGGTGAAAACTGAGGCCTTTCCAGACAGGGTGCAGGGTTCGCTCGTGCGGCGTCATCCCGCCGTAGCGCGTGTCGGTTCCGCAAACGCCGTCGGCGAAACAGGCCCTCGCGAGTGGGCCAGAAACCACTTGAAGCCACGGGGGGCACTATCCCAACATGGATGTTGGGCAACAGCGCCTGACAATGCCCAGGATCCGCCAGGCGGCGAGGTGAAGACTGAGTTCCTTCCAGAATGGGCGTGCAGGGTTCGCTCGGGCGGCATCGTTCCTCCGTAGACTGCGTCAGTTCCGCGAGCTCCATCAGCAGGAGACGTGCTGGCAAGCGGGCCAGAAACCACTTGAAGCCAATGGGGGGCACTATCTCAACTTCGATGTCAGGCGACAGTGCCTGACAAAGCCCAGGATCTGCTGGGCAACGAAGTGAAGGGTGAGTCTTTTCCAGACAGGGCGTAGGGTTTGGTCGGGCGTCATTCTGCCCTAGCCCGAGTCGGTTCCTTAAGCGCTGTCGGCAGGATACGCCCTGGCAAGCGGGCCAGCACCGCTTGAAGCCAACGGGGGGCACTATCCCAACTTCAATGTCGGGCGCAGCACCTGACAAAGCCCAAGATCTGCTGGGCAACGAAGTGAAGACTGAGTCGCTTTCAGACAGGTCATAGGTTCTGTCGGGCGTTGTACTGCCGTAGCCCGAGTCAGTTTCTTAAGCGCCGTTGGCGGGACATGCCCTGGCAAGCGGGCCAGCACCTCTTGAAGCCAACGTGCGGCACTATCCCAGCTTAAATGTCGGGCACAGTGCCTAAGGTCAGCACTCTGTGTTAAAGCAGCAGTGCTGCCTTTGATAAGGACGTGGCCGCGATAGCACCTCTTCCCTCAGGAAGAAAGAGAGCGCTCTTCAGTGGTGGCTAGTCTGGGTTTATTGTAGATCCAGAGGGGGCCAGGAACCGAAGAGGACGGGGGAGGGATTACATCAGGTTATAAAGGGTATGGACGGCAGAGGCTGGATGCAGCTGTGCTGTTGAAAGTAAGACGTCCAGCTAGCCCACCAGCACCGCTAGCAGCACAAGGGGCACTTGTCCCGATAGCAGGCTTCGGGACAGTGCCTAAGGCCAACGCCCAGCTTGCGGCTGTAAGCGTTGCCTTGTGCAGGACGAGATCCAGTAGAAGCTGCGGCCAGTGGAACGAGAGGGGGGACTCCAACTGTGGTTTTATCCAGGCTTTAATGACTCCAGGGGAACCAGCAGGAGAAGACAAGGGAGGAGGGATTACATCGGTTTTTAAAGGGTGGAGAATGTAAGGGAAGTGCCAGACCTAGGACCAATAGGAACAGAGTAGGGAGTGGGATCCGAAGGACTGACACAGGGAGAATACCAATGGGGGCAATACGGAGGAGGGACCCCAGTCCCTGGACCAATCATCTAATTCCCCAGCTAGAAACTTCTAGCAATAAAGGTGGGGACGGAGGATGACTGGCAGGGCACCGGGGAGGGGTTGAGAAAGGGATACATTACTAACTGGGGTGGAGACAGGGTGACAGACATTACAGAAATGGGAGGGAGAACCGGGGCAGAACCATTGTCAAACAACGGGGGGAACAGAACAATCCAACTTTAACCGAACACAATACAACAGCTGGAACCATCCAGGAAGGAATGGGAATAAAGGGAGGAGTGGGATACAGGAGATTGACTTAAAGGGAACACCAATAGTAGCGAACCAAGGGAGGGGCCCCGGCCCCTAAGCCAATCACTCAGCATCCTTGTTAGAAAGTTCTAGAGAAAAGGGTAGGCGTGCAGAGTGACTGGCAAGCAGCCGGGGCAGGGTTTGAAGAAGATACATTCGGTGTCAGGGTAACTAGGGAGGAACTTAGGAAAACTGACAGCAACTGGGAGGGGAGGAGAACCAGGGCAGAACCCTTACAAACAAGGGGGAATGGAACATACCAACTTAACACACCACAACAGATTTCAGACAGAGTATAGGTTCTGAATCTTGGAACTATTTAGAAACATACAAATATCAACTTCCTTGAACAAAAACTAATCTATTGAAAACCAAAACATTGATTATACACAAAGATCAATGGAAAATTACCAACTGAATTTATTGCATATTATAACAAGTGTACAGCCCATATAGAAATACAAAAATACCAGAATCTCTATGTAATACCAAGAACTCGATGAATAGAATTCCACCACTATACAACTCCATACACATTTAAATAGAACTGAATAGATATATAACCACCACAATATGCAGATGTTATAGATTATACATATAGAATGTAATATGTAAAATTTAATATAGATTAAATGTTACATATTACATTTAAGAATCAGATACATAAAAAACCTATTTATAAAGGGACAAAGAGCACTACCAATCTAAATAACTGTACTACTGCATAGATACAATATACATCTATATTGTATAGCTATACAGCTATACATCCGGATATATATGTAAATATAACATCTATAGAAATAGATCAATATATAGCTAAAAATATAAAACCAGACATATATGCCAATACAAATACCAATATAGCTATTTAAAAAAACATATACCGAAAACTACATCAATACAAATAGATACCTACACAACTGTATACTTATGGAAATCTAAACACAGATATTACAACATACATAAAGAACTAGATACATATACACACAAATATGTAACTGCAAACCTGTATGTATGTATGCATGTACATATATACATACTACTTTCATAAATATAATACCATATATATAGAAAATATGCCAGTACAAATACCAGGCTACATATGTACATATCCATATAACAATCCCTGTCACATGCAAGTCCATATGTATCTTTAAACAGAGCTCCAAGCAGAGGGATCCCAGCTGCCCCATCTTCAAAGCCTCTCCCTTGGTCTCCTCCTCCCATGCAGAGCAGCTCTCCTGGACAGCGACAGCAGATGGGACATCTGGCAAGCAAAGGGAACACTGAGTGAGTATGGGGACATTTCCTTTGGCAGCAGCTGCACTTCCATCAGGGAAGAGGAAATGTCAGAGCCTCCCCAGGACGGTCGGAAAGAGAAAGCAGCCGAGCAGGCCAGGCTGTGGTGAATGCAGCCGCAGCGGGACTGTCCTGCAGCCCCGGCAGCCCGGCAGAGCCGGCACAGCTGCCGGGCCCTGCCGGCACAGGTGCCTTGCCCAAGGACAGCCCCTGTGCCAGCCGGGGCAGCTGCGCTGAGCAGCCCCAGCACGGGCAGGGCCCGCTCCTGCCCCGCCGGGCAGTGCCCACGGCCACAGCCCACGCCAGCCTCAGCCCCAGCCTGCCTCCCCGGGCCTGTGGCCTCAGCCGGGCTCTCTCCAGGCTGGCAGCAGCCGGTCCCTGTTCACTGCTCTTGCTGCTGGCCTTCAGCTCCTCCCTGCTGGCTCCCGTCAGTCTCTGGCTGTCCTCAAGGTCTTCCTTGCAGCTGTGGCAAAAGTAGAGGCTCTAGAATTGCTTCCAAGGCCTGGCACAGCTGCAGTCCCGGAGCCCTCTGTGCTCCCTGCTGGCCCCCTCCATCCCCTCAACCCCACCATGCTCTCGGTGAACTCCCAGCCCCCTTCAGGTATTTATAGGGCTACTCATCAGTAGTTTTTCAGCAGTTTCTATTGCCAATTTTTTACTCATCAGCAATTTTTATTCCAAATTATTACATCACAATTCTATACACTATTGTGATCTTAGTTTCTCAGGATCTGTCTCAAAAGGAGTACCCCAGATGGTGGCGGTCCAGTTTCCAAAAGAAGAAAGACAAATCCCATCTGGTGGAGTCCAGCTCCCCAGATGTGGGTCCACCTTTTAATTGCAGAGACTATAAACCTAACAACAGTGATGTCCAGCTTCCCTTTGGTTGAAACCATAAATCCTTGAGGTGATGATCATCTTCCTTTCTCAAGCGCTTTTTCCCTGCTTCAATAAGGCGTGAGATAAGCATATTTCTTTTATATATATTCCAAAGCTATAGTTTCAAGGATACAAGTAATATTCTAAAATTATACTTCAAAAGGTTATTATTGCAGAGCTCTTTAGGGATTAACTACAAGCAAAAAGCTACATCCTTAACGCTTTAATTCCAATGCTCCTAAATCAACCAGGGTTAATTGCAAACAAAAGATAGGTTCAAAGGCCTTTTTCCATGCTTGATTTTCCTCAGTTATTCTTAGAATTCACAGCTCTCCCATTGTCAGGGTCCACACATTCGCATTCACAAATACACGCGTCGCCTGTTTGTACCTGACATGAAACACAGCTTTGTATTTCACAGCAGAGGCAGGCGGCAGCGCGGCGGGGCCAGCAGCAGCGGGCAGAGGCCGCAGAGAGCAGCAGCCCGGCTGGGCCCGCTGCGGAGCGGCAGGGAGCTGCCGGGCAGCCCTCGGCCGTGTCTGTGCGCACAGGGCAGGAGCAGAGGCCGGAGCAGAGGCAGGAGCCACGGCAGGAGGCGGCCATAGTGGCAGGCTATTCCATTTATCAGTCGAGGGAATTCTAAATCTTCTATGGCAAGTTGTTCCCAGTCCAGACTTACTATAGTACCAGCTGAAGTCCAATAAATCCCTCTAAATGAACTCATTCATCTCCTCTATCTATCCAATACTTCACAGGATTCACAAACTCCCAGGTGTCAAGTCCAAACCACTGGGGCAGAGGAACTCCTTGAGTTCATCTAGCCATGGTTAAAGTGTGCACAATCTACACAAATCGCCACCTTTGAACACAATAAATGTCCTCACCCACGCTACTCCACTTGCTCCACTTCTTTGCCCGGCGCTCCCTGCCCCCCCAGCCTGCCCCAGCTGGCGCCTCAGGTCTCACTCAGCTGCTTCAGTGGTGGGTGGAAACCCCCCTGCACTGTAGGTATATTCACTTACTTGCTCTCCTTCATACACCACGCACTCACACAATTACAAAGATGAAGCTGGTTGGCCGATGGAGAACGTCCCGGCTAGCTGGCCAGCCCGCTTGCAGCCAATGGGGGCACTCTCCCAACTCTTGTGTTGGGCACAGCGCCTAAGGCTAGCGGTTCACACTACAGTGACAGCACTACCTTTCAAGGACGTGGCCGTGCAGAAGCTCCAACCTGTGAGAATAAGAGGGGACTCTTCAGTTGGTGGCAAGTTCAGGCTTATTGGATCCCCAAGGAGGCCAAGAACAGAAGAGCCCCAAGGGCAGGGAAACATCATGCTTTAAAGGGAGTGGGAGGTAGGGGTAGTAACAACTTAGGAACGAATGGGAGTCCAGGGAGGGGCGATACGTAAGTGATTGACATGAAGGAAGAACCACTAGTGGAGAACTTAGGGAGGGACCCTGGCCCCTTAGCCAATCACTCGACACCCTGCTAGAAGTTTCTAGAGAAAGGGGCAGGAGTGCTGAGCGACTGGCAGGCAGCCGGGGGTGGAGAATGAAGAGGATACATTTGTAACCAGGGTAGCCGGGGAGGAGCTGGGTGATAGACATATAACTGGTGAGGGGAGGAGAATTTGGGCAGAACCATAACAGAATATAAGTGAGGGGCAACAGAACATACCAACAGAACAAACCACAACACAAAGACTCTAACATTAACCACAAAATGCATTTACCATACAATGTCCGGACACCACAAACACACACACAGGTTCACTTGACTCACCCCCAGAGCTGCCAGTGGTCGCTCTATTCAACAGTGAATCCCCGTTTTTAGTCCAGCCGCCCCATTGACTGGTCTACCTGCTGGCACAGGAATGAGGCTGAGCACTCAGATGTCTTTGAGTGACTCATTCAGCTGTCCTATCTCTCTCTCCCCCAGGGCTCCTCAATACATACCGTGTTTACCTCTGCACACCAGCAGGTTCTTGTCTGTCTCTGCAGGAGGCAAACTGAGACAGGCAGAGGTCATCCAGGAAAATCCCAGGGCACGCCTCAGGAGGTCTGTCTTCCCTCTGCCCCTGCGAGAACAGAGATGGTCTCCTGCCTGGCTCCAAAAAGATTTGCAGAAGCAAACAAACTTCACAACTTTTATGAAAGTTGTAAAGCCGGTGTGTCTATAACACCGCTGGACGCATGTGGGGACCACTCCCCTCAAAATACATGCTGTACCTCTGGGAACTCCAGATCCTTTTTTATCCCCCTCTCAAGTACATATACATGCAATTTCACAAGAGGTTCATACATATCCATTCTACTGTTTTCATGTGGCATTTGATGCTAATTCTTCTTTATCAGAAAGAACTCCTGGGTCAGGCTGCCCTCTCTCGTAACAGTCTCTCTGTCTGCCCCCCTTATCTCTGTCTTTCAGCTGCAGAAGTTCCTCTGAGCATAGGTTTTTTATGAGAACAGACAGTCAGACTAAACAGCTATGTTTTCAAGCTACAGACTTAACTCAAAGATGTACATTTCACCTAAATCAAAATGGATTTCTACTCTGGAAAATTTCCACTCTGTCTCACAGGGGAGAACAAAGCACTGAAGGGAGAACCATCCAAATTCAGTGGATGCACAAACTTAGACTCAGTGGATGTGACCTTGGCTGTTGCTGGAACAAGTCGGGAGACGTTCTTGCTTCCTCCAACTTTCGGAACAAGTTTGGAGGAAGCAAGAATGGAAATGGAAAAGGGGTAATAAAAAAATTAAATAAAAATCCAAATAATAAAATAATAAAAGAAAACTGAAATGAAAAAGAGAGAGGAAGAAAATTATCCCTAATGATACTTTCCTCCCAAGAATTTCTGACAGTGGAGCACTGTTACAGCTGGCACCAGAGAAACAGGAGCAATTATTTCTTCAGTGAGGACTTTATCTATTGTGTCCATTCTGTCCTCCACTGCTCAGGCTCCATTCAGGCTCAGCAGCTTGTTTGTAAATCATCCAGTTTTCCTTCTTTCCAAAAGAGACTGATGACACAGTGTTTGGTTATCAGTTTCCCTTGCACAAAGCAGGAGAAGCTTCTTCCTGACTGACCTGTGTGGGAAGGGACCTGCTCTATAAATGCACAGTGCCAGAGGACCTCCACCACTTTCTGTACCTGTATCACTGTCCTAGGGTGATGTTATGATGCTTGTATCCCCAGCTGTCTGTTCTGTTTATGCTAGATATTACATTCTGTGCCTTCAAGACTGGCTCTGGGAGCAAAGTGGGAGAAGAAACGCAGAGTTTTGCTATCAGGCTCACTCACTCCTCCACAGTCTGCTGGAACACAGAACTCCACTGTTGTTGTCTGGGCATGGATGGGGCAGAACACCGTGCTCCTTTTGCTTTTTAGTTAGTTAGTTAGTTAGTTAGTTAGTTAGTTTAGCTGGCTGAGGCAGTCCGAGTTTTCCCTGGACTGTTTTTCTTTCCCTTTTCTTGGAACCATTTGAACCTGCTCCAGACCGGGACCCTGGGACACACCGAGGAAACATCGTACTCTGCAGCTTGCCAGGGCTACTCTGCAGCCTTTCCAGCGCCGGAGGGACTGATAACAGAGCGACCAGCCACCGGGGAGACTTTCTGAATTTGTCATCTCTTCAGAGCAGCGAATCAGTCTTATCATCTGGTATTGTTCATTTTGTGTGCTGGGGAGTGCTTTGCCGGTTAAATAAACAGGTTCTTTCCACTTCTCTCCGAGGAAATCCTTCCTGAACCAGTTGGGGAGAGGGGCTGTGTGGGTTGTCTTTCTAGGGGGCCACTTTTGGAGGTTTTCTCCCAAATTTGCCCTAAAACCAGGACAAGATGGAACAGTATAAGTTGCAGTTCTGCTGCAAAGTTTGGACAATTGCTCACAAATGATCTCTCTTCATCACTGCTTCAATCTGAACATAATTTATGCTAGTCTTATAGAAAAAAAGAGAAAATCAGTTTAAACTGCTTCTGTACTCTCAATTTAATTGTTTTCTAACCAAGATATCAGAGACTTGGCCCTTTTTTAAAATAAAGGCAAACACAGAAAGGCTTATGCAGATTCATAGTTTTCCTTAGAAAAGGTGTGGTTATGCAAACTATTTCTTAAAACTCACTATTTTCATTAGCATGCACAAGGCACAGGCGCAGTGCACTGCTGTGGACCCTCTGAGGAAGGCTCCCCATCTTCCTCGGTGGTCTCCTGATGAAGGCTGGAGGTCTTCATCGCCGTGCCCTTTTCACATTTCTCCTCTAGGCATGTGCAGTCTCTTGTTGGCTGTTTCAGTGATTTCCTCACTGGTTTTAGCAAGCTCTGTCCTTCATTTTTGCAAGTTCTGTTCTGTATTTCTTGCCACATTTCATCCTGTGTCTTTAGCTTGTGGCTAATTATTGCTAGCTTCTGTGTTGGGTACAATGTATCTGATTCTTGCCTGAGTATGTGCCTCACATTAACCTTTTAACCCTTTCAAATATTCACAGTATAGAAAATCTAGGCCTGAGTTTGTTGCTTAGCATTTTAAATTTAATACATTTTGATTAAAAAAAAAATTAATAAAACTGAAATTACTGTAGCACAAATTGAGTATCATTAAATACTGCTTATTACAATTTAACTTTAAACAAATACAACTTTTGCTTGGGAAAGTGAACACAGTAAGAGGGCTGAGGTAGTTAGGTCTGAGCAGCAGGCCTCAGCCAAAGTTGACTTATAAGATGAACCCTGGGCGTTATGGGAGTAACACCATCATTATTGTTTATGCTAGCCGTTTAACACCAAACAAGTGCTTCAGAAACTTACACATAACCTTGTGTAAATATCTGCAAGAAATGTATCATTTTAAGAAATCTTCCCAACTGATATGAATAGAGGCTTGTTCATAGGGTATTTAAGGGAAACTTCCAGACAAGGCCTGGGCTTTGGCCAAGCCCCTGCCTCTGCTGGTCAGGAAGTGTGCCATCAGATCCACGTGTTTCTATGCTAAAGATGTAATCAAGTCACTTTGACTTGGTGATTTGGGCCTATAAAAAGCTGGACCCACTTTCAGGGTGAATTTGGACACTCAGCTACAGGTGAGGATTTTACCAGCTGCTGGGAAGATTTCTCCAGGTCCTCTCTATGAAATGGGGCTCCATGGCAACTGTGGACTCTGGACAATGGTAAAGCGTTCAGACCATTGGTGATGGATCTTTCTCAATCACTGTCCTGTCTCATACAGTAATGAGATTACCTTGCCTGTTTTCGCTTGTCACTAAAGCCAAGCACACAGTCTTTTTGAATGTATTGTTTCACTTTTCTGTTGCCTTAATATTCCTAGTAAAATACGATCTTTCTTTCCATTGGTGTCTATGTCCTTTAAAACACTCCTGTCAATTGACAGAACGAGGGCCTAAGACCTACTGGGATCAACGTTTCTTAGACTTGTTGGAGTTGCCTAAGCAATGGTTTGTGCCCCTCATTTTTTTCAACAATAGCCCAAGTCTGTAGAAAAGGGGAACTTAAGCAAGTATCTTGAGATTCCTGAAAGGAACAAAATTCTTGGACAGCAAGCAGCATTCCCAAAGACCTGGCAGCAAACTGAAGATACCTTGATGAATGGATTAGTGAGATTATGAGCCACGTTTGCCTGTGATGGCAATGTTGCCTTTTTCCCAGCCTGGAAATGAAAGTAGAGATAATTTTAGTAGGGAGATAATAAAAAAATGGATCTTCACTTGGAGGTTTTCAGGGGCAGTTATGGAAAGATGTCCACAAAAGCCCCCTCCCTCCAGAGATGAGTACATATTTGTAGGTTTTAGGAAATTAGCATCATTGATAAAAAGCACTAATTAGGACAACAAGTGGTGATGCAATTCCTCCCCAGGTCAAGTTCCTTCTCTGGAGTCCCCCCTCTTGGCACTGGCTGTACTTTGTCCATTAAAATGCATCTCAAAGAGTTGTTCTTGTGTGTCAGGAAGAACCAAGATGGCACCAGGGCCTTGGATCCCCCAGCGCTTGGAGCTCTGGAATTTGTTTTGTCTTTCTGCTTAGGGAAAGGACTTGGAAAAGTATTAGGAGAACTGGTCACTAATACAGTAGGATACAGAGCTACAAACATATATGCAAAGAATATAGAAAACATAGAAAAAAAGGCAAAACCCAAATGGCATCAGCAAGATCTTGGGCATGAACACGCATGTCCAGATGGCCTTCTCACCCCTATTTCTTTGTATTTCTGGGAACCAGAGGAATCCTGCTTGAGCCTGTGCGGAGATGGATTTGGGAAGTAAAAATTCATTTCTTTTTTTCTCCTTGGGGCAGCTCCTGTTCCTAACATCAGCTGAGCCTCTCTCCACCATGATGCCTCTGATTGTTGCAGCAAAACAATTCATGGCAGACAGAAGACACTGACACTTCCAGGGACATGGCTTTCTCCAGTGCCAGCTGTGAGTGGGAGTGAGAATAAAAACTCCGTAAACCACAACTCCATTGGAAGATTCCCTTCCTTTTCATTCCATAAATAAGCTCTACATTCCCTTCTGAATTGTCAGTTGTTTGCTAAGGATGAGAACTTCTCTTTTATGATTTTTTTTCATGTGGTTTGGAATTAGATAAAGGTCTCCTTCATTCACAAACTCCAGACCAAACTGCCTTTGAAATATATAGCCCACATATAAAAACAGTAGTTTTTGCCCAGCCATGGTACTTCTAGATCAGAAAGCAAAGGCAATGGTATTTGCAGCCAAAACCCAACAAAGCCTGGGACAGCCAAAACATCCTGGGGAGACAGAGGCCTCCAGCTGTTCCTAGAAATCAGCAGAGTTCCTGCCAAATGGTTGTGTAGCACCAAGTGCAATCTCTTTGCCTGGATCAGAGTCTTGCTCAACGGAAAAAACAGAAAGATCAGCAAGAGTGCTCCCAAAGGCCCATCACATTGTTTTTATTCTGCTCATCTGACCTAAGTTTGCAACTCAATATGTGGCTGCAGTTACATTGATGAGGAGGAGAGAAAAACAAACCAAAGAAACAAACAAAAAACACCAATAAAAAAAGAGCTTCAAGGCAGGGCTATGACGTTCCACAAGAGGAATCACTGGTGTGCATTTCATGGACCTCTCTCAATTCTATTAAAGTACTTTAGTCCTGGTTTAAAATAGACAGCTATGAAACAACTTCGAGAGACAGAGACTAAAATGGCTGGTGGATATTTTTTTTAAGAATGAGGAAAATGACCCAAAAGGTGGTTTTTTATAACATTTTAAAATATATTACATAAAAATAAAGCACTGCAATAAGTAAGAATTAAAAAAAAAACAAGTGCTTAGGTATACAAATAATTAGAAACACAGAAATGTGAAGATATGAATGCATATTTTCATAAAAATATGAAATTACAGACAAAAGTCACTGATGGTAGAGACAGGAATGTGACATACACACACACTGAGCTCATGCAGCAACAGCCAATGCTTATTGAATGGCTGTGGGAAATGGATTTGTGAAGAATTCTCACAAGCTGACAGAAAGCTCACAGTCTTGTACACCTGTATGCAAACACTGAGATAAGGTGTGCTGACTTAGGAAGGCCATGGAATAGAAATGACGTTGCTGAGAGAGAGAGAGAGACTGTACTAGAAAAAGGTTTCAACAAGTTTCAAAATATGGCCCTGCAAAAAGACTAGATATTTTAGAGAATTAGAACTGTGAAAGATGCATTGTAGCAGGACCATGTGGGGAAAAATAGAGGTGATTGGTGTTAGAGGTAATAGCAGCATTTTGTGGCAAAAGCTAATAGGTTGAAAAACATTTATAAGGTATTGTAACCAGGAAATAGGTTGGCTTCTGATGGAATGGCATTGAGTTTTACATCTCTTGTGTCTCACTATTCATCTAGACTGATAATGGAATCAAATCTTTTTAAATGCCTCTCAGTTGCCCCGTCTCTGTAAAAGCTGGGAAAACAACAAAAGGCACCCTCTTTTATAGGGGCTTCAAATTTCCCACTCTTACATAGCTGATTGGACAAGGGTTTTAGCTCCGCCAGCTCACTGGCCAATGATATGGGTGCATTCATGGTTCAAATGGATTGGCTAAAGTCCCCTGTTTGAACTTGAATCCAGCCTATCAGTAACACACCCGGGGACTTGTTTGCTTCTACTATCCAATGGATTAGGCTGGTTGAGTTGCTGTCTTGTTATGCCACATTATCTGTGCACCTTTGGCCACCTACAGCTGTCACAACCAAAAACTACATACATTGAACTACTACACAAAGTAGTACACAAAATTACTGTTCAAAGTACTACACAAAATTACTCCTTTTTTAATTATGCTTTAATTAGGTCTTTTTACACTGCTGGATTTTTTTTTCTTCTGAAGAGAAGCTAGGATACTGCTCAAGAAAACTGTCACATCCAATAATTGAATTCCCTGATTTCTTCTGGTGCTGGGTAAGACCTTCAGGCTGAAAGACTTGATTGAAGGCAAAGAACTAGTTCTGCGTGGTTTTGTTGACTGAAGACCCAGTACCAGTTCTGCTCCCTGTCATATGGGAGGCTGCACCCATTGATGACCCAGTACTGTTTCTGGTTGGTGTCAGGTTGGTGAATGTGTCCCTTGATGACCCAATGCTTGGTCTGCTTGGTGTCCCGCTGGAGGATATGTTGCTTGCAGACAAACTGTAACTTCTGTCGGATATCGCATGGGAGGATATGTCCATTGATGATCCAAAACTCGTACTTAGGTTTTGGGTCATCAGTGGACATATTGGACAGTCTGGTGTCACACTGGAGGGTATGCTGCTTGCAGACAAACTGTAACTTCTGTCGGATATCGCATGGGAGGATATGTCCATTGATGATCCAAAACCTGTTCTGTCTGGTGTCACACTGGATGATGTGTCGGTTGTATACAGAGTGCGCGTTCTACGTGGTACCACACTGGAGGGCATGCTGGGTACAGGCACAGCTCTGTCTCGTGACACACTGGAGAGTCTGTCAGTCGCATACAGAGTGCACGTTCTGCATGGTACCACACTGGAGGGCATGCTGGGTACAGGCACAGCTCTGTCTCGTGCCACACTGGAGAGTCTGTCAGTTGCATACAGAGTGCGCGTTCCGCGTGGTACCACACTGGAGGGCACGCTGGGTACAGGCACAGCTCTGTCTGGTGTCACACTGGATGATGTGTCGGTTGTATACAGAGTACACATTCTGCGTGGTACCACACTGGAGGGCACGCTGGGTACAGGCACAGCTCTGTCTGGTGTCACACTGGATGATGTGTCGGTTGTATACAGAGTACACATTCTGCGTGGTACCACACTGGAGGGCACGCTGGGTACAGGCACAGCTCTATCTCGTGACACACTGGAGAGTCTGTCAGTTGTATACAGAGTACACATTCTGCATGGTACCACACTGGAGGGCAAGCTGGGTACAGGCACAGTTCTGTCTTGTGCCACACTGGAGAGTCTGTCAGTCGCATACAGAGTGCGCGTTCTGCATGGTACCACACTGGAGGGCACGCTGGGTACAGGCACAGCTCTGTCTCGTGACACACTGGAGAGTCTGTCAGTTGTATACAGAGTGCGCGTTCCGCGTGGTACCACACTGGAGGGCACGCTGGGTACAGGCACAGCTCTGTCTGGTGCCACACTGGAGAGTCTGTCAGCTGTATACAGAGTGCACGTTCTGCATGGTACCACACTGGAAGGTACCCTGGGTACAGGCACAGTTCTGTCTGGTGCCACAGTGGATGTTGTGTCAGTTCCAGAAACAGTATAGGTTCTGAGTCTAAGCTCTCCCCTGTGTGCTGGAATAATAAAAATAGAAAAACAAATCAAGAGCAAATCTACGTTTCCTGTTAAATACCTCTCACAAGGGTATGTATGTGAAGTACTTATAACTATTCGCTTCTTAAGTGCTTCTTTGAAACACACGGCACCTGATTATAGATACTAATCTTTAATAGACAAAGGACATTAGCACAAGTATCCTGCCCTCAGAAGGGCTGTAAAACAATGGCACTTTATTTGATGTGCTACACAATACTTACAGAGATCTTTTATCCCTCATCATTATAATTCCAAGGCTGTGTTTTTTAATCAAGTAAACACACTTTTTCTACAGTCTCCCTGTCACTGTTATTGGGGAACACTTGCCCTGTTGGCCACAGAAGGGATTTATTTGTTTTTGGATATATTTCACTATTAATTGAAATCAACACTTAATGTTCTTCAAATATTAGTCA
Source organism: Molothrus aeneus (assembly GCF_037042795.1). Classification (NCBI taxonomy): domain Eukaryota; kingdom Metazoa; phylum Chordata; class Aves; order Passeriformes; family Icteridae; genus Molothrus; species Molothrus aeneus. Next base: position 74,295,603 of record NC_089680.1, read on the forward strand.
GGCATATTGTTGCAGGCAACATTTTAATTAAATTACTGTAATATTCAAGTATGTTACAACAGCGTGACAAGTTAAAAGTTCACATAACTAGAATACTGAGTATCAAACAATTTTTGCATAGAAAAGGCATTTTCTTTACCAAATAGCACGTGTGGGGTTGAACTAATGTGTTTTTGAAAACTTTGTCCTAAGTTACATAATGTGATTTATAATATGAGTTTCATATCGTTGTTATTATTTTAAACTGCATGATTAATAATGTTTGGTTACAACTATTACTTGTGTAAGCATAGTAATAGTTGTAATGACAAGGAGAGCATTTGTACTGGGATATGTGCATTCCTTGGCTATGTAGTAATGTTGGCAAGTGATGCTCAGTTGATTAAAATCAGGTACGAATTGCTAATACTCCTGTAAAAAATTAGTTTCTGGGAGACATCACTGCTTGGTGTATTATAGACACTTCCAGATAAGTAAACACTGTCAGTGTAATTTTCTGTTTTGCCTGTACTGATATCTCCATTCTTTCATGTCTGCCATCATCTCAGTAGCTGGAAAATTCTCTTTTGTGGCATATGTTGGTTTTGCATGGGTTTATTTTTGGTCAGGAGGGAAGAAGCCAGCCATGAAAGTGATATTTCTGTGAGGAGGTGCTAAAAGCTTCCTCCATGCCAGGCAAAACCAATCGCTGTCTCCCTCTGAGAACAGGCACACTGCTAAGTCAATTACAAAAGCTTGTAATGCCTCTATGATAATTTATTTATGAAAGACAAAACCTTGGGAACTCTCTTTTTCTTCCTTGGAGAGGTGGGTGCCAGGGTCTTCCTGGTCCAGGGATGGCCATGTGGCCAGGACAGCGCAGCCAAGATGGGCACAGCCAGGGTGGCGCCATGTGGTGCGGCTGTCTCAGTGTGGCTCACTGTGAACTTTATTTGCTTAGCCGCTTTTAGCCAGCCATGCTGCCAACAGAAGGACCAGAAGTAGTGGCAGTGGATTTTTCTTCCCCTTTTTGGTGCACCGCATGAAGAGAGGCACTGAGTGGAGCTGGCAGCTGGCGCGTCCCGCATGGCGCCGGCGGGAGCCGTGTGATCAGTGTGAGGGGCATGGCGAGCAATTGCCCAGGGTGAAGCCTGCATGGGATCAACCTTTCAACGCTGCAGAGGTCTATAAAACTTTTCAATTGATAGAACTTGAGAACAAATGAACTTACAAACACTAATTCTCTCCTGAGTCAGAGAAAAGGAAAAGGGGAAGACATGCGAGGAGAGCAACATGGCGACACTAAGGTTGGTGCAGAAGAGGGAGGGGGAGGAGGAGGTGCTCTGGGCCTCAGAGCTGAAATTCTCCTGCAAGCTGTGGTGAGGACTATAACACAACAATCTATTTCCTTGTAATTCATTAAGTGTGTGGGAGAATACAGAAATCACCTGCAGCCTGTGAGAAAAAGGTGCTCATCCTGGAATGTGTGGATGCTGAGAAGCTGTGATCAAATGGAAGACTTGAAAGAGAGAGAGATGCCTTGCTTCCAGAGATAGAAGAAAAATACCTTTGCTTTTATACTAGAACAGCTTATCCTTAAAACAAAACCCCATGAACCAAAAGGCTCATGAAAAAACAGTTGTGGGAAGACTTCTTTGCCCTTGGGAGTGACTCATGTTGCAGCAAATTTGGGCGGGGCTGCTACTCGTGAAAATTAGAATCGCATTGGAAAAGTTCACAGAGAACTGTCTCCTTTGGAAGAGACTCCATGGCATAGCAAAAAAACCACCTCTCCCTAAGCAGACTGAAGACAGACTTTTAGAAGTGACAAACTGACTAAAAGCCCCATGTTTTGTCTCCCTCTGTTGTTGGTCAGAAGGGCTATGGAAGGGTTGGTCAGAAGGGCTATGGAAGAGTTTTAAATCTCATGATTCTTTTTAAATTTCATTAACAGATTTTTCTTTATATATTTTAAAGTTTTGAGCCTGTTTTGCCTTTAAAGTGTTTTACTTCTAATCCTTATCTCAGCCCATGAGCTTTTTAATTGTTCTTTCCCCCTCCTCTGCTCAACTGTGGCAGAGGAGAATAAGTAAAGGATTTTTTATAGGTGCATTGGCTTTTAATGCACTGTAGGTGCATTGGCTTTTAGCCAATGTCAAACCCACGACACTATCAGATTTTACTTTACTTACTATCACTGTAAGAACATTCACATGTTTCAAAGCAAATAAACTATTCACTATTAACAGTACTAAGAAAAAGTTACAATTATTTGAGGTCCACATTTACTGAATTCTGTCCTACACTTTTTCCAAGAAAAAAAATGCAAGACAGAGGGTGACAAGAAAAAAGCCCAGTCTGACAAATTTCTACAACTTAGAGAAGCAAAGTTTAAAAGGCAAGGAAATGCAAAGAACTGCAATGGTTGTGGTTGCAAGGAAAGGCTATTGCAAAAACATTAATGGTTTAAAACAGAAAGAAAGGAAAAAGCCTTTTAAAAAATTAAAAATAGTAATGAAAGAAAAAAAATCAAAAACCAAATACCCATCCACCTGCCACCAACACTCCCCCAAACCAAAAAAATCCAAACAACCAAGCAATCAAACAAAAATAAAAATAACCAAGCAAATGGGGACCACTAGGAAAAAAAAAACTACTAAAAATTACAAAAATTTTAATCCCTGTCTTAGCTTTCACCATCCCCTTCCTTTTCTGAAAAACGTCTCTGAACATTTCTGTTTGTGCTAGTTTTAATGCTACATTATTGAATGCTACATTTACAATTCAGTGTTTTGTGCATTTACAATTAAGTGTTGTTGCGTTTGCCTACAGCAGCTGTGCAGCATGAAGGGAGATGCTGGCTGGGAACCCACATCCTGTAATTGCTTGAAAAGCACACTTACCAGCAGGAGCAGGAACAGGAGCAGGAGCTCTACCAGCTGCTTGGGGTGAAATGTGAGGCTGAAGAAGATCTGTTTAGTAAAAGTAAGTCTTAATAAGCAAGGAAATGCGCAGAATGGAAATAGTTATGGTTACAAGGAAAGGTGATTACAAAATGTCAATGGTTTAAAACAGAAAGACAGGGAAAAGCCTTTGGTTAAAAAGAAAGCAAGCAAGCAATTAAAAGAAGTAAAAAAAGAAAAAAATCAAAAATCAAACACCCACCCACACACCTCAACCACTCCCCAAAACCAAAAAATTCTAATCAACCAAGCATCCAAACCCAAACTGAAACCAAAAAACCCCACAAGGAAATAGGAGCCAATAATAGAAAACATTAGAGTAATAATTTTAATCCATGTGTTAGCTTCCACCATCCCCTTTCTCTTCTGAAAAAAGTCTCAGAACATTTCTCTTAGCACTAGTTTTACTACTCCCTTGAGTTTATATTTAAGTATTGTTTGCCCAGAGAAGCTGTGCAGCATGAAGGGAGATGCTGTCTGGGAACCCACATTCAAGTGACTTTAATTGCTTGAAAAGCACAAAGCACACTTACCCACTGGAACAGGAGCAGCAGCAGGAACAGCAACAGGAGGAGGAGGTGGAGGAGGAGGAGCAGGAGCAGAAGCAGGAGGTGGAGGTGGAGGTGGTGGAGGTGGTGGTGGTGGAGGAGGTGGTGGAGGAGGTGGAGGAGGAGGAGCAGGAGCAGGAGGTGGAGGTGGTGGAGGAGGTGGAGGAGGAGGAGCAGAAGTGGGAGCAGGAGGTGGAGGTGGTGGAGGAGGAGGAGGAGGAGCAGGAGCAGGAGCAGGAGGTGGAGGTGGTGGTGGTGGAGGTGGAGGTGGTGGTGGTGGTGGAGGTGGAGGTGGTGGTGGTGGAGGAGGTGGAGGAGGAGGAGCAGAAGTGGGAGCAGGAGGAGGTGGTGGAGGTGGAGGAGGAGGAGGAGCAGCAGCAGCAGCAGCAACAGGAGCAGGAGGAGGAGGAGGAGGAGGTGGTGACCCCTCTGCTTCAGATTCAATGTGGCGGTGTGAAGATTCTGTTTGGAGAAAGTAAATTGTAATAAGCAAGGAAATGCACAATACTGGAATGGTTGTGTTTGAAAGGAAAGGCTGTTACAAAATGTTAATGGCTTCTAACAAAAAGACAGGGAAAAGTCTATGAAGGAAAGGAAAGGAAATTTCAAGGAAATTTCAAAGAAAGGAAAGGAAATTGCAAGGAAAGGAAATTTCAAGAAAATTTCAAGAAAAGGAAAGTTCCAGGACAGGAAATTTCAAGGAAAGGAAATTTCCAGGACAGGAAATTTCAAGGAAAGGAAAGGAAAGGGTAACGGAATTTCACGGAAAGGGAATTTCAAGGAAAGAAAATTTCAAGGAAATTTCAAGGGAAGGGAAGGGAAGGGAAGGGAAGGGAAGGGAAGGGAAGGGAAGGGAAGGAAAGGAAAGGAAAGGAAAGGAAAGGAAAGGAAAGGAAAGGAAAGGAAAGGAAAGGAAAGGAAAGGAAAGGAAAGGAAAGGAAAGGAAAGGAAAGGAAAGGAAAGGAAAGGAAAGGAAAGGAAAGGAAAGGAAAGGAAAGGGAAATTTCAAGGAAGGGAAAGGGAATTTCAAGGAAAATAAATTTCAAGGAAAGGACATTTCAAGGAAATTTCAAGGAAAGGAAATGTCAAGAAAAATTCAAAGAAAGGAAATTTCCAGGACAGGAATTTCAAGGAAAGGTAATTTCAAGGAAATTTCAAGGAAATTTCAAGGAAATTTTAGGGAAAGGAAATTTGAGGAAACAAAATGTCAAGGAAGTTTCAAGGAAGCTTCAAGGCAAGGAAAGGAAATTGCAAGGAAAGGAAATTTCACGGAAATTTCAAGGAAAGGAAAAGAAATTTCAAGGAAAGGAAAGGATATTTCAAGGAAGTTTCAAGGAAGTTTCAAGGCAAGGAAATTGCAAGGAAATTTCAAGGCAAGGAAATTTCAAGGAAATTTCAAGGCAGGGAAATTTCAAGGTAAGGAAAGGAAATTGCAAGGAAATTTCAAGGAAAGGAAAGGAAATTTTAAGGCAAGGAAATGAAAGGATATTTCAAAGAAAGGAAAGGAAAGGAAATTTCAAGGCAAGGCAAGGAAATTGCAAGGAAATTTCAAGGCAAGGCAAGGAAATTTCAAGGAAATGAAAGGAAATTTCAAGGAAAGGACAGAAAATTTCAGGGAAAGGGAAAGATATTTCAAGGAAGTTTCAAGGAAAGGAAATTTCAAGGCAAGGAAAGGAAATTTCAAGGAAAGGAAAAGGAAGGGAAGCAAAGTTCCAGGAAAGAAAAGTGCCAGGAAAGGAGGAAGGATAGTAATATTAAAAAAAAAACAACTCAAAAACCAAACACGTACCCACCCACCACCACCACTCCCCAAAACCAAAACAAATCCAACCAAAATCCAACCAACCAAGCAACATTCGAACTGCAAGAAAAAAACCCCAAATCAAATAATGACCAATAGAAAAAAAATACAATACTAATTTTAAGTCCTGTGTTAACTTTCATCACCTTCTTTCTCTTCTGAAAAATGTCTCTGAACATTTCTGTTTGCACTAATTTTATTGCTTCAATATGTTTACAATTAATTGTTGTTGTATTTGCCTACAGAAGCTGTGCAGCATGAAGGGAGATGCTGGCTGGGAACCCACATCCAAGTGACTGTAATTGCTTGCAAAGCACACTTACCATCAGTAGCAGGAGTAAGAGGCACCAAAGCTGCTTCGGATTCAAAGTGAGCCTGTGAAGATTGTCTTCCTGCACTTAATGCTTCAATTCTGGCAGCTGCCAGTGAGTAGAGATCCCTAAGACGTCTAAACACGTTCTTTAAATAAAAGTAAAAGGAATCATTAGTGCCAGGCAAGCTACACTTAAATGCCAAATAGCAGACATCCACATTTGTTACAAAAGACAGATTTTTTTTTAGCAGAGAAATCAAATACAGTTTGTAAGCCAGGCAGATTCTTAGTCCCAGGACTTGAACATCAAAAAGGTCTAACACTGGATTTTGTATTTCTTCTAGAATGTTGAATACTAATGTAATTGAGGAGCAGGGAATGAGTCCACACCCTAGTTAGAAGATGCTGGGATGTTTTCAAGCATGCAGTACAGCACTGAGCTCTTGATACAAATTTTTCATTTTATTTAAATATAAGACTCACTGCAGGTTCAATTTTTGTTCACAAAAAATTACCACATAGTTTCAAGCTAATGTTCACATTTCCAGGATGAGTCAATTTACTAATCCTTCCACTCCACAGCAAAACAATTAACTTGCAGTAACAAAAGAAACATTGTAAAGCTACAGACCTCTGAAAACAAATAATCTGATTGCACTAGAACTGGAAAAATGTAACTGTTTCCATGTATGTAGTGGAAGAATGTCCCAATTTTGTTATATTGGTTTAGATTGATGATAAAGTCAGCAGGACAAGAGAGCACAGATGATTTGGCAGTACTGGTCACTTTATATCTACCCCAAGTAGTCTCAACTAACTGTTGAAATTATTGGTCTTCTTTACAATGGTTAATCATATTTTTTTTTGTTATGATTTTTCCCTTCAGACAGTATTACATTGGTCTTTTGAATGTAAACCTGTGATACAGACAAAAATCAGCTTAGTATCACAAACAGGGATTTGCAAAGATTATTGCAGTTTTCCTTTCCTTGGTTTCACATTGATGATTTTCAGAATAGATGTTAACCCAGCTAAAATCAGTCGGGTTTTTCATTGTGGTGTCTGGGAAACAGCAGTGGCAAATTAACCTATATCACATCTTTTTTCATCAGAAAAAAATCTCCAAAATGTCTTGGTTCTGTTGTTCTAGTCCTAAAAGAGGATTCTTGAAGACTATAAGGCCTTTAATTGAAATATGCTCATCACAGACTAACTAAGGCAGTTCTAGAGGATGTTCCTGCAAACAACTCCATTGCTTTCAATGACAAGTGTCCCTAAAATGATTCCTAAATGCTTACCTCACTCAAGATTACAGGATTGCCCTTAATACAGTTTGGCATGGAGTAAACTAAAATCCATTAGGTGACCTCTGTCTATAAAAAGGCAAATTTTATCATAAAACCTCAATAATGTGCTTGGAAAGGAATCAAACAGGAACTAGAGATGAGGGCAGATGAGAGAGAGAGGGAAAAGGGGGAAAGAGGAAAAGGTGTGGAGAAAAGGAAGTTCACAGTGACACAGACTGTGAGCCATTGCTGCTGTTTGTATATGTATTGAGTTACCAAGTGCACCTGAGGCTGCCAGGTGAACAAGAACTTCACAGTTCTGCCCCACCAGCGAGCTCCCCAGCACATACTGTACTATCTTATTTATACCACAAGCACTTTGTGCAAATATGAAATGCAACTTTTTGTGTTTATGGTTCTCTTCTGGAGAGAAAGAGGGAACAGGCTGCAGGTGCTTCTGCAATCATTGTGAGGTCAAAAAAGAATGGGAGTTGAGATGGGACTTAAAAAAAAAAAAAAAAAAAAAAAGCAGCATCCACTACCAAATTAGAAAAGCAGGATTTTAAAGCTGGTAATTGCCACAATGCCTCCTGTGGAAAGATGCCACCCATGGGACCTTTTGTGCAGCTCTAAAATGGATCATCACTGTACTGGGGAAAAATTTGAAATTCTGCCTTTTGACAGAAAAGTTCATCTGTGCTAATTAAGCTTAATCGGAATCTGAAGGCATTATATATTTCATATGTCCATATTTTTGTGTGGAAACACAATAATGCGCACATAATTTATATCTTTATCACATTGAAATGTTTCTAAGCATGCAAGAGGGCAACGGTGAGAAATTTCCAGTTTAGAATCTGCCTTTCTTGAATGTTTGATTTTGTGACCCTGATCCTGCAATTGTATTCTGCATTAGAACAGAAAATCTACAATAAATTGGAAGGAATTACTGCAGAAGCTTACACACTGTATACAATAATTACCTTGCCTAAGTTCCTTGCACTTTACTTGATTACCTGCCCTCTCTCTAATTCAGACAGAGAAGTACAATGAAAGAAATATGTACTCACTCTGCCTTTTGTTCTCTCATTGGGAAAAAAATTCTGTCTTAGCACTAATGTATTCTGCGCAACTATAAAGACTAAGGGATAGTTTCTGTAGAAGACCAAACTTAAAAACAATAAGGATGCATGGCACTGAATCTGCATTCAGAGCTGAAAATATGGCACATTATTGGTAAATTTCTCTTTTTTTTCCACTCATTGTTTTGTCCTAAAAAAAATAGTATTTTGAAATGTGCAAGTCTTTAAACCTACATAAGCAAAATAGCTTCTATATTTAAACATTCTAAATAGCAATCTCTTTTAAATGAGGAATGCTCTAAACACTATAGTTAATTCTAGAACCGTGGGTTGAAAAAGTCTGACCAAGAAGGAGCCCGAACATCTCATCTTTTTTGTTTGGTTGGTTTTGCTTTTTTGTGGGGATCTTAGTTTTGGTTTTGTTTGTGGGGTTTTTTAATTAGTCTTGTGTATATTAATGGGAAAAAAAGTGACGAGGATAGAGGGATATTAATTTCCAAATATATATACTTCTGTCCATGTTTGTTTTCCCATCCATTATTTAATACTGTAACTGCAAAACTGAAAGTTGACATCATCTCTGAAATACCATGTGCAAGCGTATACATGGAAATTCTTTCAACCGTTGACTGCAATACTTTTGAAGCTTTTTGCTCTCCACATGCTCAGAGCATAATCTGTCTGCCTGTTGCAGCTCAGATGCAAAAAAAGAAAGAAAATTAAAAAAAAAAAAACAAACAGGATTGGTTTTAGACTCTAACCTGGAATGATGCAGCCTCTGGCCTGTCTCTCATTGCTTCCTCTGAAAGGGTCTTCAGGCTGGGGAGTGGCACGGCTGCTGCAGCATCTGATGCCACAGCCTCGTCTCTGACCTAAAGGGAAAATACCCCAGCATCAGTGGTAATTCTCCTTCAGACACACGAGCGGGGATGAACTGTGTCCCCTTGAGCCCATTGAGTGGACTTGCTTTGATCACTGGAACTAACATCCATGAAAAAAGTCCGACTGATTGAATTTTCATTGCAAATAAATCCCTCATTCACAGTGCTGGGAGAGAATGCTACCAAAAAAAGAAAAAAGCACCCTGCCCTGAAAAGAGAAAGGCCAAGGACATGGCACGACGACGTATCTATCACTGTAAAAACACAGCACTTGCTGCATGACATTCCCTTCCAAAGTTTGAAAGAAGCCAGTATGAAGATGGTGGTGGCACAAAGGAAATTTCTTATCAGCACAGTTTGCTGTAGGTGAACCACGCAGTTTAGGTTCTGTCACTTTCCATGAGCATTAAAGGAAAGAGACTTGAAAAAGATATCTGAAAATAAAGTTAACAACAGTTTTGGTGAATACAGAAACTAAAATATAGAAGAGATTCCCATTTTACTAGGAATTAAAGATGTAGTAAGGGAAATCGACACTCCAAGGTAATGAAAACATTTCTTTTGCTCTGTGCTGCTGTAGATTAAAAGCAGTTATAAAACCATCTACCATGAGAGCTATAGTTGAAAATATTCCTTTCTCCTAAAATAATTCATATGTACAGCTTTGTTGGACCTTCAAATAGTCCTATACCAGGCCACATTTGTACAAGTCAGAGAGAAAACTTGAGATTATTATTAAATTTAAAATGAGCTTTAAAAAAATACCATGGAAGTTTCTGACCACAGATTATGACTTCCTGAATTTTCTTTTCCTATTAATAATTTTCAGAGGTTAAAGTAGCAGACACAAAGCCAAATGTTTTATAGCCACAAAGTATGTGATCTCTCATTATTCAGTAGAGGGTTAACCACAACAATTACTAATTTTTTGTATGTTGCATTAGTCTTGGCAACCAGAAATAGTGCTCAGCTAGGGAAGGAAAGTGAATTTTGTCATAACTTCTACATTTAGAACAAGTTGTGTGTATACTACAAACTTGCATTTTATTCCACTATAGTTTTTTAAGATGGTAGAAGTTGAGGGCGGAAACTGGAACTCTAAGGAAAGGAAGTTGCTTTGCAACAAATTTTCTCCTCCCCTGAGAATAAACAGTTCTAAGAGTTTGGCATGTTTGGAACACAAATCAGAGGGAGCACTTCAAATTCATACCTCATTCAGGGTGGCCTCCGCAGCTTTTATATGATTAATGATCAACTCTTCGTCTCTATTATAAAAGAAAAAAACAAAACAAAACAATGGAGAAACTTTATAGAACTGAAGCTCTTCCAATGTACAAATTAATCTTCAGCTACTTTATGGTTTTGATGTCTTGTAAAATAATTGATAATAAACTGTTAGGATTTTCTCTCTTTTTCATATCTCCAATGCAAACCCTAAAAATAGTTCATGTTGGTGCATTTGGTGTATTTCCAAATGAAAGATGCTTCTGTTGAGGATAAGCAATTAAAGCTGATGTGATTATATGCCTATCAATGAACAACTATCATGGCTTGGATATAGAGGTCATAAAAAGTCTCTAGCAGGATGGAATTATATTCTTGTATTGGAAAACACTGACAGATTCTGTTTATTTCACCTGCTTTGTTTATATGTTCCAAAGGGAGAAAAAAACCCTATTAGTTGTGAAGAGCTGCTAGAACAATGAAGGAAAAGTTATCTTTGTTGGTTTTCAGTTGCTATATACAGAAAGAAAATGCCATTTTTAAAGTCTCTTCACATGAAAATAATCTTTTCTGGATATATGTGTGGCCACAAAGAAGAATGTCCAAAATAGATTGGGGTGATTAGGATGGAAAGGGCAAGCTTTCTAGAACAAATCCTTCTGCAGGTGACAGCTGCTTTGATCAAATCCTACCAAATAACATTTGTCATTTTAATTAGCTTGTTAAACATTTCATGGAGGATTATACAAATTGCATTATTTCCCTCGTGCATAAAGCCCTTACAGCTTCTCAGATGTTGGTCTTCAGAGGTCAAATGAACCCATGTATGACTAAAATTCTTTTAGATCCTAGCCATGGAACAACAATATTCATAATACATGCTTCATACTACGGTTAAGTATTAGAAAACAAAGTCTGCAAAGTTGTTGTTTTATTTTAATCTCACTATATGGTGTAAGAATTGGTTAGTAATTAGCTCCTTCAAGTCAAGGGGGCTCCTTTTGACCACCAGTCTTTTCAAGACCAGTGCCTGAGCCTTTTCTGTCATTCCAGGTGATGGTGTAAGTGGTGTGGGGATTAGGTGTAAATCCAAAACTCCCTGAAATCAGCAGGAAGATCTGTCTTGTACCACAGGAAAGGCGAGATCCAAAATGGGTTTCAGTCCCTTTGGCAGTGAAGACCTGTCCCCTAGCTGATGCTTCTGTATTTACTATAAATAAATTGTATCTGCCTATAACAAGATGGCGTGGAAACACAGAGAACAAACAATCATTTCTTAAATAAACAGTACTTTAAGGATCTGCCAAAGAGATGTTGTCAGATCAGTAAGATCGCACAGGTATTTTGTTTGCCAGTTCTTTCAGCACCCAGAATTTGGAGCACTATTAGGGGATAACTGCATAAAATGTATGACCTAGTATTTTGAACTAGCACTTTTGTTTTTAGAAGACTATGTCTGAATTTCAAAAAAAAAGGAGACAGATGTACTTTTCTCTTATAACCTTACATAGTCCAGGGCTAAAACTCTGCCCATGGAAGTAGGAATTTAAATTTTTATACATTTTAAGTGACATCCCTGCACCCCAGGGCTCACATTGCTCCCTGTTGGATGGCACGCTCTGCCTCCTGGAGAGTCTCCTGCAGCCGCTGCTGGTCCTGCTCTGTGTCTTTCAGGAGTCTATTCTGGTGATCCAGAACTTGGTCTCTTCTCCTCAGCTCTTCTGTTGCATTAGAGAGGCTCTGCCAGCAGAGAGCAGAGTTGCTATTTAGCCCAAATAAACTTCACTTTATGCCACTGGCTACTGACCAACATGGAAGACAAATTGATTGTGGAGTAGATTTGGACCACTGCATCCTAAGGTTTTATGAATTTCCTAGCAAAAGCATTAATGACTCAGAACCCCCCCCCCCCCCCAGTTTTTAGTATATTTCCTATGTATAAATAAGTTTTAGAAAACAAAATGATTGTAGGTTAAAAGCCCAAATCAAACCCCCACTGAAGACTTTTTTCTTAATTGTTAAAAATAAAACATCCATAGCTTAAGAAAAAAAATGGAGTCTTTGAAGTGTTTTCTCAGTAGACTAAAATTCTCAGCAGACTGAGTAGTGCGTGTGTATTTACTCCCGTTATTTTATTTATACAAGGACTGCACTATTTGGCTTATTTAACAGAAGGTAAAACTCTGGTGACTGTTCCAGAAGAATAACATTACCATCAGAGGTACATTGGAGACTTGACTTCTATCTTTGTTGGTACATGAGTGCAATTCCAGTCTATTACTCAGCTCCTGAATCCCTTGCTGCTGTACCTGTAAAAGCAATTGTGCCTCATGCTCATGCTGCAAAGCATTATCTAACTCCTCATGTATATTGTCTTGGTTGATTCTCTGGAAAGAGAAAGAAGTTGTGCCTGATTCTGTAACTATATTCAGTGTTTTCCCTACCACTAAGTGAGTTCCACTTGCAAACCTAGCAAATTCCAAAACAAATGCATGCTTGGATTAGTATTGAGGTTTTTTTAACATGAAGACAGATCACTGAACAGTAAAATGGCAGACCAGTTAATTGCTGTGTTTTTATAAAGAACATTCATGGAAAGTCTTGTCATTCATTATTCTTGTCAAAGTAGCACCCTAGGATGCAAAACTTCAATATTTAGAAGGAAAAATAGACAGATCAATGTTCAAAAACTTAGTGGATAGCTTATTAATCCTTGTAAACACCTTTGTGGACTGCTCTTCTCCTCCAAAAACTGTTCCAGATAGAAGAAATAATTCTTCAAGGAAAGTCATCATCTACATTTCAACTACAATCTAAAATGTGACAAGTTTCATCTAACTGTCCCAAAACACTAAGGGAATAAAACCTGTTAGGAACAAAACTGAAGATGATTAGACATTTTTGAGTTAAAAAAAAAATCCATTTCACTAGCTAGGAACAGGAAGGACAATGGGTGAGACATCATCTAGCAGATATTCTCTGCTTGGAAGTGTTTGGATTGGGACACCCTGACAGGTTCTACCAACTAGGCTTCAGGTTAGGGAACCCACGGTGTTTCAGTAAGTCAATCACCAACAGCAAAAGACTCAGGGGAATTTTGGGCATTTGTGCTACTGAGAATGTTGGAGAAGGCTTTTTCTCCCCCTGCCATAAAGTTACTTCTTCAGGGAAACAGACCCAGTAAAATTTGTATTGTTTTTATCATAACAACATCCATTATTATGTTATTTGTCAACATCCATTCAGAGTTTAAACTGCTGCATTTGTATTTCATGAACTTCTCATGAACAGTCTTATTGAATATGTTCATTCCAGCTGACTTTACTCTGTGGAAGTGAAATCTTCTTTTAGGATACATAAATCACATCAACATTTCCAACAAATGGGAGAACCTGCATTGCTGAAGACCAAACTCTAATTTATACAGGATACCTCCTTCTACAAATCAAAAGGAAACTCCAGTGGAAAAAGGGTATTTCCAAATACATCTGTCTTCTAGTTTAGTGACATTTACTGGACAATTTTTCTGGAAAATTCTATTGAAAGGAAATCAATTTTATGCTTGTTTTCCAAAAAAACACAAATCAAAAAATGTGTAGAAAGTAGGATCTCTTTTAAGCAAGAGAGCCTCCAAGTCAAATGCACTTACTTGCTGAGCTTCACTTAATTGGGTCTGCAGTCTGCGGGCTTTTTCAGCATCTTTTTGCATCTCATTGAAAGCCCATCTGCATTCTGCAAGCTGCAGGTGCAGTGAGCGGGACTCTACCTCTGCTGCATGAAGCCTTCGTGAAAATTCAAATATTTCTTGCTGCAAAGTTGCTATGTTTCTCTGTCAGCAAACAGAAACAAGTTGATGGGCTATAAAATCTGCTATTTTAGCAATAAAATGAATAATATTTAAGACCCAAGAAAGTGAAGACAAAACTATCATTTTTTCCTCCATCTCTAAAAGACATATACAAAAGTCTGAACCTTTCACCTACCAAGGGTTACTGCAAATTCTGTTTACAAGGAAGTACTATTTTCACCTAAGGTTTACTATGAAGATTATTAGAGAAAGAGTTTATCCTTTCATTTTGGTTAAAGGGAAGAAGGTTATCTTTACTGAAAGAAAGGATGGTAAACATGAGAAAGGAGAAAACAATAGTAAAAAGCAACCTTAACATTTACATCAAGCCAAAAGCAAATTTCTTATTATAAGCTAATACAGATCTGATTGGACTTGAAAAAAATCTTTTACTTGGATACAATAAACCTCCTCCAAAAATTCTTTGTCAATAAAAGAAAAGACCTATTCACACCCTAACGTGTGACAAATCTACTTCTGAGTGTCCACATAGTAGCACTTGACTGTCATGGACTCATCACCAGCCTGAAACCAAATAAATGCTGCTATCAAGGGAGCTTCACCGTTGCTGTAAACCTTCTGTTTCCATGGAGGAGGACTGTAAATCTGCTTACTGTGCTGGGCAGTCTGTCATGGAATCCAGCTTCCAGGGCCTGGGCATTTACTCTCTGGAGCCCACGAGCCAGCCTCTCTATCAGCGAGTCCCTCTCCAGGTAGGCTCTGCACCCACGAGCGTTCCCTTGAACTGTCTCCATCAGAACGCTCAGGTTGTCCATCAGTTTTGCAAAGCAGTTCCTGGCTGTGCCGATCAGCGAGTTACTAGAAAGCCAGAGCTCTGAATCTTTAAGAAAAAACAACAAAAAGGAAACATCGAGCAGGTTATTAGTTCCCATTCCTTGTAATATCACGTTCTTTTTCACTTCTACAGGATGGAACCTGTAAATATTCTGAAACACAGAATGCTGAATCTGAACCACTGTTCTAACTTTGCTTTTAAAGGATATGAATTCAATTTCTTGAAAACGGCATGATCAAAGAAGAAAGTGCCTGAAACTGAATCGAAGGACATTTGATTCAATGGCAACTTTGATACCAATTTAGTGTTTAGGCTTCTGGAAAATGCATCATCTTGTCTTTCTCCTGCTATTTCCCTTTATTCACATAAATTATCCCTCTTCTAATATCCTTTCTTCTGTGACAAAAACGTGGGGACTCTAAAACTAGAGGTTAATAAAGAACCAGGGATGGCAGAAATGCAGATGAACCAAGGGAACCTGTATCAGTTCTCACTGTAAATAAACTCCAGAAACACTCTCCAGCCTTCTGCTTCCATGACTCTATATACTGAAAGCATAAAATATCCTATCAGCTGCTTAAGAAAAGTAATCTGTTCCAACAGTACAGAAATGTGATCATTCAGAGAATGTAGAAAAGAGTTATTATTTTACCCTGGAATCAAATTACTCTTTCAGGGAAACAGCCCCACTACAATTTGTATTGACTAGCTCAGGACATAACCTCTAGTCAAAGGCATCTATCATAAATATCAGAAATATCTCTTCAGAGCTATGATCCAGAATAGTTTAGATAAAATCATAAAAATGAAAATGATATGACCACCTGACTTATTTATTTTTAAAATATATTTCTGCTACAACAATATACAGTTAAAATTACCTTGGTTGCTGAGAACACCCTCCAGTTCTGAGATGGAACTGACTATTGCGGTATAGAGGTTAGAGCTAGACAACCAGTTAACTGCTTCAATACAGTCAACTCCTTCCTCTCCAAAACCTGTGAAACAGAATTGCAGCTAACGGGATAAGTAAATCACTAAAATATGGCACACTGCTATCTCCAGCTCTTTCAGAAATTAACCAAAAATTAGCATTAAACAAGAAATTAGTCAGGACAATTTAGACTGTTTTAAGCATGCTTCCAGAATGACGAAAAAAAAAAAAGTAGATGAATCTTCTAATTTGGAAAACATTTTTAATACCATTTATCATTGTAGAGGGAAATATAAACTGGTCTGGCAACAGAAAGGGGCAATCTAGACATAATCTCTAAAGAAAATTTTGAAATCCTATGCTAATATTTTATCTGAATCAGAAAGCAATTTTTGTGGATTTTTAGGAAATAAATATTAAAAATTATTTTTAAAAAAAGAGGAAATAACTTTTCCAAAAAAAAAAAAAAAAATGGGAACATTGCAAGATATTTACCACAGAGAAGATGCTGTAGCATCTAATTCTGAAATCCATAAAACAAATATCAAAAATATCAGATAGTGTTGAGTTCATGTGCATAATTGCAATTTTACCTGCAGTGCTTAACATAAGACTAGGCATTTCCTCTTAGAGTGAAATAAATTCGTCAAGCAATATAAAAATCATAAATCCGTAAATAGCATTTGTCAAAATGTCATTAAATATGTCTTTATGCCCTAGTAATAATAATATTACTCTTTGTTATTCTCTAAGCATGTAATTTGATTTAACTCTTTAAGAACATTTCACTTACGTGGCACAGGATGCCTGCCTCTGGATTCTCCCAGACAAACTTGAATTCCAGAGCTTCCTCTGCATCCATCTGTCCAGATGAAAAATGTACAAGAATATCGGGCCAGAGCCCTCAGCCTGTTAGCAGCCAGAACTGCGATCACAGCTCTTCGGAACACATAAACCAGGTTCTTGGCTCTTCTCTGCCTCAGCCTGCCTTCGTCCTGGTTTCTTTCCACCACAGCAGGGAGAGCATAAAGGAGGCTGACGATCTTGTGGTTCAAGAGTTGGTGCTGGTTCACCCGTTCCTGGAGAATGTCTCTTTGGCAAGACGTGGCGCACAGTCGGCCGTAGAGAGAGCACAGGGCCCCTGACAGCAGCGCACAGGCTGCCAGCAGGGATGAGCGTGCCTTGAAAGCATCTAATAATGAATTTTTCAAGGATTCGTTTTCCTGGGCCAGTTTGTCAGAGAGTTGTTCAAGGCCATAGAGTTTTTGCCTCATTTTCTGCACTGTTTCTTCACATTCCTGCGACAGAAACAAACCAAACAATAACGGAAGAAACATTAACTACATGGTTTTTACCTAGACATGAATGAAAAGAAAATTTAGCTTTGCCATTCAAATGATGCATTAAAGGAGCAAAAGTTGTTAGTAATAATCGTGATGAAAGTGTCTCTTCTAGTAAGGAATTACAGAATCAGATGTATGAAACAAAAAAAGTGGTAGGAGGGAAATTTACACGATCATCAACTGTAAATGGACTCCTGATTTCTGAAAACAATCCACCAACACCGTGACAGCTCACAGAAGGTCCAACACCACCTGTCAGCCCACAAGACAGTTTTATGAATTGACTTAACAATGGTAATAACATCCTCCAATTTCAGAGAGAACACTGCTGTACTAAGCAGAAAACCAGTGTAAGTGAGAGGAAAAACATAAGGAAGTCTGGAACATGAAAGTAGACAGATTAAATTTTTCAGCATGCAAAGACTTCCAGCCCTGAAATCTGCATCAAATACAGCATTATTCTGTGAAGTAAGTTGCAGTAACTCACAAATAACAAGGGACATCTATTTCCTTTATTCACATCGCTTTTAATTGAAACAGGTGCGAAGGAGTGTGATGATAAAGACAGTAAATGGTGGTTGTGGAATAACAGGGAACATTCTGGATTGCAAATAACTCATCTAATAAGGAGTGACAGTTTCACACTTTTAGGCCACTCCTCACTGTAGTATCAGAAAAACAGAGTTGCTTAACACCGTTGAAATCTACCACTGCTCTTAGGGTCAGTACATATGTAACTAAATTTATCCCCAGGTGATACCACATTATTGTTATTCTCTACAATCTCTGCAAATGATGATGCTGAAAAAGTAGCTGCTGCCCTCAGTAATTCTCAAAACAAGCCAATTTGATCTTACAGCTTTAACATTCTCAGAAAAAGAATACTGCCATCTGTAGATGAAATCAGGCTTCTCAGCTGGGCCTGAAGACTAAATTCTCTTCAACAAATGCTTGATCAAAGTAATTGATTTCTTATTTTAAGTGATGGTAATATTAGCACAGGGATGGGTTGGCTTGTTGTTTGGTTTTGGATTTTTTCAAACTTTAAATGTATACTAAAATTCCCAAATGACCTTTAACTGCTAAGAGGCTTCAACTATTGAAATAATCCATTCAATTTTTAAAGAAAAAACAAGTAGAAGTTCACAGCACCATACCTGTGATCTTGCATGAAATTCTGCAAGGACGTTTGAGTACTGCTGTTCAAGATATTGCTTTTCTTTCTGCCACCAGCGTTCCTGTGCTTTTAATTGTTCAGACATTTTCTCCAAAGCCTCCTCCTGGTTCTGCTGAAGGTCATTCATAGTGTCAGTCTTGTGCTTGCAAATATATTCTAGGTGAGATATCTGTGTGACAAGCATTTAAGAAGAAATTATTATTTACCTTTTCACTTTAAGTTAAGCACAGACTATTCCAGCATCAAATCTAAACTGCAGTTTTTTCAATATTTTTATTAAAACTAAGTAAAACCCTTTCACAACAGATGAATTACTTGGTTCTCAAAAAAAAAACTGAAAAATATTTTGAAACAAAGTATTTTATTTGGTTTTGGTTTTGCTATCCTTCTACCAGCTTGCAGAGATATTTGTCACCCTCTTTGCAGGAAACCTGAGCCAGACACTTGATACGTTTTTTTTTTTAATGTTTGTATTAAATTTTAGTAAATTAGTAATCCAAGTATATCCTTTAGAAGTTTGTGATGATTGCAAACAATAATTAAAACACAGCCTTTAATTTTTTTGTTTGTGGTTTTGGTTTTTTTCTTTTGTTGAAAAGCCAAGACATTCCAGATTATTATTAAGTTTTAAAACAATTTCAGGGAATTCTAGCACAGAGAATTTTTTCCTTACAAGTAGCTCATACGTTTAGGATGTATTTTAGGATGTATTTTCAACAAACATGAAGGGATTCACTCTTGTGCTTGAACACTGCACCTCATGCAAGCTAAATGGAGGAATGAACCAAGCCAACAATGATCCTCAAATGCACCCACCTGAACTTTCTGCTCCTAGAAAATATCGAGATACTTCCAGATAGACCACACTGAACTGTGTGGAAAAAAAGTTTTTTCAGCCCAGTCTAAAATCCCAGAAAAGCTGCTAAGTACATGAGAAAAGCCCTAGAAGACCTCATAATCAGTCTCAATAACAATGCTTACTTAAAAAGCAAGCAACAATAAGACACAAGCCCTACAAACGCTGCCAGCAGTGTTCACCTTCCCTTCCCTTTCCTCATCTACTTCAAAAGAGAAATAAACCAGAACACAAAGTGATACCCTAAAGAGCTCTTTAGGCATAGCTTAGTCTCTGGAGCCAGCTGAGTTATTTAAAAAGGGGTTTTTCCTTCATAAAACAGAAGGCTTTCTGGGGAGAAAGGCCATGTAAGCTCACTTGCTTTAAAACCACTCAGAAAAGTACAGCTCCTCCTTCCTACAGATCCTGACATGTTTTATAATAGGTATTTCTGTTGTGTTTCTGAATAAAAATGTCATAATCCAAAGTTACAATTCAACAAAAAAACCCCACACTGGCATTCTTTCAAGTAGTACAGCTGAATCATAAAGACATAATTAAAAGGTGATATTCCTGGAGAAAGTGTATTTGGCCTCTGGATTATAGTAAAAGAAAGACTTGATTTATGACTGTAAATGACTAGGTTCAGTGAATTTCTTCATCACTACGATGAATTTATTATCTTTTAATTAGGTTCCTGTGGCTACTATCAGATTGTCCTTTCAGAATATCCTGCACAGAAGGTGGAGCTGAGAGACTTGATGCACACTCCAGTCACATCTAAATGCCCCGGCAACAAAGTGAGCAGTGGACAAGCCAGAATTAATGGTGCTCATTTGTTAGTGTCCAAATCCTTTTGGGGGGATGAATATCAGTCCTTTTTAACGAGACTGCAGTATGAGCAAATGTCACTGAGCTCAGCAGAGGCAGCTGATGCCTGGGGACACTCACCCTCTGGTTAGCCTTGCTGAAGTTCGAGACCAGGGCTTCAACATTCTCATGCAAGAGGGCACAAAGCTCTGCCCAAGGTAACTCTTCCAGGGGGACGTTTGTCGGTCTGGAAAGCACCTGGGCATTTGCCAGGGTCTGGTATGTGTTCAGGAGGATGGACATCTCCCTCTGGAACACAAAGAAAAAAATTAATTGCTGTAGCTGGGCAATGTTCAAATCAAAAGAGATGCATCATATGTGTGGTAGCAGAGCTGCCTGCAGCTGAAAATGAGCCCTCAAGGCTCCTTCTCACAGCTTCACAAAATTCCTCAGTTCATTTCTAATAATTGCAGCCATAATATTGCCTGATATTACAGCAGAGTAAGAAAACAGATTTCACAAAATTTATCTAATTAGACACAGTATGTAAATAAAGTATGTGAGTAAATCCCAGTCCTGTGGGGGCCACAACCATGACCTGGCACAGATAAAAATTTCCATGCTCTAGTGGATGCAATTCATTCACCCATGTTAATACCTTGAGGTGCCTCCAAATTGTGCCCCAACACTTGCACAGCACACAGAAAACTGTCCAGTTGGCCTGGCAGCACAACACACTCTAAATTCCTTTAAAAATTTGTTTTGCATGGATTAGATATGATTAAACAGCTGGCCAAAATGGGCCTACAGCTCCATCAGTCAAACTCCAAAAGCTGTGCCTCATTTATTTACAGTGATTTTAATCAGTGGTATATTAACTTGATTCAGATTATAAATAAATTTTAGCAACAACAGCATGCAGTAGAAATTCAATTCTTCATACTTTTAGTACATACAAGTGCCTTAGAAACTTTTTAAAGTTAAGATAATAGAAAGCTGTTTCTCAAATGCTGTATTAGTACAGTCAGAGATCAAGATAAGATTATCAGACTAGAGTGGAAAAACATATTCAGGAAGCATAAAAATGTTATAAAATATGAAAAAATACTGTACAGGTCAGGAAAGCAGGAAGGGAGAATGAAGGGAAGGAAATGCACTGACATTTTTACCCAATTTAAGCATGGGTATAGCAAAGACCAACAGCAATATATTAAATGTTATCTATACTTAGGTTCTGCTACAGTCTTCTGCTTTTTCATTTTGCGCAGCAAAATCAGAGCTATCTCAGTGGAGTAAACAGGATCACACACAGGCAATTCTGCTTCCCAAACAAATACAAACAGCTTTGGGAAAAATGCAAAGCCATCCAAGGCCATAAATACCTGATCTCATAAGGCAACCACTAATACAACTCTTCCAAAAATGAATATTTTTATCACCCGCTCAGGACAGTCTTGTGGTTTGAACGCCTTTGAGTAAAATAATTAAAACAACCAGCTCTATGAATATGACAGTGAGCTAATTATTATTATTTTTTACCCTTTCAATACTGTAACATTAATTTTGAGTCTAGCATTAAATACTGTTTCCATTACCAGAAATCTTGATCATGAATGGAATCTTGTCCATAGTTCTTGTCATGTCATATATTTTACTAAGGAATACAAATAAAAAGGAAAACTCCTACCACAGCAACAGCTAGCAAGCACTTCAGGTTTGGAAGCAAGCACTTCAGTAGAATATTTGCAGCTTGCAATTGTGTTTTGTAGTTAGAAATAGCAATCATTAATGCCTGTAGTTAGGGCAGACAGTTGCTTTTCTCTGTATGCATTCCTTTTGTGCCTGATGAAATGACTTTTTCAGGCTAACTAGGCCAGCAGATGTCTTTTAATACATTAATGCTTGCATGGAAGGAGCTGTTATTCTCCCAGAAAGAAAAAAGAAGAT
The DNA here is from genome assembly GCF_037042795.1 of Molothrus aeneus. NCBI lineage: Eukaryota > Metazoa > Chordata > Aves > Passeriformes > Icteridae > Molothrus > Molothrus aeneus. The sequence continues at coordinate 74,317,369 of NC_089680.1, forward strand.
CCTGATTTTATTTGTCTCCAGTTTATGAATGACAGATCTGCCTGGGCAGTGGACAGCACTACCACAAAGTGTGGAATAACTCCATCAGCTGAACAAAAGACACCCACAGATCTGAAGACTCTCTGATGCAGGTCTCTGCTCCTCTCCACAGGGAACAGACCTCATGTACCCTCCATGCTCAGAGCTCTGACAGAGAAAGAGGAGAAGTTTCCAAGCCACCAGCAAAAAAAATGTATATTGCTAAGAGTAGAAAGAGAGCAAATGTAACCACACAATGAAAGGAGAGATTTTCTAAATATGCTGACAACTTTCCTTTGTCCATGCTGCTGTGCAAAGAGATGGCAAAATTGTTATTCAAGGTGTAGCTGAGTAAAGACAGTAGAAAAGCCCAAAGTGGTCATATAAGAGGAGAAATTTTTCAGAAAATAATCCAGCGAAATACATCCAATGTGCCAAATCCACAGCAAAACAAGTAAAAAACAAAACAACAACAAAAAATCCCCTCTGCTTTTCCACCTGAAAGCTTGAAATAATTTTCAAGCAATTTTTACAGTCAAATACTTGCACTAAAACTAAAAGGGTGTATGAAATTAAAAAAAAAAAACAAAACATTTCTAGAATGATAGCTCATGAAACTTGACAAAAAAGTTAGGTAGAAAGAACATTCTTCACATGAAATGATCATCAATATCTACAAAATGCCTTAATTAGGAATGCCAGTACATCCTGCCCATACTTAAATAATATTTTCAAATTAGCTTCTCCAAGGCATTGCTTACATTTATTCATGTAGTAATTTTTTTTAAAGGTAACATAATAACAAAAAGGGTGAGAGAATGGCAGAATTCTGCCACAGCTCAGCGCAGCAAATGCAGCAAATTCTCCCCACAGTAAATATTTTGACAGTATGCTTTAAAAAACCCAAAGCAATGTGTGCCACATTTTTTTCCTTACTACTGAGCTTTTTTTTCTATTTACTATTTACTATTGAGGCTTTTTTTCCTTACTATTGAGCCTTCCTTCAGGCTGAAGCTGTCTGGAGGAGCCACTAATGTTGCATTGGCATCTTGAGCTCTCTTCCCTTCCTCAGCCTGGTCTTTCCATTGCACACCGGAGGATAAACGCTGTCCTTGTGAACTGGAAAGTTTCCACAAAAAAGATACTTTAACCAAAATTACTTTTGTCAAATGCACTGTGTTCTTTTAAAGGATAATCAATGGATATGACAGATACTACTTTAGCACCACACATGGATTCTGAAGCTGCTTGCCTTTCCTAATTGAATGAAGAAATTTATATTCCTTCTAAGGAAGATTTTGCAAGAGGTTATATTTTCAGTTACCAAGCCTCGTGTCATGCAATTCATAAGATTATATGGATGTGGCCTCAAAGTTACATATAACAAACAGAATTTTTCGTATTTTAATTAACACAACAGCTGTCTTCAGAGAGACCATGTCACATCTTGCATCATCAATGCTGATTTCAAGTACAGTTCTTGCTCTCCAGGTTTCCACATGCCTGACTCTACTCTGTCTGGCTTTTAAAGCAAACTATCCAGAATTTTAATCTGTTCTTGTACTGTGTCACTCAGGAAAACAGATCTATCAAGAGCCTGGCATGACTAAACAGGCAGCTGATGAGGAAACTCCAAGGCCAAGCAATAGCATAAAGGACACAGAAGCACAGAGAGGGAATCCAAGGAAGAATTTTAAAAGATTGCCTGAGTATTTAGGCATGGTGTCAGGAAAGCCAAAAGCTTGCTTCAAATTGATGTTTGCACAGGATGACAAAGGCTTTTCCAGCTCAAGTTTTAAATATTTTACTAAAAACATGGCCATAATCATGAATCTTGAATGAGTTGCTCAGGCCACAAACTTCCTTCCTTGTGGGAAAACAATTTTTTCCTTCTCCACTGCTCCTTGTGTGAGTAAGTCAACATAAACACCTGTGTATACAGGCTGAAAGAGAGCTCACCCAAGTTCTGCTACCACAGGCACAGCAGACTGTGCTGGCCAGGAAACATCCCAAGAGATTTCCTCTGCTCTCACACTTTTCGATACTTTTTAACCATTTAAAGCTTTCTACGGCCATTCAAAAGTTGAAAACAAAGATTATCCACTATAAATGATACACAACTTCTTGACAGGAGTCTTAGAGATCCAACTGACTCACTGAAGTGGAAAACAATGTCTTCATAATAATCTAAGTGTATATAGAAAAGCCATCTTTTCTAGACCTGCTGGATATCTTTTCCTACACTCACCCCAACCATTACTGGACCCTGGACCTAACCATAACTATGATTTGCAAAATTTTTGGTTTGGCAAATAATCTGTAGCAGGCCAGTTATTATCTGTACCATTCACAATACCTTTGGTTACTGATATGGGCCTGTTATTAATGGACTGCCAGGTTCTGAACCTTTAGTTTGGTTTGGCACTTTGCACCAGATTTTCTGCTGACTGAAAAATGCAGGGACTGTAAAGTGCGAGTTGTACTGAGGCTGTCTAGTGCCATTTTGCAATGGCTTTAAAAGGAAACTTACTCTTTTTTTCCTGTCTCAAGTGCATTTACTGGCTCTCTGAACTCTTCCCTTGCTATCCCTTCTGGAAAATCTTCTCTCCTGCCGCGATGCCCTTCATTCAAAATGTCTTCCAGTTCTTGAATTCTCAACTACCAAGTGATAAGAAAGCAGTTGAAGGAAGTTAGGAAAGACTGCCATGGTCTTTAATGCTGTTCACGGTTCTGTTCTGCTTTTTATAGGTGAATATCTTCTATTAATTCTATATGGAATTAGAAAGCATTTAACACACATAAAAATGGATTTATACATAGAGTCCAAAACAGAAAGAAATAGATATGCTGACCCAAAGCACCTTTTGTTCTCCTTGCATGGTGTTTGGATTTTCCTGTTTTCCATTATTTATATTACTGAAGTTTTCCAGGGGAATTCTATTCATTAAGTAGACTCATAAAAGGGTAGGATTAACAGTAAAAGCTACACTTGCACTCAGAGCAAAGCTCATGTGGAGCTTGTTCATGTACATAAACAAGGAAGAAAACCTTCTGAGGTCTTCACCCATAAAAGATAAATCTCTAACTTCACGGAATGTTACTTTTCCAGCTCCTTTGTATGTTGTAAAAGTAGAGAGGGAATAAAAAAACCTGAATCATCACAATTTATTTAATCATCACTTCAGAAATCCAAGTGCCTGTACTTAGAGAAGGTCATAAGAAAATGACTGAAGAAGTGGCAATGCTTGTTTGTGTTCCTCAGAAAACAAGAAAAAAATAATGAAATTCCCTTTTGTTTTCTCATTTAGTTCTTCAAAAATCCACTAGGAAGGCTTCCTTAGTCACTACAAGATCACTCAACAATCACCTTACAGGATTTTCACTTTTGTTTTTTTAATAAACCCTAATTACTTTAATGGATCAAACCCTGTGTGACACAGTTTAGTGATACAAAAATTTAATATTCAAGTATACATATCACATTTTTTAATATATTCAAACTTTTCTGGCAACAGCAGATGTAATAGCTGAAATGTACTCTGAATAGTTACATTTGGAACTGCAGTCTCAGGATGCATTAATATCTCACACCTAGAGAAGTTGGGTGAATGCACTCTATCTCTGAAATTACCTAAGTGCCCATTCCAAAGATATAGGACAGAATATCTCAGCAGTTTAACTATTGTGAAACATTTCCTTTCCCCTCACTCTTTCAATGCTCCTTTGAATTCTAAAACACAAGAATGTGTTTCCATATCTCCTGGAAATCAAGGAGATATTTTTCTATTACCTTTTACAGTCTTGACAATCATCAATCACTGCAAAAAATCTACTCAGTGTTTTCACTGGAGCAAGGAAGTCTGAACATTTTTGGAAGATTGCACCTTTACAAGTTCATCTTCCATTTTACTGCAAACTTCTACCAAATATTTAATCAAAAGTTTACCTGCATGACTTCTGTAGTGTATTTACATTCTACATGCGCTCGTCTTGCTGCTGCAGCATCATCCTCCAGTTTCTTTATTTTCACTGCAGCTGCCTAAAAGTACATTTTAAAAATATCTAAGTCCGGAAAGATGATGACATCATGCAAAGACAACTTAATTTCTTCAGTTTATTAGGTCTCCATACACCAACCTGTGGTATCTGAACTACTTGCACTTTGGAACTGTGAAAACTCATGTCAATAAATAAATGAAAGGAAACAATTACATATCCAGAATATTAAAGTAATATTTTCTGTTTAGTTAAAGAAATTGATGTAGGATTACGTTCTTGCTACAGTTTTCATAGTCACAGATACCTGTCTCTATCTAAAGGCCTGGACATGGTATTTCAATAGAAAAAATGTTTTTAGCAGAAGCAGTAACTACAGAGCTGCTATAATAGAAATCCACATGAAATTTTAGCTACATTGTTTCCTATCAAAAACATCATCTCACTTTGACTGATGATTGATTTGAAAAGAACAATACACCCCAAAATGACTTCTGCCTTCAAGTGATGCCAGAAAGATGAAGAAAAGGACATTCATATTAAAAGTAATTTAAGACACTCAAGGTTACACAGATACAAGTCAAGTCATTGATTTTGGACAGGTAAAGCAAAGGAGCAAGCATGTGAGACTGAATCCTAACTCCAAGCACTTCAGTTAGGGAAACATTAACTGAAAAATAAATTAATACATAAAATGAACATACGAGCTGTTGGCAATAAATTTAAACTATGTATAAGCTCACACATTCACAAAAGGAAATAATTGAGAAACAGAGATCTGTGGAAGGCCTATTAAAGAGAAAGTCACTGCACAGAGCTTACCAAACCCACTCCACAAAAGCATCAGCCAAAAGGCTTAAGCTTTGCCTCCTCCCACAAGATCTATCTGCTTAAGATGCTTAACTAAAAAATAAAAAAGTCACAAATCCTGCGCAAATACTCCCTCTGTACCCATATTGCTAAGAGTACTTTCCCAGTGACATAAACCCCTTTCCATCTGCAGTTCAAACACCACTCTCAGGTCAGGCTCGCAGCATTCACCTGTGAATCCACCTTTCCTGCCAAGTGATGCTCTGCATTTTGTTAATCAAACACGGGGCACTCATAGCCTAACTCAGAGGTTTCACCCCTCAGAAATGAAACCGCTCAGTTGTGCCAGTGCTTGCTGAGGCTCCCAGCAGCAGGCAGAAAGCTTTACCTCCAGTTCTTGGAGGAGCCTCTCCTGCCGTTTATTCTTGATTTCCAGACAGGCGGCCTGGAGCTTCAGCACCTTGGTGCAGCCACTGTGCTCTGCCTCCAAATCCTTCAACTTCTTGGCAGTGCTTTGCAGGGCAGCATTAGTTTTCTAAAGATAAATAGGTAAAGGAATAAATCAATACATCAAGAGGCACTTTTTCTAAGATAAAGTATTGCAGTTGAGAGTTCAGCTGCAGTTTGAGAGGAATGGAGACTGCATCAGAAGATGACGTTAGAATTTTAAAATCTACGACGCCAGCACACGTCAACAGAAGTGTTTACCCAACAACAGACGTGCTTTTGATTCACCACCAAGAAATCTGCGTTGGCCCAAAAATCACTGTGAACATGATCTTCTGTGGTAACACTAAAATCAGAGCCAGATCTCCACTGGAAACCTTTCCTTAAAAGAGTACAGCCCTTCAATCTCTTCTGTCTCCCAGCTCAGTGGCAATGATAGAAACAGAGTGCATTTGGGGAAATTATGCATGGGGACAAAAGTTCATTTTTGTTATGATTGTGATTGCTGAAACTTCAGATGTTTTTAGAAACAGTTAGTCCCACAGACTAAATAATTTTGATTTCTGCTTTTCTGAAAAGCATTTTCTTCTTTCTAGAAACTGAATTTAAAAATTGATGAAATATGAAGTCCTCAGTAGAATAAAATGATCTGGTCCCCACTTCAATTTCTGCATACAGAAATTGAACTCAGCTAGAGGCTGGAAGCATTATTAACATTACTGGACACTGCAGCTCCATGAAGTCACTGCTACAAAATCCCCATTGTCCATATGAATTTGGATTAAATTTAAGCTAATCCTCTACCTTTGCACGTCCAGCAAGACAGTTTTCTACTCTTCAGAATGCAAAATAAATAAATAAAGAAGCCAAAATTAACTGTTTTCTACATTTTCTAACATTTCTTCTCTATATCTGGAAAGATACAGAAATATTTATTCCTTCAGGTTTATCTTCCAAATATTAACAAATGTGAGCTAGGAAATGTGAAATAAGTAACAGATAGTTTGCTGTGAAATACAACAAAAAATTTTAAAACATTTTCTACTGGAAATATAATTAACATTAGAAAACTAAAATTGTTGTGAGTATATCAAGCTCGTTAAACAAGTCGGCATGAGCTGCAGGATTTCAGAATTTTGAAGAATTTCTGAACTTTTTGGAGGTGATATGACTGTTGAATACTATCCCCGTAGCCACCTGCAAATATTTGCTCATGAAAAACACAGCTGGTCTTTTTTTTTTTTTTTTTTTTTAAACCGTTTGTGAACGACACACTCTCCCAAGTATTTGAAGGAAAAAAACGTGCAGGGATATGAACTCCTGCCTATCCACGAGTTGATGCTATTGCCCTTCCTAGCGAATGCGACCCCTCCCATCCCGGGCCAGGATCCGCCCAATAGATCCTGTCACACAGCAGGGAGGGTGATTTTTCCTGTGTGCTCGTTCCAGAGGCACATTTCAATACTCCATGACTCCACTCCCACGCCTACCTCAGCATTTTCACAGCCAAGTTCAGAATTACAGTTTGTGTAGTTTTTCCAGTCAGGATTTGCCTACATGCTCAGAATCCCACTTCTCTGCATGTATTAAGACCACAATTAAATCTCCTTTCATTTTATAACTCATTTCATTTTATAACTCAGAATAACTCAAGGAGATTTAAATTTGGGCCTATAAATACACAACACAAAAGACTGCAATGCATTCAAAGTCATCATTTATAAACCCAGATATTTCTGATGTTCATCTGACAAGCTCAAATGAATTAAGCTTTCAATGCGGTCGAGTCAAGGACAATCAAGATGTAAGATTTTTTTATTTCCCAGAATTTTATAATTATATGTAACATAACTCTAGGGTGATGGGCAGGGGAGCAGCTACAAAAGCAAAGTGGAAAAATGTAACATTTTTACTACTGAAGGCAGGTTAGGGTTTGGCACCTAGCAGTGAGTCACATTTTCCTTTCAGTGATTCTTGAAAGTCCTGAAAGACTTCTGAGTCCAGTGACATCAAGATTCTGAAACCCTACAGCTCACTCTGGCCTGTTTAACGAGCTACATGTATTCATGGCAATCTTAGTCTACTCATGTGAATTACATTTCCTACAAGTTTGTAGCTTTAATACATTTACCAACAAAACCCCTTCCTCTACAACCACTGTCAGAGAACACTGCCAGGGAACTGACAGAGAAGACAATGTCCTGAGCCATACACTGCTCCTTTTGTCCTTTTTCAAGGACAAACATCACTCAACAGAGCATGGCATACTTTTTCAACACTGATTTTTGATGCAGCATTAAACTCTCTGAAGGTAGCTTCTACAAAACACTGTGCACAACAGAAGGCAATACCCTTCCAGAGCCTCCTCAAACTAACTCAGCCACTCACTGTTAGGCAGAACTCAGAGCTTACCCTGCTGCCCCTGGCAACTTAAAAAAGAAAACTCTATCTAAAAGTAGGCTTCTTCACAGCCTATGTCCTGCCCTACCTTTACAAGAATCAGCTTTGAATAAAAACTGGCTTCTTTTGAGAAGGACATTAGGTCCTGTCCGCAGCTCCTGTCCTGTCCACAAGCTCCTCTGTTTTTCACTACCAGCATTACACACTAAGTGTAACTTCATAACTCTGTAACTTCATTACTTCTGTAATCTTCAGAACTATTCTGCAGTATTTAGCTATTTGGGGGATTTTTTTCTCCCTTAAACCCAAAAAACTCCAACCCACCACACACTTGGCATCAAAAAACTTTCAGCCAGCATCTCATGGAACTTTCCATCTATTACTACATCATACCTGAAAAGCCATTTCTGCTTCAGCTTTTTCTTTAAAAAGGAATTCTAGCTCAGCAAGGTGTACTCTGTGGATGTTCTCCATCTCCACTGCAAATCTTTGAACTATTTTCTCAGTCTCTGATGCTTTCTGCTGGTGTTCGTCATTCATTTCTGTTGTTCACAAAACAAACAAACAAACAAACAAAAAAAAAATAAGCATGTTCAGAAAAAAAAAGAGTATAATGAACATAAGTTCCTCTGTGTATTGTGGTATCCTGTGAAACACTGGAACAGTAACACTTCCAGTTTCACTACAGAGAAACAATCACATCTTGTGTTCCTGTAGCATCTTTCACACAAGGACATAGAAATGCTTTGGAGATTTCTCAAAAGCATTGAGAAAATTAGATTTCAAACAAATGAGATTTCAAATTGAAGCTCTTCTCCCTTTGGAAAGGAATAAAAATTCAACTCTTTCAAGTGAGGCCTCTATAGCATAGGGAACTTAATAACTTAATTACATTTTTCTGCAACACTTGGCTAGCTTATTGCCAAATAGTTATGAGACATTTCAGTCTGTATCAATTAATTTCAAGCTCAGTTTAAGTAACAATAAGGACAGACACTTGCCACATGAAAATGATTCAAGGAAAACCTTAGGCAGGTTGGGCTAATGAGCAAAGGCTTAGCTTTTCTGGGGAAATTTACTGCTGCTCAAGAGATTTAAATCTTCAGCCCAATGGCTGCCCCAAGATAGGGAAATACTGGATCTACTTCTCTGTGCAAGCTTAAATGCCAAGGAAGAGTTCTTTTCCTAAAAGCAGTTTTACTAGGAACTTTGCTTCATTTCACAAACTCAGTCAAAATATTTTGTATTATTTTTTTATGTTACTGAGTACAACTAGCTATGTTGGCATTTATGTGATCACCACTTTCTAAGAGATTTTTACTTCAAATTCATCCTATTCTTCTGAAATTTCTTCCTAGGTGGAGAAGGGTGAGAAAACCAGAAGAGACATGTTGGGAAAACACAGAGAATTTGTGGACACAGTGATGGAAAAGACCTGTCAGATGTCAGGAAGTCAAACCTCAAGAAGAACAGCAGAAAAACATCTTGGAGAAAATACTAACGAAAGGGCACAAGTGAGGTGCTCTGTCCAAGAAGTTAAGTTGAGATTGTATCCAAAACACCACACGAGGTGAGCAAGGCTCCAAGGGATAAGGGAGAAGAAGCAGTAAGTTAAAAACTGAAAAAGAAATGAGAAGAACACTCAAAGCCAAGTCTTTGGCTTCTTTGACATTTGTAACAATAAAAACAAAACCAGGGAAAAAAAAAAAAAAACAACAAAGAACAAAACAAAAAAAAAAAAAACAAACAAAGAACCCCAACCCAAAAAAAAAAAACTGTTTGCGAAATTTAAACCAAGATTTCTGTAATCTGTGTGTTCTCCAAATGAATGAAAGTGCAGAATTCTTATTATCTTTTTAAAAAAACCTGGCAGTATAAATGCATTTCAAGTTTCAGAGGCTCCTTCCATCCTTGTAAGGTTACAAACTCCAGGAGTCCTCCAGTCTTTTCAGTGAACACCAAAGATTCACAAATACATCTCTTGTACTGAATTTAAACAGTATTATATTTACTTAGGTAACAATAAAAAAAAAATCTCCCCAGCTTTTAAGAGTGAGAAATCCCTCTCTGTTTGAGAAGGATTAAGAAAATTTGAGTTTCTGAATGCAAAACTAGTAGGGGGAAAATGTGTAGGTAAAACCCTTCCTTTCCACGTACTACTGTCATAACCCCTGTTATTTGTATAAAAACAAAACCAAAGATGACTTGAAGAGGCCAGATATGAGCAACAAAAAGCCAGAAATATCTGAAAAGGTGAAAGAGAAAAGCAGCACGATGAGAACTCCTGGGGGAAAAAAAAGTTTTTGGAAAGAGTGTAAACAAATAAACAGGACTTGATTTTATTTTTTTTCCCCCTGAAAATAAAAAGGAAGAACAGCTGGATATAGTGATAAGCAGGAAGTGGAGAGGGACTCCTTAATTACAATTCTGTGCACACTGAAGGAAGGAAAAACAGAAGGTAAGGAGCAAGAGAAAAAAAAAGGTATTGATAGGCTTAGCAGGTTATATTTAATTGGTATGAGACAGCAAGGGTTTTGCAAACTCTTATGAGCTTATAGGAGCAGATGAGTAAGACATGGGAAAATAAGAAAATAAGAGACTTTCCAAAAAACACTGTAACTGTAAAACCTTGTGCAATCTCTGCTTTTTTAATGACTTGGGACTGATGTAGCCTCTGGCCTATGATTTTTTTTGTTTTTTTGAAAATTACCTTGAAGTTCCATAACTTTGGCTTTTGCATCACACAGTTCATCCTCTGCAGCATAGAGCCGTAAATCAGCTTCTTTACTAGCAAATGTCATTTCACTCTCCAGATGTTGACGAAGAGCTTCTCCTTTCTCAAGTTCCAACCTTAATTTCTTTATTTCTTTTTCATAGCAAGACATCTAGAAAATAAATATTTCAGAAATTGCATTCATAGCTGCCATCTTATCCCATCTGATTTTGAAATACAGTCTTGCAACCACACATTTTAGATCCTTTTTTTTTTTTTATGCAAACTGTTCCTAGATCATTTTCATGTACCTTAAATGTACCTCTCTGTTTTTCCAAACATGCTCTGCCTTAAGAAAATAAAAGCTACAATTATATTTATTCCACAGGCAATTTTATGGTAACTGTATTTACAACTAGAAAAGCAGTTGTGTTGGGATACTAGATTATCAGACACCTAGGAACTCAGTGTGTAAACACAAACTTCAGTCCAATGATGTTCAGCAGTCAAGCAGAATGCTATTAAACACAACAAACAAAACAAAGAAAAGGCTTCAAAAAGGATTCTTATCTGGTGTAAGAAAGATAGTCTAGTCACCGCTGCCAAAAACTGGAGCCAGGAAACCACATTCAAGCCATTAGAACTCAAGAAGGTGGAAAGTAAACCATGAATTTCTTCAGAACATCTACAAAGCAGCAGCATCCTTCATGGATGCCCCATTCATAGGAAATAATTTAACAGGAGCTCCATTCATAGGAAATAATTTAACCCCATTACAAAGGTTTTCCCTGATGCTCTTGTGGCAAACTAGTACCTAAATGAAGTAGCAGTGAGAAAAGACTTCATTAAAATTTTCTTTACTTTGAATTTTATTACTGCTAAAAGTAACAATTCTGCTCTTAGCAGTTTGTTAGGGGCATCTGGTGTGGGTGCTCGTTCAGCTGTTTCCTGCTAAACACAGCCAATAAACCAAGTTTGTTGTTCCCTATCCACTTATTTAAGGATTCCTGCTTCTTACAGAGTGACTTGCCCTTGTCATGATCCCGTTGCTCTGTCAATGGTGGGGTGATTCTGTAAAATGGACCCCTGGAATTCCTGGGATTAAAAGACTCAAACAAACAGACAAACCACATCTTACCTTGAGAATTCCAAAGCTGAGGGTGCAAAATATTCTTCTGCATGATTTTACTGTTGTGTAGTGCTCAAGTTTCTTACACACACCTTCAGCTATTAGCAATGACGCTAAAAGTGATATCAGTTTCTAGGGACAGGCATGAGATGTCTGTACAGCGCTACTTTGTTATTTTCCAACTACTGAATGTCATTTTGACTCACCTGATGAGAGGATTATTTCAAGGAAACAAATTGCATTTAAGGAAAGAAATTACATTTATTCTCCGGGTAAAATAAAGCAAACAAAGAAAAAAACTCCTTACCTCTTGATTGTGTTGATTGTTTAATTCCAAATTTATTTTCTCCAGACTATGGAGTTTTCTTCTCAGATCTTCAACAGTGTCCGTTTCCATTTGATTTAAATTCTGAGGCAATGGTAACTCTTGTAACTGATTATCTGAGCTGAAAAGTGTGTTTTGAAGAAACATGAGCATTCCTTTGAAGTTTTAATGCTTCTTTACCTCAATTAGCCAATCATGGGTCCAGAGTTTTAAACCTTCACATAAGTAAAATTATTTTGTGCAGTTTTCATCTTACTATTGCTCTTTGAAGAAAGGATTATATAGAATTGCTTATTGTGCAAGATATGAGAGATGTGGCAGCAGGAACTTAAAAGAGAGATTCACTTTCCACTAATAAAGTTGATTTAAGCATAACATATTTATTATTATTTTTTAGTATCTTTGTTCCCCATAATGAACTTCCATAATTTTTGATAATTAACTTCCAGGAGGCTTAGAAACGTAATTCCAATTATGTGAGTTAAAACAACTGCAAGCTTTTTGTCTCCACAAAAAGTCTCATTTTTTAACATTAGTTACCATCTCAAAACCATCTCTGTCATGAAACAAATCCACAGATGTGGGAAAAAAACCTCTCTTTTTACACTTTGTCTTCTGAGATACATACATTCAAACCACAGACATGCAACTGATCACAGACACAACAGAAATTGAAGGTTTAGGCCTCCAAACTACCCTGTTTTATCATAATTTCCACTACTATTTTAGTTAAAGCAAAATCTACTTGGCAATTAGCAGAATCAGCCCTCAAGCACCACAAACAATTACAAAAGAGTCAACACCAAGTTTCTATATATAAAGTGAAAAATTTATACATACAATATATAAATTTCTATAGATACACACACACAACCATGTATAGATACAGATATATATGTTACATATATATATAGATATGTATGCATATACATATATATAGTTACATTAAAAAATATTTATTATCCAGGTAAATAATTTAAAGTGAAATTATTATAACTTCAAACTGGAAAACTTTTCAGTTATTTCAGTTCTTGAATATCAGTGTTCACATTATTTGATATGTTCATTTTCACATTATTTTAAGTATGTAAGACTGCAACAATTATTTTATCCAGACTTGCAAAAGTGCAAGAGTTTATGGGCAATAAATGTGAAATACACTGATAAAAGAAACATGATTAAATTAAGCACTAAACTGGTATCATATAATGCAGAAATGTAAATACTAAAATACCATATCTTTGTCTACATGAAGTATTTTTTACAGAAGTAACACTGTCCTGGCATTTAATTAATAGATCTTTAAGTCACCACTTTACCCCTAGATTTGTGTATAGGTACAGTTAACATTTTTCATGACCAAAAATTTACCTGATGTCATATTTTTCTCTTTTTTTTTTTTTTGGCTGGCCAAAGAGATACAAATACTATCAATAAGGGGATCTGTAACTTAGATAAAATCTTGCCTTTGAAGACATCTCTCTTAAAGGATGACATTTCAGTATTTTAGCTGCAGACCATAAATATCTTATAATTGAATAAACAGTAAGTATATTCCCATTTAAAAAGAAGACAGACATCGTCTGTCAGATCAGAACAGCTCGATGTCATCAGAAATTGTTCCACAAGGTGCCGTGTTCTTAACCCATTTTATGTATTTAATAAATGTAGGAGATAATAATCATTAAAACCTGCAAGAAAACCACAAGGTCATGATTAGTTTTCAGAACTTACTACCAAAGCCATACCCAAAGCAAGCAACATGAACCAAAGAGCAAGAGATCAGCAACAATTAAAATCACTATTTTTAGTGTAACTCTGCTCCTGCAGTAAGAAGATTGGGAAATAATAGAACCTGAGCAGCTGGAGCATCTGTAATAAAATCGGAATAAAATCTTGTTTGTGGACATCATGTAATTGGTTTGAGTGACCCTTTTTTCTCCCTTTCTGGGGAAAACACAGAAGAAATAAAGGCAAGTAATATTATTCAGAGATGATGAATGAAGTACCAGTCTCAGCTGAAAATAGCTAAAAGCCAGACAGCACCAAGGGGGAAAAATGAAACCCAAACTGAAAACTGGGGAAGACTTGGTCCAAGAAACAAAGGTTATGGAAAGGGGAACCATTTATTTGGTCTGGAGGCAGCAGGGGAGTCATTGACCTTATTTAAACTTGGTGAGATGCAATATTATTTTCATGGAGACCACACAGAATGGAAGCAAGAGAATAATGACTTTTTGTAAAAACCTTTAAGGCTTTCATTAAATGACATTGGTTTGTGTGGCAGTCAGAGCTAAAGCAATCTCTTTCTTTCAGCTCTCCTATGAAATCTCCACCAACAAAAAATCATAATGGAAAGACATTAAAACTTACTCGGAGGAGAAACTAACTGCAATTAACTATTCTGCTTAACTGAATCTGTGGGGGAGAATCAAAAAAAAAAAAACCATACCATGCACAAAATTTGTGATACCACAAGCATTAGCAAATTAAGGATGCCATGGAAATGAAAAATATGTATCAGAGCATTAAAACAGGGAACATAATATTAAGTATTGGCAAAAAAAAAAATTAGACACCTTTTGAAATAGCATTTTACGCACAGCTTCTGAAGTCACGATGCAATTGGTGGAAACTTAAAAATATATATCAGAAAACCCTAATTTTTTTCTTAGTATAGAACAAAAAAACCACCCAAACCAACAAAAACAAACAAATGAACAAAAAATCCCCCAGCTAACAAAAAATCCCCCAGTCCCAGTGTCAGAACTGTTGAACTATTACTTATGTTGCCCACTTCATTTTGGTTGTCTACTTATACATTTTCAAATAAAATGGAAACTAGCCTCAAGAATTTTTGTTTCTGTAATACTTTCTTTAATTGTCACAGCATGGCCAGCAAATGCAATACTTTCTGAAAGCTTCCTCCTACCACTTCTAGGAGATTTTTCCTCCCATCTTCGTATAACAGCTACAAGTGTTACAACCACAAAGCTGTCAGAAGATTCAGTCAAAGACAAAACCACACCAAGTCCCTAGAAGGTTTCGAAATATGCACAATTTGCAACCTATCAAAATTCAGAGAATGTTTTCTACTTCCATTTTCACATATTAGGAGTTCATCAACCCTTGGTTTTGAGCTAAAATATGGTTTTTTACCAACTACAGCTTTTAATAAGATACCATTTTTATTAAGACACCATTTTTAACAGGAATTTAAGAGGTTTCAATAAAGCATGTGAGCAGGTGAAATAGCTCCTGATTTCTACATTGTAGAAGTTATTTTGTAGCTCAAAACCTAAATTCTCAGTTTTCACTTCACAAGTCCACTGGTTACAGTCAGCATTGACCATTGCAGAAAAGCAACTTTTCACTAGCTTCAATTCCACAGCTGGCAGAAAATGCAGAGTAGTTTTGCAATTGAGAGAAATGTTCTTGCACTTACTACCTAGGAGTGTAATTTTGCTGAACTTCTGCAGCTAAGAGAGCAGCCTGCAGTCTGATTTTCTAACCAAACTCCGTATTTGTGGAATTTTGCAGTTCCCATAGAACTGGCAGTTTTGTACAGACTAAAGAGAGACAAATTGTTTGTGCCAAAGATCAAACTCTTATCACGTTATAAAACACGGGGGTCATGGTAAGACTTCAAGCCAACATCTACCAGCCCAATTAATGTGGAACACCCTCCTGTGCCTCCTGGGCTGTGCTCCTGCTTGCTGGCAGAAACTATCTCTACCTCCTGATGACTCTATGACACTTTGCATGTGTCACACCATATCTGGTTCTTCCTCTGCCTGAATTGTATCATTTCAGGCATCTAGAAAATAAATAAGCCACAAAAGCAGGAATTAAACTGCTACACTTAAAAATCCAGAACTGGACCTCACCGGATAGGTTCCCTGGAAGCAATGTTGTCTGAAGGGGCTGAACTCATGGTTTCCAAACTGTGGTTTTCTTAAGTCTATAAACTGTGGAGGATGAAGAACACAGTTAACCATACATACTTCTACTTGATGAGCTTCAAAGATTAGTCTCTTCTGCATCATTAAACTATCAAGGCCTCTAGCAGACACATGCTTTGCTTTATTTGTCAGCCTACTAAAATATTGATTTTTTTAAACACTCATACTACCATGTCACGTGAACAATTACCACAACTGCAATTTGACATCAGCTTTAGAAAATAGCATTGTACTGTTAGTCTTCTAAGCCTGACTATTGTAGAGAAATAAATATATATATGTAGCAGGATATCCACTGTCAGAGTTTTCAGAACACCAATAAAAAAATGTTATGTTTGCATAGATTGAGCTACCTTCCTCCTAAGCAGTTTACAAACTCTGCTTCTCTTCAAAAAATTCTACACAGTTCTTAGGGAGATAAATGGTACTATAAAAGGTACTGTGATTTTTTAAGTAGATCAGATAGCCAAGGTTGCCTGCCTAATAGAACACTTGCTATCCTAAAGGCTGCTAAGTCTTTCACAAATTGCGCAGAATTTTTGCTTTAAGATGTAGCTGTGAAAACTAACAAATTCGTTTTTCATAACATCATTCTTTTTGGTATTGCAACTTACACCAAAAACTCATAATGAACAGGGGAAAAAAAATTGTAGTTTCATAACAGACTCAAAATGTTTTCTGTCACATCCACATCATTCTGAAGTTTTAAAACTTCTTTAAATTACTCTGAAGTCACATAGAGGAAAAGAACAAACTAAATCTGAAGAGTGTCCCCTGAGAATGCTAAAGATTTTGAATATGCAATATTCCTCTGTTAATATACCTATGAATAGCTTACTAGCACACCAAGAGATAAATTCAAAAAATGGGCTATTTCACCTAGGGAAAAAGATAAAAATCCAGTGCCATGGAGCAACTTGTGGAAGCTCCATAATTAACCAAAACAGCAGAGGAAGTTTTTGCTTGGGGAATTACATTTGATGTGTCACTACAAACTTGTGTCAGCTTCTTCTTGCAAACTTCTGAATATATGCTGAATACTTCACAATAGGCCACTGATTTAGATGTGAGGAATAAATTCTCCTCAGTGAGGGTGGTGAGACCCTGGCACCGGGTGCCCAGAGCAGCTGCGGCTGCCCCATCCCTGGGGGTCTCCAAGATCAGGCTGGACAGGGCTTGGAGCAGCAACCTAGGATAGTGGAATGTATCCCTGCCCACGGCAGAGGGTGGAACAGGACGACATTGGAAGGTCCCACGACGTTTGAAGGTGATGGAGACCACTCACGGATAAACCCAACCGTGATCTTAAGGGGCACTAACTTAGAGCAGGCAAAAGCCCCGACTAGTAACAAATCCGCAGCGAACCTACAGAAACTCACCGGAGTGTCTGCAGCGCATTTCTGGAGCTGTCCCGACGGTGCTCGCCCTCCAGCATGACAAGCTGGGACTGCCGCAGGAAGTCCAGGGACCAAGGCGGAGCCCTGGACGGGAATTCCGCGGCTGCCTGGATACGGGGGCTGATGTCACAGTGCCCCGAACCCAGTGTGGGGCTCCGCCGGGCTCCCGCCGCTCTCTGCCGCCGCCCAGAACTGTCTAAAGGCTTAAAAAAGGTTCCCCAAGGTAAAATATAATGCAGGCAATCAAAAGGACCGACTGACACCACAGCCAGGCAGAGATGTGCGTGTCCTCAGGGCAGCACCCAGGTTATGGAGAGCAAACAGGCAGAAAGTTTTGAATGTCTGTGGACACAATTCAAAGCAGGGCCTCTCTGGACCACAGGAGCACATCTCCCTCCATGAGGAGGGACTTAGGGTTAGGGAAAGGTTCTTGTGAAACCTCCCAAGCGGCGAGATTTCGAGCCCCAGCTGTGTCAAACAACAACTGAATAAAGCTCACTCCACAGTATCCTGGGAAAGCACTTGCTCCCTCTCCAAGCACTGCTGTACTTTCTGCAGCTCCGTTTTTAAAGTTCCTGTTAAATTGTCTCTGTCTGCACACTCAGAGTGCAGATGATTTGACAATTTGCTGGCACCAGCTATGCTATCCTGAGCTTTTTTCAGGTTTTGTCTTATGGCACACATCTATCAGGATACCCAGGATATATCCTTTAAGACTAAAGATTTCAATTGCAAGAGATAAAAACTCCACAACATTCCACACACTCTCTGGGATAGCTCTCAAAACTTCATTTCTCATATGTGACCTGATCTTTGTAAATGGCTTTCAGCTGTGATTTTCTTCATTCTATGTCATGTAGTTCTTTTAAAGATATTGTGTCAAACGAAATAAGGAGGGGATGGAGGGTGTCTTGTGTGTTGTTTCATTTTTTCATAATTATTTCCAAGAGATTTTAGTGCACAAGGTTGTGATTTTAAAACAAACAAATAATAAAAGTAGAGAGTAAGACAACAAACTAACTCCATGGAGAAATCACACAAAAGTAAGGTTTAAGTTTGGAGATCTGAAATAAAGATTGAGTTATGAAATGCAGACTTTATCACAGTTGTCTTCTATTTCCTTTTGTGAAGAGAAGCTGTCAGGTCCAGTCCATGGCCATGCTCTCTGTGTTTTCTTTTAGAGTTTTGTACAAGGCTTGGCTTTTATCTACTTCTTCACTGGGGTGCAATTCTAGTTTTTTGCTTGACTCCTGTAGCTGTTCCTCCTGTCCATTCCAAAGTGATTGTACCTGATGCTTCCAATGGAATGCATTATTTAATTCTCCTACACTGTCAAACCTCTCACAATGCGATGAATCTTTGCTGAAGCATATTTAATTGCTCTCACAGGCCCTGGGCTTGGTCAGCTTCTTTTTTTCATCTTACTGAAATTCCATTTGAATTCTGCAAGTTGTAGGTGCAGTGAGTGGTGTTCCATCTGTGCTGCATGAAGCCTTCCTGCAAATTCAAATATTGCCTTCTGCAAGTATGATTTTCATGCTGGACAGTCTGTGACACAACCCACACTCCAGACAAGGACTCTTTCTCCAGATCAGTGGTGCACTTGTTGTGGGCTAGTGGAACTGAACTAGTGGAAGATTTCTACATTCAGCTTGTCCATAATTTCTGAAAAGGAGTTTCTGGCTGCACCTAGTTTTAAATGTCCACAAAGCCAGGACTTAGGTTTGTTAACAACATTCTGCTGTCCAGTCATGGAAGTGATTATTGCAGCATGGAAATTAACTAGGAAACCAGCTGAGTGCTTCAAAGCTCTCAATTTCTTCATTTTCACAAACTGGCAGATTATGCCTGTGTTTGGATACTCCTACACACACTTGAAATCCAGAGCCTCATTTTAAGCCCTTTTGTCCAGGTGAAAAGGGAGCAAGAAAACTGGGCTAAAACTTTAAGCCTTTTAGCTGCCAAAACGGCAATCACAGCTCCTAGGAACACATAAGCCAGGCCTTTGGTTCCCCTTTTCCTCATCCTTGTTTTGTCTTCTTTTCTTCATCAGCAGGGAGAGCATTCATTAGGCTCCTGATTTTCTGTTCCACTGATTTGTGGATGTTGACCTGGTCATGGAGGGAGTCTCTTTGGGAAGACATTAGCACACAGTAGAGGGGGCACAGCCATACCATGCTCCTTTTTGCCCACTCCTACTTGTTGCAGTCTCTAAATCCTTTCTATAATTGCCTGCTAATGTCCTGCAGGTTGCCTGAAGTTCATAAGTAAGAAGAATTAGAAGCTTATGGAAGTTTTCTGTGCATGGAGAGAAATAAAAAAAGGCCACCATTAAGCAAAGGTGCAAATAAGGAAAAATAAAATAAAAAGCAACTGCCCAGCCACTGTTGCATACAAAATGTATGAGAATTTGTTTCTTGGTCTCAGCAAGACCCAGCTACTGAGGATTTGGAAGGCAGCAGATCTGTTTGTGGCAGCTCACCATTACTCTGGAGCCCAGCAATCACATGCCCTGACTATCATGGATATCCTTTAGGAGGAAAACATGCCAGAAAAAAGAATTCTCTTCCAGAGGCCACTCTGATTTCTGCAGGAATAATGATGATTTGTGTTGTTCTGAGCCAGTTAGCTGGTGGGAAGAGAAATCCTCATGCAAACCTGGTAGTTCTAAATTGGACAAATTAGGACTGATCCTAGGAAGCTGAGTTTTGAAGCATTCAGCAGTTTACTCTCCATCCATCAGCTCTTGAGGCATGGACAGTGCAAAATGAGACACAGAGGGAGAATTGGAACAGAGAGTTTGGAGATTTCAGTGTTGTTACACCAAGCAGAAAATGCTGGAGAGGTTTTAGCCTTAAATCCTGCTGCTGAGAGCAAAACCTCTTACTTAATAACCCTGTTATTCTCTGTTGCTTTTGGGAATTAAACCTCTGTTGCAGGCAAGGATTTTAGAGACATTTAACCCCAACTTCAATTTCCTTGATGCATGTGGGGAAAGGAGCTGTTTTCCTTGCTATAAATCGTGCCCTGGGTGCTGTCATCACTGTCACAGGTGCTGGTAGAAGATGCCTTCAGGTTTGATCTCATCAGCCAGATTTTCAGCTGCAAAAAAGCAGCTTAAACATCACTGAACACTGCTGAAATTCAAGATGCAGTTATTTTAAGGTGTAAGAAAATGGTATTGAAAGTGGAGCCCTGGAAAATGTTAAAAATAGTCGGTGGTCAGTGTCTTGATCATCATTCAAAGACTGATGACTGATGGTCAGCACTTTGGCCACTGCTTGAAGGTTGCCTGCTGGCCACATTCTGTTTCTGATGTTGCAAGTCAGGGTGAACACTCCTTGCAGGTATCCATCGTACCCCGGTACCTGCGGAGACATATGCATACCCTCAGGCCATAAGGTGGCACGGGCCCTCCCACTTCTTGGTGGCAAGGTCCCATATCCAGACCTTGGCTCCAGGCAGGTGCGTCTCACCTGCTGAATTCAACGAGAGAAAATGATTCAGAATTACAGGAATCTCTGAATTCTTTGGCACTGTAAGGTGATTAATTGGATATAAAGCTTTTTCTAGTCGACTGTGTCAAGTCTCTCCCGGCATTCCCCTTTTACATTTTTCCAGAACATGCTTCAAGTGCATGAGCGCATTCAACAATAGCTTGACCCATTGGGGAATGCAGAATACCAAGTTTATGCAAGACTCCCCATAAGCATACATGTCGTGAACAGCAGAAGAATTGCAGCACACAATATGCGTGAACAGCAAATCCCAAAGTTTATTGATAACTCACACATATTTATATTGGTGTTAATGAAGCTTATACATATTGCAAAAGCTGAGCTCATTATTGGTTAAAGCACACTTAGATCAACCACACCTACTTCTATGCTCTAGTGATTATTTTGTTTCTATGTTTACATTCTTATAGCTACTCTACCTAGGCTATCTTCATTTTTTGGCAAACGATTTTCTCCCCTATCTTCCTGTTGAGACGAAGGTCACCATGACCTCTGTCAGTGATTGGACACTTATTACTTAATCCCCAGCTTGTTTCCCTTATCCTTATCCAACGGTATCACATCAAAGTGGCCTTTCTCAGCTAGCCAATTATCCACAAAGTTCTCCACACATACAAAATGATGTGTTTTCTTGTGAGACAAGGCAGGGCCATTGTCAGTTTCCACAGAAGAAGGTAGCCCCAAAACTGCAAAAGCCATCCTCCAAGGGGCAATCACGTCGCAACCCCTTTGAGCAAATGCCCATGTGGCAGAGTGTCGTAGACATCTTTTCCCTAAAAATCCTTT
This sequence comes from Molothrus aeneus, assembly GCF_037042795.1. Classification (NCBI taxonomy): domain Eukaryota; kingdom Metazoa; phylum Chordata; class Aves; order Passeriformes; family Icteridae; genus Molothrus; species Molothrus aeneus. Next base: position 74,338,870 of record NC_089680.1, read on the forward strand.
CTTTAGGATTTTTCCTTCTGAGAAGCTGAGAGGCCTCAGAGACAGAATGTAAACAATGCTGATCTGCTGCTGTGGAATGCAACAGGTTCACCTGAGATTGGCCCATCTTCGCTGTTTATAATTAATGGCCAATCAAGGACCGAGCTATCTCGGACAGAGTCCAAGAGAGCTGCCTTTGTTATCATTCTTTTCTCTTCTCTTCTTAGCTTAGCTAGCTTCTGAGAAAACCTGTCCTTCTTTTTCTTTTTAGTATAGTTATAATGTAATATATATATATATATATAATCAAATAAGAAATCGAGCCTTCTGATCATGGAGTCAACATTCTCATCTCTTCTTTCACCTGAAAACCCCTGTGAGCACGGTCACAGCAGAGGAGAAGGTGTCAATAGACACATGCACATAGGAAACTCGGCAATGTGAGTAACATCTATTTGCCAAAGCTACAAGCCCCTTAAGCCTCTGGGGTTCAGCCCTGCTGGTAAAGGTGCAGCAGGTCCATGACAGTCAGCACAGGAACTGACAGTGTCATGAGCTTCAGTCAACATTAACTGAAATTGCTTTTGCAGAGTAGGTGCACTTTGATGAAAAAATCATGCGATGCTTTGGCTTGCGCAACCTTGTCAGGCTGAAGCGCTACCCATGCAGGGTTAGCCAACCTGTCAGCCCTGCATTACCTTCTGCTATGAAACCTGGTAAAGTGGTGAGACTCCGCATGTGCAGGATGGAATACAAATGAACCTGGCTTTCAATTGCACACCACAAGGCTTTCAATACTGAAAACAAGCTGCCTTCTTGACCTCTCTCAGAAGTGAGCAATCCAAATGCTTGGTTATGTCTGCCACATAGGCAGAGTCAGTGACCAAATTCAGAGGCACCTGAGAAAATTTCTGGAATGCCATAGCAACAGCCTTTAGTTCAACCAATTGGGCCGAGCCGGACACGTGGCCTTCCAGCACTTGCCATCCGGACTCATCCTTCCAGGTAACAATAGCCTTCCCTGTTTTTCCTGAGCCGTCAGTGAAGACGGTGGGTCCCTGCACTGGCACTCAACTATTATTTGGCCGTAAGGACCGACTGATTGCTTTTGCCAGCTGCAGTAACTTGTGACTGGGCAGATGATAAGCAATGTAGCAGGCATAGGGCCTGCAAGGGCTCCCTGGCATGCAGAAGCCTAAGACAGGAAATGCCAAGTCATGGTGAATGGGCTAGAAGTCCCTCTCTTCTGCCTTCAGACCCCTGCTTATCTCTCTGTAAGACTATAGGTCACTTTCCTTGAACCCTTTCTACTGGACAATTTCTCATACGCCTGTACCCTAGATAAAGAGCTGCTTTTGCCCAGCTCGGGCAGAACAGCTGTCACTGGGAACTTCACAGAGGAATCAATAAAGACGCTCCTGTGGAACCCCACAGAGACTTCGCCTCTCTCTCCCTGTGTCTGCCTGCCTAGGCACCTAGCAAGCTGAAGGGCTGCAATCACAATGAGCTGATAGTCACTAAAGAGCTGATATCACTTAAACTTGCTAAGGTGGCCTGCAGCTAAGAATTGCTTGGGAGTTTGGGCAGTCTGTCCTGACCCGGACTGCGCTACCTGGGCCGCTGCAGCCTGCTGGAGACACCCTGAAACCCAGCAAAAGGTCGCAATAAATGGAGAACAGAAGGAACTCTGGAGCAGCATTTCTTTTGAAATCCTTATTACCTTCAGATTGCTAGGACCCCCGAAGAAAAGCCTCCATTATAGCAGGCCTCTTCTGCAGGGGGCGGTCAGTCGACCCTCACAGCTGACATCTGAACGAGTGTTCGAGGAGACTGACAACAGCAGACCGCTTCCAGCAGACCCTTGACCCACACCCAGCTGAAGAAGTGTAAGTTTTAAAAGAGCTTTTATCACAGGCATCCCTGGTCCCCTTTTTGTTTATTTTTTCTTTTTGTCCTTTTGTCTGCTGGTAGGGAACGGGAAAACATGGGATCAAAACTTAGTACATTGAAAGGATCCCAGAATGAGAGGGATTTATACTTAGTAATCCTAGAAATCCTGTCTTCTAACAACTTTTCTTTCTCTAAATGTAATCTTTCAAAAACTAACCTGAAAAAATTTATAAAATGCATTTTTCTCAGTTTCCAGATACTAACACAGACATCATTACTAAAGACTTCTTTTGGGACAAAGTCGGAAACATGATATAGAACTCCAAACTAACCAAGATTTCTCTGTAACTCAGTTCTTTCCTATGTTCTACATTATAACTAAAGCCATAGAGAAAGCCAACAGAGATAGCTCACATTCCCTGCAACCTCCTGCAGCAGGGACAGACAACCTCCCTTCAAATCCTAATCGCACTGATAACAATCTTTCCCTGGAATTCTGCCCTCCGGCTCCGGGTCCCATTGGTCCCAGCTCTGCCGCTGTTCCATCCTCTGTCCCTTTCCCTGCAAACCTCTCGCCGCTTCCCCCCACCACCTCCGCACCTGCAGGGTTCCAGTGGTCCCCCCTTCCCCAGCCTGGACGCGCCAAACGCGAATACTGCAGCATCCTGTGCGTTATCTGCAAGTGCAAAAGTGCCTCTTTCCACGGAGTCAGCTCCCCCCACCCTTCTTGCTGCTTCTCCTACCCCTACCACGGCTTCCCCTCCCCCCACTGCGCCCGCCCCCACTGCAGCCACCTCTGCTGCGGCTCCCCCTACCCCTCCTCCCGTTCTCCCCACCCCTCCCGCCGCAGTCCTTCCCACCCCCGCCACCAGTCCCTCAATCCCAGCCCCCACCGCTGCTGCTGCCGCCTGCACCCTGGTGTGTATCCCTGTCCCATCCCTGCCTGCCCTAGCGGGAGGTCTCCCTGCACGCCAGCGCACCCCAGCCCCAGCACACCTCGCTGTACCCGCGGCAGCCCAGACCAATCCCACCGCCCCCTCTGCCCCGCTTCTCCCTTACCGCCACCCCCAGGCTTTCCAGCTGCCCACCCACCCTCAATGTCACCCGAACGCAGCCTCAGAGACCCCCCACGGTACCAGCCCACTTCCCCAACCCTGTGCATGCCATGGTGCTGCCATTCCAGCTCCACTGCTGGCTCCCTTGGCCAACCTCTGCCATGTGCCTCTTCGCAGCCACAAAACCCCTGCAAAATCTCGCTCCAACACGCCGTAAAAAGCATAGGGCATTGTCTGCTCGCTCTCATTCCTCCTCTAAGGACAGCAGTGACAGTGATTCTGATTCTGACACAGAGGACATTGACTCATGGGCTCTAATTAAGATAGAAGCGACCAAGGCAGGAGACTGGCAGATGGCACAAAAAATTAACACCTTCTCGGTAGATTTAAAAAAGGAAAAAAGAGGAGGGGCCACTAATAGAAAGACATGGGAACCTAACTCAAATAAGAACTCATACAATTAAGAAATATTGCCAAAGAAGATGGCAGAAGTTCACATCTTTTTAGAAATTTCCTAGAAGCTATGTTCTCAGCACATGTTTTAGTACCTCATGACATTAAAAATATTGCTCACTGCCTCCTTTCCCCAGCAGAATATATCTTATGGAAAAGGCATTGGAAAAGACAATTAAAAACATTATCAGACTCATATTCTACAAATGCTGGTAAGTCAGATTTTACGGTTGAACAGCTGGCTGGGGAAGGGGATTTACAGAAACTCTCTGACCAAGCTGATAGCTAAGGAAGCATTACAAGATGTGGCACTTGCAGCAAAAACCTCCTTACTTCTTACCTACCCCAGATGACTCTTTCCCTAGCCAACACTTTTCTAATATTCAACAAGGAGTAGATGAAAGCTTTATCAAATTTGTGGACAGAATTAAAGATACTCTGAAAAAACAGATAGAGAGCACAGCGGCAAGAAAGGGGCTGGTATGCAAGCTTGCCATGAGTAACTCAAATGAACAATGCAAAACAATTCCGAGGTCTCTGCCCTTGGATACAGAACCTACCTATTACATGCCCTGTTCTAAAAGACTTTTCTACTGTTTTCCCTCTCCGTTTTCACACTTGTTCAACAAGGTTTTCTTTCTAAGAATATTAATCAGAATATCTCAAAGGATTAAAAGATGCTTGGGTATTTCTTCCCTAAGTATTTACAAAGGAACAATTAAAAAAAATCTGTATACATGCTGGATGCAAAATGCAAATAAAAATAAGCTTGAGAGTTCTCCCAAAAAACCTTAAGAAAAAACTCCATGTATTCTGTAAAACCCAGAGTATTCATCTACAGAATACTAAAATGGGCACGTTCTAGAAGAGAAAATTTGTACAGTGATTCTGCACAGAACTATATGCTTTCAAGCTTTTTGCACTTCAGGGGCAGTGCCATTCTCTCAACTGTAATGCTCTGAGCATCTTCTGCTCACCATGGCAGCTTTCTGCTCTCCCCTGGTACAGATCACCCTCCCAGCAAAGGGAGAGTGCAGCCACCACAACTCGCAGCCCCTTCCCACGCAGCAAGAACCTGAAGGAGAGAGATGGCTTTCACCAGCTGCTGCGGGTTCTAATAGTGCCAACTCTCGGCTGCTGAAAGCCTGAATGTCTGTGTTGCAGTGTGTTAGTTTCTGAGTCAAATCTTCTGTTATCTTGTGCTATGTTCAAGCGCCCCCTGAGTTACTACAGTTAGTTTCTCCCCTGTGTTTTGCCCTCCTACACAGGCGTCCCTCAAGGAATCCCCTCCCTCCTTCCCGGATTTTTCCCTGTCTGTCAAGACAACCCAGCCCCTTCGGCCCATCCATCAGCCCAAACCCTACCCTTTGTTCCAGAAAGTTCCCTGTCCCTCACCCTAAGATCCAATCCCTATCCCAACCCTCTCTCCTCCCCTTGTTCTGATTTGTTGTAGCCCTCAAAACCACACCCTGAGAGTCGCTTATTGCTTACTATATGGTGTCCACCCTCCACTTTGAAAGATTTTAAAAGCCTGTGCAGAGGGGTGCTGGGAGTGCTTTTTACTTCTGCTTGCTTTTAGGGTGTTCATGTCTATGTACCTTTCCCCTGCCTATCCTGAAAAATTTGCTGTATTTTACACTGCAGAAGAGCCTCTTCTGCCTCCTTCGCCTGGTCCTCGTCGATCCTCCAGGGATCTTCGCTGCTAGGCAATTGGCCTAGAGGTTCTGGCTAAGGCAAAACTCTAGCCTAGCCAGTTCCCCGCTCTTGCCATTGCCTCTGGAACATCCCAGAGCTAGCCAGGGCTCTGGAGGCCAGTGACAGTGACCCATGCCCTGGCATGTCCCAGCTTCCAGAGCCGCACCTGCCAGGCCACAAGCCCCAGCCCTGGTCCCCACTGCCGGCCTCAGCGGCTCCTGGGCATCCTCACCCAGGATGCAAAGGCAGCCACAGGAGCCCCCAAGGGCGCTCTGGATCCAGGCTGCAGACACCCTAAAGCCAGCACTGAAAGGGATGTGGATGGGGACTGCAGCTGGATCTTGCAGTGCTCACCACCCCTACCTGCCCTCTGAGTGAACCCAAACCTCACCTGCTGCACCTTGAGCACATTTATGCTTCTTGCCCATCCTGGCATGTGGTGTTCCCACATCACAGAGCAGCCCTTTGCAGGGAGTGACCAGCTCCCAGCTGCTCTGCTAGCCTGGCCTTACTTTCTGTTTCCCAGCAATCAACTGAACGGATACACTCATGAGAATTGTAGCACAACGTTGGCTTCTCAGGAGCTCTTAGGCAAAAAAACTCCACTGATGACTAGTTTTTGCACAGAAGAGGAGGTGCCGACAAGCATAAGGCACAGGCAGGGCTCTGGCATAAGAATTCCTGAGCCACAGGATTGCAGGCACTGCTGTTGCAAGCTGCTTTGCTCATATTTTACAGCCAATTGTGGACAAAGGCTGCTGTTGACAGGGTAGGAAAATGTAGAGAAAGAAAGGTGTAGGAAACAAGCAAAAAACCTCAAGAGAGCAAAGGCTTAGAAATAGAGAGCTCAACAGAAGTCCTGGGGGAGATGGTTCAATGGAAAATGGCAGCAGCAGTGAGTAGAGCCCGAGGCTGCTCACTGCCACCCCAGGGGCTCCTCAGTCGCCTGCTGCTTTGTGTCTGATCCCTGCTGGGCTCTCTGTGCCCCTGCAGTAGATGCAGCCCTGCCTGGAAAAAGGGCTCCATGCTCTGGTGTTGCAGCTTGCTGCAGGCTACATTCTTAGCAGCACTGAAGGAAGAGGTGAAAGCAAGAGGCATTTTCTGTCCTGCCTGCAAACTCTTGTCCTTCAGTGCCACTGGCAGAGATCATCCCTGTGTCAGCTTGGCACTGTGCCTGCTGCATCGTGGTCCCTGTGCCTTCCATCAGCTGGAAGTCTCCTGCACATCAGCACTCGCTATCCCACATGATGAAGAGAGAGCTGTGTCAGAAAAGCAAAGCTTGCATTTTCTTGGTCTTTCTAACAGCCAGAAGAAACATGAGTCCAAAGAACTTTGTTGGTTGTTCCTGGCCTCCTTTTAGACAACTCTTTTCTGCTTTAATGCAGAAGTCTCTTTTCTCACATGGATGGAATGTGGTGGAATTGGCAGTTGCTTCAGGCTGTCAGGCAGCATGGGAGTTTTGTCTTGTCTCTGCTGAGGATTTGGTGAATTTTCCATTGGTCACTTGGTGGTGTCACCATGGGCTGAGCTCAGCGGCCGACTCTGCTGCCCGCAGGGGATGCATTGGGACGCCAAGGCCCTCAGGGCTGGAATTCGGGGGAGGGTGGGCTCGGAGCGCGCGGAGGCTGGGCCCGTCAGGAGCTGCTGCTGCTGGCGCTCGCTGTGCTCAGCCCGCTGGGCCGAGCAGCCGCGGCCATGGAGACACAGGCGGGAGCTGTGGCCGAGGCCGGCAGGCGGCCCGGGCCGGCTCGCAGCTGCGAGGACGGCGGCAGCCCGTGCCCTGAGGCCGAGGCCGTGGCGGGCGCTTTGCGGGCAGGGCTTTTCCGAGCCGGCCGCAATGTGCTGCCTCCCGTGTGGGCCCGGCTGCGGCAGAGGCAGGCAGGAGCGCGGCGGGGCCGGCAGCGGCGGGCAGAGGCCGCAGAGAGCAGCAGCCCGGCCGGGCCCGCTGCGGAGCGGCAGGGAGCTGCCGGGCAGCCCTCGGCCGTGTCTGTGCGCACAGGGCAGGAGCCGCGGCAGGAGCCGGCCATAGCGGCAGCTGGCCGTGCCCAGGGCCGCAGCCGCAGCTCTCCCCTGCCGGCCACAGCAGCAGCCGCTCGCCTCCGAGGCTCCGGTGGTTGCCGAAGATGAGGGGCCCGGCCCCCAGCGCGCCCTGGAGCCCCGCAGCGAGAGGAGCCGCCGGCGCTGCAATGGGCAGCGCAGAGGGTGCAGGTCGAGGAGGAAGAGCACATGAGGCTCGGGCTGGGGCAGCTTGGGCCTCTCGGCCTTCGCCTTGAGCCCTTTGCTTCTTTTCAATGAGCCCTGATGGCCGTCCTCGGCCAAGGGCCCCTGCAGCTCTTCCCAGGGCTGCAGGAAAAGCTGCCTCAGTCAGCGATGCACAGAATCACTGCCTTGGAAGACAGGCACCTTTGAGATGATGGAGTCCAAGCCATGCCCTAACACTTCAACTAAAGCACGGCACTGAGTGCCACATCCAGTCTTGTTTGAAAGGCTTGCAGGGATGGGGAGTCCACCAGCTCCCGGCAGGGCTCTGTCCAGGAAGAACCTAGCTAACACTGGGGCCTTCTACCCCCCAGCGCTTGGAGCTCTGCAAGTTTGTCTTTCTGCTTAGGCAAAGGCCATGGAAAAGTACTGGGAAAAGTAGTCACAAATAGATTTGCCTACAGAGTTCTAAAGAGATGTGCAAAGAATCCAGAAACCCAACAAGAAAAAAAAAAACGGGGGCAAAAGCCAAATGGCATCAGCAAAGTCTTGGGCATAAACAGCTAGCTGCAGATGGTCTTGTCAACCCTCCTTCTTTGTATTTCTGGGAAGCAGAGGAATCCTGCTTGAGCCTCTGGGGAGATGGGTTTGGGAGGTAAAAGTGACTTCTTTTTTTCTCTTTGGGGCAGCTCCTTTTCCTAATGTCAACTGAAGCTCTCTGCAGCCTGCTGCCTGTTGTGATTGTTGCAGCAAAACAATTGATGGCAGGCAGACAGAAGACACTTGACACTTGCAGAGAGTTGCCTTTGCCAGTGCCAGCTGGGAGTGGGAGTCAGAAGAAAAACTGGAGAAAGCACAACTGCATTGGAAGATTGCCTTCCTTTTCATTGGGTAAAGAAGCTCTAGATCCACCTGTCAATGGTCAGTTGTTTGTTAAGGATGGGAAGTTGTCTTTGAGGATTTTTTTCATGTGCTTTGCAAGTGGATCATGGTCTCCTTCATTGACCAACTGCAGACCAAAGTGCCTTTGCAATATGAGCCACGTGGCAGTTTTTGCCCAGCCATGCTACTTGTGGCTAGAAGAAAGCAATTGTTTGTTAAGGATGGGAAGTTGTCTTTGAGGATTTTTTTCATGTGCTTTGCAAGTGGATCATGGTCTCCTTCATTGACCAACTGCAGACCAAAGTGCCTTTGCAATATGAGCCACGTGGCAGTTTTTGCCCAGCCATGCTACTTGTGGCTAGAAGAAAGCAAGGGCAAAGGGTATTTGCAGCCAAAAGGCAGCAAAGCTTGGCTCAGCCAAAATATCCTGGGGAGATAGAGGCCTCCAGCTGTTGCTAGAAATGAGCAGAGTTCCAGCCCAATGGTTCTAAGTGCAGATCTTTTTGCCTTGCTCAACTGAAGAAGCAGAAGATGAGCAAGGAGTTCCCAAAGGCCCATGACATAAGGGGTTTTTTTGCTCATCTTGTGGAAGTTTGCAACTGAAGGTGTGTTTGCAGTTGAGCTAGTGAGAGGAAAAAACAAAGAAAGAAGAGGCTTGGGACAGGGCCATAACATTCCCCAAGAGGAATCAATGGTGTGCATTTATTTTATGGACCTCTCTCAATGCTCTCAAAAGTATTGTAGCCCTGCTTTAAATAGACTGGTATGAAGCAACTTGGAGAGACAGAGACTCAAATGGCTTCTAGGGGTTTTTTTTAAGAGTGAGGAAAAGTACGCAAAGGGTGTTGTTTTCTGACATTTGAAAAAGAGACTAGTTGAGAATGAGCAACTGCAATAAATCAAGAGTTAAAAAAGAAGACTTTTGGTATAGAAATAATTAGAAAGACAAAACCTGTGAAGATAGGAATGGATGTTTTGATACAAATGATGAAATGATAGGGAGAAAAATAGATGCCCTGAAGTACAATGCAAAGGCAGGTAGAACTGGACTTGAATGATCTCTTTTTCCATTGCTGGAGTTTCTTCCTTGTGAAGAGGAGCTAGGGTATTGCTGAAGAAAAGTGAGACAAGCAGGACGGGGCAGCGAGCCGTGCTCCACGCAGAGGCTGCCAGGGACTGCGCGAAGAGCGCCCTGCTGCAGCCGGAGCCCTCCTGGCCTGGGGCCCGGCAGCAAAGGGGCAGGGCAGCCATCTCCTCCTCGTCCTGACCCTGCCACTGCTTCCTGCTGCTGCTGCTGCTGCTGAGGGAAAGAGAAGCAAAGGCCGTCAGTGGAGAACACCAGGCCAGCACTGCCGCAGCCTGTCCTGCCCTGCCCAGCCTTCAGTGCCCTGCCAGAGGCATGTGGCATCGTGGGCAAGGAGCAGCAGCTGGCATGTGCCTGTGGCTCGGAGGCTCCTGAGAGCTGGCATGTAACTGGGAAAAGCTGCCCCAGGCCTGGCCCTGGCCTCTCCAAGCTGTGGCAGCAGTGCAGACTGTCTCTGCACAACCACCTGCAGTGCCCACAGTCCACTTGGTTCCCTTGCCTGCCCAGGGGACGCCCTCCCTCCCTCAGGGTGCCACAGCTCCATGGCTCCACTTGGGGGAAGAAGTGAGCACAGCTTGGCCAGACGAAGAGGTCACCTTTTGTTCCCAAAGTCAGGTGGTGAGAGGTCAATACTTGGATGTGGCCGGATGGGGCGGGGTCAGGCTCTTGCTTGGGATCAAGGGCACTCTTGACTGCTTGTTCCTTGTCATAGCCTCTGTACACGCTTGCAAGCGTGTCAGCAGCTGCCAGCGGGTGTCCCTGCACTGCCACCAGCACCATTTTTGGGGAGCTGGCTGTCACTCCAAGCAGCCCCACACCCACATGCCCGGAAGACTGCAGCTGACCAAGAATCTACTGAGTCAGCTTGACAGAGCTGTCAGTTCTGAGAAGGATGTTGGCGCTGTAGACATCTTGGTGGATCAGGAGGTTTGAGTGCAGAAAATGTAGTCCTCGCAGGCCCAGCGAGAGAAAACAGAAAGAGGAGGGCAAGAAATTGATGAAGCGAGTTCATCACACAAGAAAGGAAAGAAAGACTCTGAAAGATTGCCTCTCCAGGGCAATGGGCAGTAATGGCAGAACACGGTGCCATTGAGAGGAAGAGCTGGCTCAGCCACTGCCAATATCTTCCAGTTCAGTGAATTTCATGTTGGCATTTTCCTGCTTGACTATTTTCCCGGAGGCAAACAAAATGCAAGATGCCTACTTGAAAGCAGAGATCCCAGCTTGCAGGAGATAGAAAAGGCAGCCCCACTCGCTGGGGCTCTGAGCCCTCTGTGATCAGCTGGGGAACAACAAGCACAAGAACAACAGGACAGGCAGGCCTGCAGCTTTCTTTTCCACCAGATTTCCAGAAGAAGACCAAGCGCATCTACACCACCACTGGATCTTCAGAGGAAGACTCCAGCCTTCTCCAGGATCACTGCTTGAAAAGAAGCACATCTGCCACTCCAAGAAAGCTCCAGCCACCATGTATCTTTGGACTGCTCCCAACACCTCAACCAACAGAGTGGCAGGGCATATGCTGACTCTGTCAGTAGCTTGTTTTCCTACTAGTGCATTTGTATTTTAATTTTCCTAATAAAGAACTACTATTCCTGCTCGCATGTCTTGGCCTGACAGCCCCTTAATTTCAAACTGATAATTCAGAGAGAGGGAGTTTGCATTTTCCATTTCAAGGGAGGCTGCTTCCTTCCTTAGCAGACACCTGTCTTTTCAAACCAAAAGACAAGGCCATGACATTCCACAAGAGGAATCACTGGTGTAGATCTCATGGACCTCTCCCAGTCCTATTAAAGTATTGAAATCCTGGTTTAGAATAGACAGGGATGAAACAACTTTGAGAGACAGAGACTAAAATGGCTTGTGATTGATTTTTTCTTTAGGAATGGGGAAAAGTACCCAAAAGGTGTTGTTTTCTAACGTTTTAAAATATACTACATCAAAATGAAAAACGGCAATAAAAAGAGTTGTACAAAGAAGTGCTTTTGACTTAGAAACACAGAAAAGTGGAGATATGAATGACATTTTCCTAAAAATATGAAATTACAAACCAATATATACAGTGAACTACAATACAAAGGTAGGGAAGAGTGTACTTTATTTAGATCTTCTTGTACTGCTGGAGTATTTTCTTCTGAGGAGAAGCTAATATTTCAATGAGGAACTGTCTCATATCTGATAATTAAATGTCCTTATTTCTTCTAGTGCGTGGTAACACATCCTGGCTGAAAGGAGCTACTGAAGGCAAAGAACTGGTTCTGCGTGGTCTGAAACTAAAGGATGGTTCCATTGCTGACACAAAACCTGTTCTTTGTGGCATCGCAGCGGAGGCAATGTTGGTATCAGATGCGCTGTAGGGTCTGGCCGGTAGCACAACGGGAGGTACGTTGGTGTCAGACACAGTATGGACTCTGTGTCCAGGCACTCTCCGCTGTGCTGGAGTTAACAAAAGGATAAAAACAAATCAAGAGAGAATCTATGTTTGCTGTCAAATGCTGCCTACAAGGGCACGTCTGTGAAGTACTTAGAAATGTTTGCTCCTTAAATGCTTCTTTGAAACACATGGCACCTGATGATGAGATAGAAATATTTAATGGCCAAAGGACATTAGCACAAGTATCCTGCCCCATAAATTGGAGGTATAGCACTTTAAGTCAAGTGCTACAAGTACTCACTTCAAGACATCTTTTACCTCTCATCATATTCACTCCAAAGCTGTGTTTTTTATTCAAGGAAACAAACTTATTCTGCATGTTAGTGGTTTATAAGAGAAAGAAAAGAAAAAGCCCTTGGCTCTTAAAAAGAAAGCAAGAAAGCAAGCAAGAAAGCAAGAAGGCAAGAAAGCAAGAAAGCAATAAAATAAGTTAGAAAAGAAAAAAATTCAAAAAGAAGACTTACCAGCAGGAGCAGAAGTAGCAGGTGTACGGGGTGCTCTGGGTCCAAAGCTCACCTGAAATCTATCTGTTCAGAGAGAATAAATTTACTTCAGAGAAGGTAAATTTTTAAAAGCAAGGAAATGCACAGAACTGAAATGGTTGTGTTTGCAAGAGAAGATGATTAAAAAACGTTAATGGTCTAGAACATAATGAGAGGAAGAAGCATTTGGCAAAAAAAAGAAGAGAAAATAAGAAAAGAAATTTAAAAAGTCAAAAAACCACCCACCCACCACCCTCTGCAAAAGCAAAAAAATCGTAACAAGCAAACAACTGAAAAAAAAAACCCCAACCAAAAATAGGCAAGCAATTGGGCACCAATAGGAGGAAGCACGGTAGTAATTTTAATCCCTGTGTTAGCTTTCACCACCCCTTTCTCTTCTGAGAAATGTCTCAGAATATTTCTGTTAGCAAGAGTTTTAATGCTCCATTATGTTTCCAATTAAGGATTGTTGTATTTGCCTGCAGAAGCTGTGCAGCATGAAGGGAGATGCGGGCTAGGAAGCCACAGCCCAGGGACTACAAGTGTTTGACAAGCAGACTTAGCATCATGAGCTTGTGCTGGTGCAGGAGGTGTACGAGCAGCTTGGGCTGAAAGAGGAAACTGAAAAGAGGCTGTTCAGAGAAAATAAAATTACTTCGGAGGAGGTAGATTTTTAAAAGCAAGGAAATGTACAGAATTGAAATGGTTATCGTTGCAAGAAATAGCTCTTTCAAAATGTCTGCAATAGTGTTATTGCTCCATAATGTTTGCAATCAAGTAATGTTGTATTTGTCTGCAGAAGTTGTGCAGCATGAAGGAAGATGCTGGCAAAGAACCTACATCCAAATGACTATAATTTCTGACACGCAGACTTACCACCAGGATCAGGAGTACAAGGTGAAATGGGTCCTTGGGGTACGAAGACAAGCTGAAATGATTCTGTGTAGAGCAAGTAAATGTACTTCAGGGAAGGTGAATTTTAAAAATATGGACATGCATGGAACTGAAATGGTTATGTTTGCAAGGGCAGGCTATTACAATGATTTATCACATCAAGAAAATAAATGCCTTCAGTAAAAAAAAAAAAAAGTTGAAAGCGGAGATAATTTTAAAAAAGAAAAAAATTAAAACCCAACACCAAAGCACCCAGCGGAACCACTCCCCAAAACCAAAGAACCCAACCAATCAACCAAATCCAAACTGGTCGAGAGCCAAAAGGAAAATGACACAAGTAATTTTCATCCCTGTGTTAGGTTTCACCATCCCCATTCTCTCCTTTAAAAAATCTCACATTTCTGTTAGCACTCATTTTACTGCTCCATTGTGTTTAAAATCAAGTATTGTTGTATTTATCTACAGGATCTGTTGAGCATGAAGGGAGATGCTGCCTAGAAAGCCACATCCAAGAAACTATCATTTCTTGAAAAGCAGACTTACCATCAGGAGAAGTAGGAGCAGCAGGTGTACTGGCTACTTGGGATGAAATTGGAGGCTGAAAATTACCTGTTGTGTAAAAAAACCAGGAAATAGTCAGAACTGAAATGCTTATGGTTGAAAGGCTGTTACAAAAATGTTAATGATTTCTAACAGAAAGAAAGGAAGAAGGATTTGGTTCAAAAAATGCAGTTCAAAAGAGTCATGAAAGAAAAAAGTCAAAAATAAAACACCACCCATCCACAAAGGCCACTTTGAAAAACCAAAAAGAATCCAACCAACCAAGCAGCTAAACCCAGACTAATAAAAAAATTATCTAGGCATATAAAGGACCCATAGGGGAAAAAAAAATCCTCCAGCGTTACTTTTAATCCCTGGGTTCGCCTCCAACATCACCTTTCTCATCTTTAAAAAGTATTACACCATTTCTGTTTGCATTAGGTTTAACGCTCCATTGTGTTTATAATTAAGTGTTGCAGGATTGGCCTGCAGAAGCTGTGCAGCATGAAGGGAGATGCTGGCTAGGAACTCACATCCCAGTGACTAAAATTGCTTGAAAAAGTGACTTAAAATAAGGAGCAGGAGCAGGACAAACAGGAGGTGTACGAGCTGCTTGGGGTGGAACACGAGGCTGAATATTATCTCTTGAGGAAAAATAGGATTTACAAACAAAGAAATGCACCGATTGGAAATGGTTATGGTTGAAACAAAGAGCCTATTGCAGAATATGATATATTCATAAGAGAAATAAAGGAAAACCAATTTTGCTATCTAACAAAAAACCAAAAACCAGAACGAAAGAAGCATGCAATTAAAAGAATTAATAAAAAAAATGAAAATGCAAACACCCACACATCCACCTCAACCACTCCCCATGGATGTGGGCTCTGAACCCACATCCAAATGACAATAATTTTTTCACCAGCAGACTTATAATCAATAGCAGAAGCAAGACCATTAGGTGAAATGGGTCCTTGGGAACACTGTGAGGAGTCTGTCCAGAGAAAGTGAATTTACTTCAGAGATGGTAAATTTGAAAAAGCAAGGAGATGTATGGAATGGAAATGGTTCTAGTTGCAAGGAAAGGCAATGTAGGTTCCAACCACAGTAAAAGTTCGGTAGGATGACACACCGGCAAATACGTTGCTTCCAGACGCAGTATAGTATCTGCTGGGTGAGTGGCCTTCAGACGCAGTATAGTATCTGCTGGGTGATGTACTGAAGGCTGAGCCGCTTCCAGACCCAGAATAGGTTCTGCCGGGTGTCATACTAAGGAGGCCTGAGTCGGTTCCAGATAAAGTATAGGATCTGCTGGGTGACGAAGTGAAGACAGAGTCGCTCCCAGACACAGTATAGGTTCTGTCGGGTGTCATGCTACTGTAGCCTGAGTCGGTTTCCGACAGAGTATATGTTCTGAACCTTGGACGTCCCCAGAATGCTGGAATAAATAAAAAAAAAGAATATAAACAAATCAGGAGAGAATCTAGGTTTGCTGTTAAATAGCTCTGACAAGAGTAAGTATTTGAAGTACTTCCAACTGTTTGCTCCTTGTCTTAATTGCTTATTTGAAACACATGGCATATAAATATTCTATATTTATCCTTAATAGACAAAGGACATTAGCACAAGTATCTTGCCCTAGGAAGTATTGTAATCAGATGTTGTTTGAAGTTCCACATATTCTCACAGACGTATTTTACCCCTCGTCCTTATAATTTCTAGGGTGTGTTTTTTAATCAAGGAAACAAACTTCTTCTACAGTCGGACAAAAATTTTAATCCCTGTGTTAGTTACACCACGGCTTTCATGTCTGAAGAATGTCTCAGAAGATTTCTCTTTGCGCTAGGTGAATTGCTCCACTATCGTTACACTAAAGTGTTGCTGTATTTGCCTACAGAAGCTGTGCGGCATGAAGGGAGATGCTGGCTAGGAGCCCACATCCCAGTGACTACAGTGACTGCTCTCTTGAAGAAGAGACTTACCAGCAGGACCAGGACCAGGGCCAGGAGCAGGAGCAGGAGCAGGAACTGGAGCAGGAGCTGGAGGTCTAGGAGCTGCTAGGGGTGAAACATGAATCTTAATATTATCTTTTGCGTAAAAGTAAGATTTAAGGACCAAGGCAATGCACAGATTGGATATGGTTATGGTTGAAATGAACGGTGATTAAAAATATGAATGGTTTTGAACAGAAATAATGCAAAAAGAATTTTGTTATTTAAAACAAAGTATTTAAACGAAGCAATGAAAGGAAAAAATACAAATTCAAACACCCACCCACCTCCCTCAACCACTACGCAAAACCAACAAAGTCCACAAACCAAAAACCACAAACCAACAAAGTCCACAAACTAAAATCCAAACAAACCCACAAGGACATAGACACCAATGGAAAATCTTTCCAATAATAATTTTAAACCCTGTGTTAGCTTCCATCGTCCCCTTCCTCTTCTCTAAAAAGTATCATAATATTTCTGTTTGCACTAGTTGTATTGCTCCATTATGTTTACAATGAAGCATCGCTGTATTTGCCTACAGAAGCTGTGCGGCATGAAGGGAGATGCTGGCTAGGAGCCCACATCCCAGTGACTACAGTGACTGCTCTCTTGAAGAAGAGACTTACCAGCAGGACCAGGTCCTGGAGCAGGAGCAGGAGCAGGAACTGGAGCAGGAGCTGGAGGTCTAGGAGCTGCTAGGGGTGAAACATGAATGTTAATATTATCTTTTGAGTAAAAGTAAGATTTAAGGACCAAGGCAATGCACAGATTGGATATGGTTATGGTTGAAATGAACGGTGATTAAAAATATGAATGGTTTTGAACAGAAATAATGCAAAAAGAATTTTGTTATTTAAAAAAAGTATTTAAACGAAGCAATGAAAGGAAAAAATACAAATTCAAACACCCACCCACCTCCCTCAACCACTACCCAAAACCAACAAAGTCCACAAACCAAGCATCCAAACACAAACTAAAATCCAAACAAACCCACAAGGACATAGACACCAATGGAAAATCTTTCCAATAATAATTTTAAACCCTGTGTTAGCTTCCACCGTCCCCTTCCTCTTCTCTAAAAAGTATCATAATATTTCTGTTTGCACTAGTTGTATTGCTCCATTATGTTTACAATGAAGCATCGCTGTATTTGCCTACAGAAGCTGTGCGGCATGAAGGGAGATGCTGGCTAGGAGCCCACATCCCAGTGACTACAGTGACTGCTCTCTTGAAGAAGAGACTTACCAGCAGGACCAGGTCCTGGAGCAGGAGCAGGAGCAGGAGCAGGAACTGGAGCAGGAGCTGGAGGTCTAGGAGCTGCTAGGGGTGAAACATGAATCTTAATATTATCTTTTGAGTAAAAGTAAGATTTAAGGACCAAGGCAATGCACAGATTGGATATGGTTATGGTTGAAATGAACGGTGATTAAAAATATGAATGGTTTTGAACAGAAATAATGCAAAAAGAATTTTGTTATTTAAAACAAAGTATTTAAACGAAGCAATGAAAGGAAAAAATACAAATTCAAACACCCACCCACCTCCCTCAACCACTACGCAAAACCAACAAAGTCCACAAACCAAGCATCCAAACACAAACTAAAATCCAAACAAACCCACAAGGACATAGACACCAATGGAAAATCTTTCCAATAATAATTTTAAACCCTGTGTTAGCTTCCACCGTCCCCTTCCTCTTCTCTAAAAAGTATCATAATATTTCTGTTTGCACTAGTTGTATTGCTCCATTATGTTTACAATGAAGCATCGCTGTATTGGCCTACAGAAGCTGTGCAGCTTGAAGAGAGATGCTGGCTTGGAATCCACATCCCAGTGACTAGAATTGCCTGAAAAAAAAAACTTACCTGCAGGAGCTGGTGCAGGAGCAGGAGCAGGAGCTGGTGCAGGTGCAGGAGCAGGAGCTGGTGCAGGTGCAGGAGCAGCACCAGCAGCAGCACCAGCACCAGGACCAGGATGAGCAGGAGGTGTACGGGCTGCTTGGAGTGGAACACGAGGCTGAATATAATCTTTTGAGGACAAAGGGCATTTTACAAACTAAGGAAATGCACCGATTGGAAATGGTTATGGTTGAAAGGAAAGGCTATTCCAGAATATGAATGGTTTGTAAGAGAAATAAAGGAAAACCAATTTTGCTATTGAAAAAAAGATAAAAGAAAGCATGCAATAAAAGTAGTAATGAAAGGAAAAAAATCAAAATGCAAACACCCACCCACCCACCTCAACTACTCCCCATGGATGTGGGCTCTCAACCCACATCCAAATGGCTATAATTTTTTCACAAGCAGACTTACCAACAACAGCAGGAATAGCATCATGAGGTGTACTGGCTCCTTGGGGAGGCCCTATGGAGTCTGTTCAGAGAAAGTGAATTTACTTCAGAGATGGTAAATTTGAAAAAGCAAGGAGATGTATGGAATGGAAATGGTTCTAGTTGCAAGGAAAGGCAATGTAGGTTCCAACCACAGTAAAAGTTCGGTAGGATGACACACCGGCAAATACGTTGCTTCCAGACGCAGTATAGTATCTGCTGGGTGAGTCGCCTTCAGACGCAGTATAGTATCTGCTGGGTGATGTACTGAAGGCTGAGCCGCTTCCAGATACAGAATAGGTTCTGCCGGGTGTCATACTAAGGAGGCCTGAGTCGGTTCCAGATAAAGTATAGGATCTGCTGGGTGACGAAGTGAAGACAGAGTCGCTCCCAGACACAGTATAGGTTCTGTCGGGTGTCATGCTACTGTAGCCTGAGTCGGTTTCCGACAGAGTATATGTTCTGAACCTTGGACGTCCCCAGAATGCTGGAATAAATAAAAAAAAAAGAATATAAACAAATCAGGAGAGAATCTAGGTTTGCTGTTAAATAGCTCTGACAAGAGTAAGTATTTGAAGTACTTCCAACTGTTTGCTCCTTGTCTTAATTGCTTATTTGAAACACATGGCATATAAATATTCTATATTTATCCTTAATAGACAAAGGACATTAGCACAAGTATCTTGCCCTAGGAAGTATTGTAATCAGATGTTGTTTGAAGTTCCACATATTCTCACAGACGTATTTTACCCCTCGTCCTTATAATTTCTAGGGTGTGTTTTTTAATCAAGGAAACAAACTTCTTCTACAGTCGGACAAAAATTTTAATCCCTGTGTTAGTTACACCACGGCTTTCATGTCTGAAGAATGTCTCAGAAGATTTCTCTTTGCGCTAGGTGAATTGCTCCACTATCGTTACACTAAAGTGTTGCTGTATTGGCCTACAGAAGCTGTGCGGCATGAAGGGAGATGCTGGCTAGGAGCCCACATCCCAGTGACTACAGTGACTGCTCTCTTGAAGAAGAGACTTACCAGCAGGACCAGGACCAGGGCCAGGAGCAGGAGCAGGAGCAGGAACTGGAGCAGGAGCTGGAGGTCTAGGAGCTGCTAGGGGTGAAACATGAATCTTAATATTATCTTTTGCGTAAAAGTAAGATTTAAGGACCAAGGCAATGCACAGATTGGATATGGTTATGGTTGAAATGAACGGTGATTAAAAATATGAATGGTTTTGAACAGAAATAATGCAAAAAGAATTTTGTTATTTAAAACAAAGTATTTAAACGAAGCAATGAAAGGAAAAAATACAAATTCAAACACCCACCCACCTCCCTCAACCACTACGCAAAACCAACAAAGTCCACAAACCAAGCATCCAAACACAAACTAAAATCCAAACAAACCCACAAGGACATAGACACCAATGGAAAATCTTTCCAATAATAATTTTAAACCCTGTGTTAGCTTCCATCGTCCCCTTCCTCTTCTCTAAAAAGTATCATAATATTTCTGTTTGCACTAGTTGTATTGCTCCATTATGTTTACAATGAAGCATCGCTGTATTTGCCTACAGAAGCTGTGCGGCATGAAGGGAGATGCTGGCTAGGAGCCCACATCCCAGTGACTACAGTGACTGCTCTCTTGAAGAAGAGACTTACCAGCAGGACCAGGTCCTGGAGCAGGAGCAGGAGCAGGAACTGGAGCAGGAGCTGGAGGTCTAGGAGCTGCTAGGGGTGAAACATGAATCTTAATATTATCTTTTGAGTAAAAGTAAGATTTAAGGACCAAGGCAATGCACAGATTGGATATGGTTATGGTTGAAATGAACGGTGATTAAAAATATGAATGGTTTTGAACAGAAATAATGCAAAAAGAATTTTGTTATTTAAAACAAAGTATTTAAACGAAGCAATGAAAGGAAAAAATACAAATTCAAACACCCACCCACCTCCCTCAACCACTACGCAAAACCAACAAAGTCCACAAACCAAGCATCCAAACACAAACTAAAATCCAAACAAACCCACAAGGACATAGACACCAATGGAAAATCTTTCCAATAATAATTTTAAACCCTGTGTTAGCTTCCACCGTCCCCTTCCTCTTCTCTAAAAAGTATCATAATATTTCTGTTTGCACTAGTTGTATTGCTCCATTATGTTTACAATGAAGCATCGCTGTATTGGCCTACAGAAGCTGTGCAGCTTGAAGAGAGATGCTGGCTTGGAATCCACATCCCAGTGACTAGAATTGCCTGAAAAAAAAAACTTACCTGCAGGAGCTGGTGCAGGAGCAGGAGCAGGAGCTGGTGCAGGTGCAGGAGCAGCACCAGCAGCAGCACCAGCACCAGGACCAGGATGAGCAGGAGGTGTACGGGCTGCTTGGAGTGGAACACGAGGCTGAATATAATCTTTTGAGGACAAAGGGCATTTTACAAACTAAGGAAATGCACCGATTGGAAATGGTTATGGTTGAAAGGAAAGGCTATTCCAGAATATGAATGGTTTGTAAGAGAAATAAAGGAAAACCAATTTTGCTATTGAAAAAAAGATAAAAGAAAGCATGCAATAAAAGTAGTAATGAAAGGAAAAAAATCAAAATGCAAACACCCACCCACCCACCTCAACTACTCCCCATGGATGTGGGCTCTCAACCCACATCCAAATGGCTAT
Source organism: Molothrus aeneus (assembly GCF_037042795.1). Lineage (NCBI taxonomy): Eukaryota > Metazoa > Chordata > Aves > Passeriformes > Icteridae > Molothrus > Molothrus aeneus. Next base: position 74,359,452 of record NC_089680.1, read on the forward strand.
AATTTTTTCACAAGCAGACTTACCAACAACAGCAGGAATAGCATCATGAGGTGTACTGGCTCCTTGGGGAGGCCCTATGGAGTCTGTTCAGAGAAAGTGAATTTACTTCAGAGATGGTAAATTTGAAAAAGCAAGGAGATGTATGGAATGGAAATGGTTCTAGTTGCAAGGAAAGGCAATGTAGGTTCCAACCACAGTAAAAGTTCGGTAGGATGACACACCGGCAAATACGTTGCTTCCAGACGCAGTATAGTATCTGCTGGGTGAGTCGCCTTCAGACGCAGTATAGTATCTGCTGGGTGATGTACTGAAGGCTGAGCCGCTTCCAGATACAGAATAGGTTCTGCCGGGTGTCATACTAAGGAGGCCTGAGTCGGTTCCAGATAAAGTATAGGATCTGCTGGGTGACGAAGTGAAGACAGAGTCGCTCCCAGACACAGTATAGGTTCTGTCGGGTGTCATGCTACTGTAGCCTGAGTCGGTTTCCGACAGAGTATATGTTCTGAACCTTGGACGTCCCCAGAATGCTGGAATAAATAAAAAAAAAAGAATATAAACAAATCAGGAGAGAATCTAGGTTTGCTGTTAAATAGCTCTGACAAGAGTAAGTATTTGAAGTACTTCCAACTGTTTGCTCCTTGTCTTAATTGCTTATTTGAAACACATGGCATATAAATATTCTATATTTATCCTTAATAGACAAAGGACATTAGCACAAGTATCTTGCCCTAGGAAGTATTGTAATCAGATGTTGTTTGAAGTTCCACATATTCTCACAGACGTATTTTACCCCTCGTCCTTATAATTTCTAGGGTGTGTTTTTTAATCAAGGAAACAAACTTCTTCTACAGTCGGACAAAAATTTTAATCCCTGTGTTAGTTACACCACGGCTTTCATGTCTGAAGAATGTCTCAGAAGATTTCTCTTTGCGCTAGGTGAATTGCTCCACTATCGTTACACTAAAGTGTTGCTGTATTGGCCTACAGAAGCTGTGCGGCATGAAGGGAGATGCTGGCTAGGAGCCCACATCCCAGTGACTACAGTGACTGCTCTCTTGAAGAAGAGACTTACCAGCAGGACCAGGACCAGGGCCAGGAGCAGGAGCAGGAGCAGGAACTGGAGCAGGAGCTGGAGGTCTAGGAGCTGCTAGGGGTGAAACATGAATCTTAATATTATCTTTTGCGTAAAAGTAAGATTTAAGGACCAAGGCAATGCACAGATTGGATATGGTTATGGTTGAAATGAACGGTGATTAAAAATATGAATGGTTTTGAACAGAAATAATGCAAAAAGAATTTTGTTATTTAAAACAAAGTATTTAAACGAAGCAATGAAAGGAAAAAATACAAATTCAAACACCCACCCACCTCCCTCAACCACTACGCAAAACCAACAAAGTCCACAAACCAAGCATCCAAACACAAACTAAAATCCAAACAAACCCACAAGGACATAGACACCAATGGAAAATCTTTCCAATAATAATTTTAAACCCTGTGTTAGCTTCCATCGTCCCCTTCCTCTTCTCTAAAAAGTATCATAATATTTCTGTTTGCAGTAGTTGTATTGCTCCATTATGTTTACAATGAAGCATCGCTGTATTGGCCTACAGAAGCTGTGCAGCTTGAAGAGAGATGCTGGCTTGGAATCCACATCCCAGTGACTAGAATTGCCTGAAAAAAAAACTTACCTGCAGGAGCTGGTGCAGGAGCAGGAGCAGGAGCTGGTGCAGGAGCAGGAGCAGCACCAACAGCAGCACCAGCACCAGGACCAGGATGAGCAGGAGGTGTACGAGCTGCTTGGGGTGGAACACGAGGCTGAATATAATCTTTTGAGGACAAAGGGCATTTTACAAACTAAGGAAATGCACCGATTGGAAATGGTTATGGTTGAAAGGAAAGGCTATTCCAGAATATGAATGGTTTGTAAGAGAAATAAAGGAAAACCAATTTTGCTATTGAAAAAAAGATAAAAGAAAGCATGCAATAAAAGTAGTAATGAAAGGAAAAAAATCAAAATGCAAACACCCACCCACCCACCTCAACTACTCCCCATGGAGGTGGGCTCTCAACCCACATCCAAATGGCTATAATTTTTTCACAAGCAGACTTACCAACAACAGCAGGAATAGCATCATGAGGTGTACTGGCTCCTTGGGGAGGCCCTATGGAGTCTGTTCAGAGAAAGTGAATTTACTTCAGAGATGGTAAATTTGAAAAAGCAAGGAGATGTATGGAATGGAAATGGTTCTAGTTGCAAGGAAAGGCAATGTAGGTTCCAACCACAGTAAAAGTTCGGTAGGATGACACACCGGCAAATACGTTGCTTCCAGACGCAGTATAGTATCTGCTGGGTGAGTGGCCTTCAGACGCAGTATAGTATCTGCTGGGTGACGTACTGAAGGCTGAGCCGCTTCCAGACCCAGAATAGGTTCTGCCGGGTGTCATACTAAGGAGGCCTGAGTCGGTTCCAGATAAAGTATAGGATCTGCTGGGTGACGAAGTGAAGACAGAGTCGCTCCCAGACACAGTATAGGTTCTGTCGGGTGTCATGCTACTGTAGCCTGAGTCGGTTTCCGACAGAGTATATGTTCTGAACCTTGGACGTCCCCAGAATGCTGGAATAAATTAAAAAAAAAGAATATAAACAAATCAGGAGAGAATCTAGGTTTGCTGTTAAATAGCTCTGACAAGAGTAAGTATTTGAAGTACTTCCAACTGTTTGCTCCTTGTCTTAATTGCTTATTTGAAACACATGGCATATAAATATTCTATATTTATCCTTAATAGACAAAGGACATTAGCACAAGTATCTTGCCCTAGGAAGTATTGTAATCAGATGTTGTTTGAAGTTCCACATATTCTCACAGACGTATTTTACCCCTCGTCCTTATAATTTCTAGGGTGTGTTTTTTAATCAAGGAAACAAACTTCTTCTACAGTCGGACAAAAATTTTAATCCCTGTGTTAGTTACACCACGGCTTTCATGTCTGAAGAATGTCTCAGAAGATTTCTCTTTGCGCTAGGTGAATTGCTCCACTATCGTTACACTAAAGTGTTGCTGTATTTGCCTACAGAAGCTGTGCGGCATGAAGGGAGATGCTGGCTAGGAGCCCACATCCCAGTGACTACAGTGACTGCTCTCTTGAAGAAGAGACTTACCAGCAGGACCAGGACCAGGGCCAGGAGCAGGAGCAGGAGCAGGAACTGGAGCAGGAGCTGGAGGTCTAGGAGCTGCTAGGGGTGAAACATGAATCTTAATATTATCTTTTGCGTAAAAGTAAGATTTAAGGACCAAGGCAATGCACAGATTGGATATGGTTATGGTTGAAATGAATGGTGATTAAAAATATGAATGGTTTTGAACAGAAATAATGCAAAAAGAATTTTGTTATTTAAAACAAAGTATTTAAACGAAGCAATGAAAGGAAAAAATACAAATTCAAACACCCACCCACCTCCCTCAACCACTACGCAAAACCAACAAAGTCCACAAACCAAGCATCCAAACACAAACTAAAATCCAAACAAACCCACAAGGACATAGACACCAATGGAAAATCTTTCCAATAATAATTTTAAACCCTGTGTTAGCTTCCACCGTCCCCTTCCTCTTCTCTAAAAAGTATCATAATATTTCTGTTTGCACTAGTTGTATTGCTCCATTATGTTTACAATGAAGCATCGCTGTATTGGCCTACAGAAGCTGTGCAGCTTGAAGAGAGATGCTGGCTTGGAATCCACATCCCAGTGACTAGAATTGCCTGAAAAAAAAAACTTACCTGCAGGAGCTGGTGCAGGAGCAGGAGCAGGAGCTGGTGCAGGAGCAGGAGCAGCACCAGCAGCAGCACCAGCACCAGGACCAGGATGAGCAGGAGGTGTACGAGCTGCTTGGGGTGGAACACGAGGCTGAATATAATCTTTTGAGGACAAAGGGCATTTTACAAACTAAGGAAATGCACCGATTGGAAATGGTTATGGTTGAAAGGAAAGGCTATTCCAGAATATGAATGGTTTGTAAGAGAAATAAAGGAAAACCAATTTTGCTATTGAAAAAAAGATAAAAGAAAGCATGCAATAAAAGTAGTAATGAAAGGAAAAAAATCAAAATGCAAACACCCACCCACCCACCTCAACTACTCCCCATGGATGTGGGCTCTCAACCCACATCCAAATGGCTATAATTTTTTCACAAGCAGACTTACCAACAACAGCAGGAATAGCATCATGAGGTGTACTGGCTCCTTGGGGAGGCCCTATGGAGTCTGTTCAGAGAAAGTGAATTTACTTCAGAGATGGTAAATTTGAAAAAGCAAGGAGATGTATGGAATGGAAATGGTTCTAGTTGCAAGGAAAGGCAATGTAGGTTCCAACCACAGTAAAAGTTCGGTAGGATGACACACCGGCAAATACGTTGCTTCCAGACGCAGTATAGTATCTGCTGGGTGAGTGGCCTTCAGACGCAGTATAGTATCTGCTGGGTGATGTACTGAAGGCTGAGCCGCTTCCAGACACAGAATAGGTTCTGCCGGGTGTCATACTAAGGAGGCCTGAGTCGGTTCCAGATAAAGTATAGGATCTGCTGGGTGACGAAGTGAAGACAGAGTCGCTCCCAGACACAGTATAGGTTCTGTCGGGTGTCATGCTACTGTAGCCTGAGTCGGTTTCCGACAGAGTATATGTTCTGAACCTTGGACGTCCCCAGAATGCTGGAATAAATAAAAAAAAAAGAATATAAACAAATCAGGAGAGAATCTAGGTTTGCTGTTAAATAGCTCTGACAAGAGTAAGTATTTGAAGTACTTCCAACTGTTTGCTCCTTGTCTTAATTGCTTATTTGAAACACATGGCATATAAATATTCTATATTTATCCTTAATAGACAAAGGACATTAGCACAAGTATCTTGCCCTAGGAAGTATTGTAATCAGATGTTGTTTGAAGTTCCACATATTCTCACAGACGTATTTTACCCCTCGTCCTTATAATTTCTAGGGTGTGTTTTTTAATCAAGGAAACAAACTTCTTCTACAGTCGGACAAAAATTTTAATCCCTGTGTTAGTTACACCACGGCTTTCATGTCTGAAGAATGTCTCAGAAGATTTCTCTTTGCGCTAGGTGAATTGCTCCACTATCGTTACACTAAAGTGTTGCTGTATTGGCCTACAGAAGCTGTGCGGCATGAAGGGAGATGCTGGCTAGGAGCCCACATCCCAGTGACTACAGTGACTGCTCTCTTGAAGAAGATACTTACCAGCAGGACCAGGACCAGGGCCAGGAGCAGGAGCAGGAGCAGGAACTGGAGCAGGAGCTGGAGGTCTAGGAGCTGCTAGGGGTGAAACATGAATCTTAATATTATCTTTTGCGTAAAAGTAAGATTTAAGGACCAAGGCAATGCACAGATTGGATATGGTTATGGTTGAAATGAACGGTGATTAAAAATATGAATGGTTTTGAACAGAAATAATGCAAAAAGAATTTTGTTATTTAAAACAAAGTATTTAAACGAAGCAATGAAAGGAAAAAATACAAATTCAAACACCCACCCACCTCCCTCAACCACTACGCAAAACCAACAAAGTCCACAAACCAAGCATCCAAACACAAACTAAAATCCAAACAAACCCACAAGGACATAGACACCAATGGAAAATCTTTCCAATAATAATTTTAAACCCTGTGTTAGCTTCCATCGTCCCCTTCCTCTTCTCTAAAAAGTATCATAATATTTCTGTTTGCACTAGTTGTATTGCTCCATTATGTTTACAATGAAGCATCGCTGTATTGGCCTACAGAAGCTGTGCAGCTTGAAGAGAGATGCTGGCTTGGAATCCACATCCCAGTGACTAGAATTGCCTGAAAAAAAAACTTACCTGCAGGAGCTGGTGCAGGAGCAGGAGCAGGAGCTGGTGCAGGAGCAGGAGCAGCACCAACAGCAGCACCAGCACCAGGACCAGGATGAGCAGGAGGTGTACGAGCTGCTTGGGGTGGAACACGAGGCTGAATATAATCTTTTGAGGACAAAGGGCATTTTACAAACTAAGGAAATGCACCGATTGGAAATGGTTATGGTTGAAAGGAAAGGCTATTCCAGAATATGAATGGTTTGTAAGAGAAATAAAGGAAAACCAATTTTGCTATTGAAAAAAAGATAAAAGAAAGCATGCAATAAAAGTAGTAATGAAAGGAAAAAAATCAAAATGCAAACACCCACCCACCCACCTCAACTACTCCCCATGGAGGTGGGCTCTCAACCCACATCCAAATGGCTATAATTTTTTCACAAGCAGACTTACCAACAACAGCAGGAATAGCATCATGAGGTGTACTGGCTCCTTGGGGAGGCCCTATGGAGTCTGTTCAGAGAAAGTGAATTTACTTCAGAGATGGTAAATTTGAAAAAGCAAGGAGATGTATGGAATGGAAATGGTTCTAGTTGCAAGGAAAGGCAATGTAGGTTCCAACCACAGTAAAAGTTCGGTAGGATGACACACCGGCAAATACGTTGCTTCCAGACGCAGTATAGTATCTGCTGGGTGAGTGGCCTTCAGACGCAGTATAGTATCTGCTGGGTGACGTACTGAAGGCTGAGCCGCTTCCAGACCCAGAATAGGTTCTGCCGGGTGTCATACTAAGGAGGCCTGAGTCGGTTCCAGATAAAGTATAGGATCTGCTGGGTGACGAAGTGAAGACAGAGTCGCTCCCAGACACAGTATAGGTTCTGTCGGGTGTCATGCTACTGTAGCCTGAGTCGGTTTCCGACAGAGTATATGTTCTGAACCTTGGACGTCCCCAGAATGCTGGAATAAATTAAAAAAAAAGAATATAAACAAATCAGGAGAGAATCTAGATTTGCTGTTAAATAGCTCTGACAAGAGTAAGTATTTGAAGTACTTCCAACTGTTTGCTCCTTGTCTTAATTGCTTATTTGAAACACATGGCATATAAATATTCTATATTTATCCTTAATAGACAAAGGACATTAGCACAAGTATCTTGCCCTAGGAAGTATTGTAATCAGATGTTGTTTGAAGTTCCACATATTCTCACAGACGTATTTTACCCCTCGTCCTTATAATTTCTAGGGTGTGTTTTTTAATCAAGGAAACAAACTTCTTCTACAGTCGGACAAAAATTTTAATCCCTGTGTTAGTTACACCACGGCTTTCATGTCTGAAGAATGTCTCAGAAGATTTCTCTTTGCGCTAGGTGAATTGCTCCACTATCGTTACACTAAAGTGTTGCTGTATTTGCCTACAGAAGCTGTGCGGCATGAAGGGAGATGCTGGCTAGGAGCCCACATCCCAGTGACTACAGTGACTGCTCTCTTGAAGAAGAGACTTACCAGCAGGACCAGGACCAGGGCCAGGAGCAGGAGCAGGAGCAGGAACTGGAGCAGGAGCTGGAGGTCTAGGAGCTGCTAGGGGTGAAACATGAATCTTAATATTATCTTTTGCGTAAAAGTAAGATTTAAGGACCAAGGCAATGCACAGATTGGATATGGTTATGGTTGAAATGAATGGTGATTAAAAATATGAATGGTTTTGAACAGAAATAATGCAAAAAGAATTTTGTTATTTAAAACAAAGTATTTAAACGAAGCAATGAAAGGAAAAAATACAAATTCAAACACCCACCCACCTCCCTCAACCACTACGCAAAACCAACAAAGTCCACAAACCAAGCATCCAAACACAAACTAAAATCCAAACAAACCCACAAGGACATAGACACCAATGGAAAATCTTTCCAATAATAATTTTAAACCCTGTGTTAGCTTCCACCGTCCCCTTCCTCTTCTCTAAAAAGTATCATAATATTTCTGTTTGCACTAGTTGTATTGCTCCATTATGTTTACAATGAAGCATCGCTGTATTGGCCTACAGAAGCTGTGCAGCTTGAAGAGAGATGCTGGCTTGGAATCCACATCCCAGTGACTAGAATTGCCTGAAAAAAAAAACTTACCTGCAGGAGCTGGTGCAGGAGCAGGAGCAGGAGCTGGTGCAGGAGCAGGAGCAGCACCAGCAGCAGCACCAGCACCAGGACCAGGATGAGCAGGAGGTGTACGAGCTGCTTGGGGTGGAACACGAGGCTGAATATAATCTTTTGAGGACAAAGGGCATTTTACAAACTAAGGAAATGCACCGATTGGAAATGGTTATGGTTGAAAGGAAAGGCTATTCCAGAATATGAATGGTTTGTAAGAGAAATAAAGGAAAACCAATTTTGCTATTGAAAAAAAGATAAAAGAAAGCATGCAATAAAAGTAGTAATGAAAGGAAAAAAATCAAAATGCAAACACCCACCCACCCACCTCAACTACTCCCCATGGATGTGGGCTCTCAACCCACATCCAAATGGCTATAATTTTTTCACAAGCAGACTTACCAACAACAGCAGGAATAGCATCATGAGGTGTACTGGCTCCTTGGGGAGGCCCTATGGAGTCTGTTCAGAGAAAGTGAATTTACTTCAGAGATGGTAAATTTGAAAAAGCAAGGAGATGTATGGAATGGAAATGGTTCTAGTTGCAAGGAAAGGCAATGTAGGTTCCAACCACAGTAAAAGTTCGGTAGGATGACACACCGGCAAATACGTTGCTTCCAGACGCAGTATAGTATCTGCTGGGTGAGTCGCCTTCAGACGCAGTATAGTATCTGCTGGGTGATGTACTGAAGGCTGAGCCGCTTCCAGACACAGAATAGGTTCTGCCGGGTGTCATACTAAGGAGGCCTGAGTCGGTTCCAGATAAAGTATAGGATCTGCTGGGTGACGAAGTGAAGACAGAGTCGCTCCCAGACACAGTATAGGTTCTGTCGGGTGTCATGCTACTGTAGCCTGAGTCGGTTTCCGACAGAGTATATGTTCTGAACCTTGGACGTCCCCAGAATGCTGGAATAAATAAAAAAAAAAGAATATAAACAAATCAGGAGAGAATCTAGGTTTGCTGTTAAATAGCTCTGACAAGAGTAAGTATTTGAAGTACTTCCAACTGTTTGCTCCTTGTCTTAATTGCTTATTTGAAACACATGGCATATAAATATTCTATATTTATCCTTAATAGACAAAGGACATTAGCACAAGTATCTTGCCCTAGGAAGTATTGTAATCAGATGTTGTTTGAAGTTCCACATATTCTCACAGACGTATTTTACCCCTCGTCCTTATAATTTCTAGGGTGTGTTTTTTAATCAAGGAAACAAACTTCTTCTACAGTCGGACAAAAATTTTAATCCCTGTGTTAGTTACACCACGGCTTTCATGTCTGAAGAATGTCTCAGAAGATTTCTCTTTGCGCTAGGTGAATTGCTCCACTATCGTTACACTAAAGTGTTGCTGTATTGGCCTACAGAAGCTGTGCGGCATGAAGGGAGATGCTGGCTAGGAGCCCACATCCCAGTGACTACAGTGACTGCTCTCTTGAAGAAGAGACTTACCAGCAGGACCAGGACCAGGGCCAGGAGCAGGAGCAGGAGCAGGAACTGGAGCAGGAGCTGGAGGTCTAGGAGCTGCTAGGGGTGAAACATGAATCTTAATATTATCTTTTGCGTAAAAGTAAGATTTAAGGACCAAGGCAATGCACAGATTGGATATGGTTATGGTTGAAATGAACGGTGATTAAAAATATGAATGGTTTTGAACAGAAATAATGCAAAAAGAATTTTGTTATTTAAAACAAAGTATTTAAACGAAGCAATGAAAGGAAAAAATACAAATTCAAACACCCACCCACCTCCCTCAACCACTACGCAAAACCAACAAAGTCCACAAACCAAGCATCCAAACACAAACTAAAATCCAAACAAACCCACAAGGACATAGACACCAATGGAAAATCTTTCCAATAATAATTTTAAACCCTGTGTTAGCTTCCATCGTCCCCTTCCTCTTCTCTAAAAAGTATCATAATATTTCTGTTTGCACTAGTTGTATTGCTCCATTATGTTTACAATGAAGCATCGCTGTATTTGCCTACAGAAGCTGTGCGGCATGAAGGGAGATGCTGGCTGGGAGCCCACATCCCAGTGACTAGAATTGCCTGGAAAAAAAAACTTACCTGCAGGAGCTGGTGCAGGAGCAGGAGCAGGAGCTGGTGCAGGAGCAGGAGCAGCACCAGCAGCAGCACCAGCACCAGGACCAGGATGAGCAGGAGGTGTACGAGCTGCTTGGGGTGGAACACGAGGCTGAATATAATCTTTTGAGGACAAAGGGCATTTTACAAACTAAGGAAATGCACCGATTGGAAATGGTTATGGTTGAAAGGAAAGGCTATTCCAGAATATGAATGGTTTGTAAGAGAAATAAAGGAAAACCAATTTTGCTATTGAAAAAAAGATAAAAGAAAGCATGCAATAAAAGTAGTAATGAAAGGAAAAAAATCAAAATGCAAACACCCACCCACCCACCTCATCTACTCCCCATGGATGTGGGCTCTCAACCCACATCCAAATGGCTATAATTTTTTCACAAGCAGACTTACCAACAACAGCAGGAATAGCATCATGAGGTGTACTGGCTCCTTGGGGAGGCCCTATGGAGTCTGTTCAGAGAAAGTGAATTTACTTCAGAGATGGTAAATTTGAAAAAGCAAGGAGATGTATGGAATGGAAATGGTTCTAGTTGCAAGGAAAGGCAATGTAGGTTCCAACCACAGTAAAAGTTCGGTAGGATGACACACCGGCAAATACGTTGCTTCCAGAGGCAGTATAGTATCTGCTGGGTGAGTCGCCTTCAGACGCAGTATAGTATCTGCTGGGTGACGTACTGAAGGCTGAGCCGCTTCCAGACACAGAATAGGTTCTGCCGGGTGTCATACTAAGGAGGCCTGAGTCGGTTCCAGATAAAGTATAGGATCTGCTGGGTGACGAAGTGAAGACAGAGTCGCTCCCAGACACAGTATAGGTTCTGTCGGGTGTCATGCTACTGTAGCCTGAGTCGGGTTCCGACAGAGTATATGTTCTGAACCTTGGACGTCCCCAGAATGCTGGAATAAATAAAAAAAAAAAGAATATAAACAAATCAGGAGAGAATCTAGGTTTGCTGTTAAATAGCTCTGACAAGAGTAAGTATTTGAAGTACTTCCAACTGTTTGCTCCTTGTCTTAATTGCTTATTTGAAACACATGGCATATAAATATTCTATATTTATCCTTAATAGACAAAGGACATTAG